>NC_136433.1:240185690-240585690 GCF_052849685.1 Lactuca virosa
AGTTGTAATGTTTTGGATAAAACAAAGATCAACTAAGACCGATTGTCAAAAGTGTTTGTCTTGATAAGAAATCACACCAACTCTTGAATATTTGTTGTCAAGTAATGATTCTTGACAAAGAGAATCTTATATGTCAAGAGGTTAGTGGGAGTCTTAAAAATCTTGAAAAGTTTCGAGAACTAATCAAGAGTAAACCCATTATTAATCACTAGCACACGACTTCAGGTTTGTAACCTATCGTGTTGACATATTCTTATTTCCGTGCCCATTCCAGTTGAAGTTGACTATGCATGTGAGTTCTATGAGTTCTCAATTGTTTGCATAACAACTTGGAAGCAATGGTAGACCCTTGAGCTGTCAGGTGGCAAGAAATTAAGATTGAACAAGTTCAGTCCATATGAGTTTGGATTTGTCACTAACCTTGTCTTGTGATTATGGTTATGACAAATTCACGTGGATAGGAACACATACACCATAAAATCTAAGTGTCATAAGGTTTCTCTCCAATTCATGAAAATGATTGTGAAGAAACGCTTCCACTAAGTAGATTTTAAAAAGTTAGCAATTGTGATATTTGCATATGCATGCTTGGAGCATGGGATAGCTATTGTTTTAATTCAAGTATTAGTTGATAAATCGAAACAATATACAATGAATAATGTGTAATCAATATGGTTATTAAATAAAAGGTGTTTTATTTACACTCAAAAGTTTTGGGGCCATATAGGATTAGTATTATTCTTGTGTTTCACTTTGCATGTTTTGACTTCCCGAATAAGATTATTCAAATCATCCACAGTCGATCATACTTTGGAAGTAGGTAATGAGGCTAGACTATCATGAGTTGGCTTGTAGATTGTCTAAGGCGTTAGACATAGCAAAAGTTTGCTACACCATTCGTGAGTACTCCTGAAATAAGATTTGAGTATTGGATTAACCCACACTCACTTGAATCACTTCATGGAATTTATCACGAGTGATTGTGAGACGATAATATCATATAATCTTCAAACTAAGATATATGAGTTGTTGACTACGAGTTGGTTGTGCATTGATGATACAAAAACGCATCAATAACTTGATGTTATAAAACTTATCATTGTGAATGACTTAATGAGTAGTTAGTACAAGCATATAATGTCGAATTTTATCTGTTCCTTTTATCCTAAGAGGATTAAAAGTGATATCTTGGGCCCCTCGATGATTCTGTTTTGACTATGCGTCGGGCCCGGTCAGAACTAAATTGATGTGTTCAGTTATGTTCTATGTCAGACGAATCGGAAATCGGGAAAAAAATTGCAGGAAAATAAGTATAACTATGTTCCATGTATTTGTCCGCATAGATATCTTGAACAGAAGAATATATGATCCCTTATCTAAAGGACGAGTCACTGACTGGGTCAGAGTTCGACAACGGCTTTTGAAAGCTTACGATTGCTAATCGGATCTTGAAGTTGCATTGGCAGTTATAGTTATTAGACTTATCCAAGTGGGAAACTGTTGGATTTGGTGTCTAAGCCCATAACTATAACTTGGATGTACTTGACCCGATTGTAGCATGGTCCTTTTGGGTTGTCTTCATCAGTGCAATTTGATAGGATAGACTTTTGAGAATAAGGTTATTTATGGTTTTATTAATATATTATAAGTATAATATATTAATATGAAATCATATTATTTAATTAGTATTGATCAAGAATTAATTTGGAATTAATTTTCTGATCAAAAGAGACTAATTAAATATGTGGAAATTGATTATGTAAATCAATGATTCTTATAGTGTGGGCTAATGATCCATGGTTATTTAGGATAGGCTAAACCAATGAGATAGTCCATAGAGGTTTAACCCATGGAGCCTAAGTAATATGAAAGGTCATTAGGGTTTGCTAGGTGTAACCCTAGCATTTGCAACACTATAAAAGGAACCCCTCATGGACAAAATCGGGTGACCCCATTCATTCTAAGAGAGTGAAGTTGATTTTGTGCTAAGTAACTTATTCTCTCAAGCCTCCTCTTGCATTTGGTGTTTGTGAACCATTAGAGGCATCACACTTGAGGTGCTCAAGCTTTTGAAGGCCAAGAACTACAAGTCCTACTAAGAGGTAAGTTATCTAACTTGTTGTATTGTTCAATTGTATAATTGTATGCTAGTTAGGATGTATGCTTTAGAAAATTGAAAATGCATGTATAATTAGAGAAAACATAGATCCAAAGCATCTAGGGTTGCATTTGCACCATAGGAGTGTTATAGTGCTCAAAACCCAACACTATCATGGGCGGATCTAGGTGTCGTGTACAGGTGGAGCTTGGCGTTATATGATGGAGGAGGCCCATAGGTCGAGATTCTCGACCCATCCAGGAGCCACCAAGATGTATTTGGACTTGAAAATGGATTATTGGTGGCCCTGTATGAAGAGGGATGTGGCATGGGTAGTCGAGAGATGCTTGACCTTTCGTCAGGTCAAGGAGGAGCACCAACGTTTGTATGGCCTGTTGCAGCCTTTAGAGGTTCCCCGGTGGAAGTGGGAACAGATTTCCATGGATTTTATCCCCAAATTACCGAGGACTGCACGAGGTGTCGATGCGATATGGGTGATTGTAGACCGGTTGACGAAGAGTGCTCACTTTCTGGCTATCAGTGAGAGCTCTTCTGTTGAGAAGTTGGCTGAGATCTACGTGCGAGAGGTGGTGGAACGGCATGGGGTGCCAACATAGATAGTGTCAGATCGGGATGTGCGTTTTACTTCCAGGTTTTGGAAGAAATTTCATGAGGAGTTGGGCACCCGGTTGCATTTCAGCACCGCTTACCACCCACAGACCGACGGGCAGAGCGAGCGGACGATACAGACGCTCGAGGACATGCTACGTGCATGTGTTATGGAATTCGGAGGAGTTAATGGCCGTGTGATTTTTAGAGTCTACTCGCCGAGTTGAGGAGTTGAGGAGTTAATGCCCCAACTCGCCGAGTTGAGGAGTTAATGGCCGTGTGATTTTTAGAGTCTACTCGATAAGTTGGAGGACCCCAACTCGACGAGTAGGTGTTGAATGAGAAAATCCTAATTTTCAGGGTTTGTGTCCTATTTAAAGGACCTTAAGCCTCCATTTCCGCCTCCCTTATCACCCTAACACTCTGTGAGAAACCCTAATTGAGCTATATCCTTGTGTGAGAGGAAGAGAGGCTAACACTTCATACTTTGGTGCACTTTTGGAAGAAGATTGAGGAGCAAAAGGCTTGGGTCTAGAGGGAGCTTTTGGATCCGGTGTTCATTCATCCCTAGCTGTTGTTTGAAGGTAAAAAGTCACCACCTTGCTCATTGTTTGGATAGATCCCTTTTCTAGGGAGTTTAGGGCCTTTTTCCATCCTTCTTTGAGTTCTGGAGTTATTTGAGCTTGCCATGGAGTTGAGACTCCAGATTTGGACAATAGGAGGTCCCTTGAGCCCAAAGGTCCAAGCTTTATCAAGCTAGTGGCAAGCCTTTATGCATTAGACCCCATATAGAGCATGTTTTGGCATTTCGAGCCCTAGATGCAATGCATGGACGTAAATCTTGCAGCTTTACGTGGTATTTCAGCCTTGGGAGGCTAGATCTAGAGTTTGGGACATTATTTTTGCTTAGAATTGTCGAAATGAGAATTGGTCTAGGGGGACTCGACGAGTGCATGAGCCAACTCGACAAGTCAGCAAGCGTTTCCCCGATAGTCTGAACGCGCTACAACTCGGCGAGTTGGTGAGACAACTCGACAAGTTGGGTTGGAGTTTTCCTAATTTTCTGAGGACAGGGGGAGCTTGACGGGTCACATAGGTGCACTCGCCGAGTTCGGTCAACATGGACTGTTGACTCAAGTGTTGACTTCCGTTGTCTTTTAGGGTTTGGTCAATTGTGGACTTTGGAGATCATGGAGGGGTAAAATGGTCTTTTCACCCTTTTTGAGATCTAGTAGAGGAGTTAGCTTAGCATCTCGAGTGGTTATTAAAAATTGCTTAGTATAGATAAGTATGTTGTGTAGGCGGAGTCTAGACTGTTCGTGGGGTACTAGATCTACTTGCTTACTTATGAGGTGAGTCTTCTCGCTATACTTACATGAGTGGTAATGTTGTGTGACCGAAGGGTCTTATTTGAGTTATCAACTAGAGGGTCCTATGTGCTTATATTGAGTTATGTGATATTATGCATCTTGTCTTTGTGATATATGCTATATTATTCTGTGCATTACTGAGATAGGACCGGAGGGTCCAAACCGAGTTGTGAGACCGGAGGTCTTCACTGAGATACAGGACTGGAGGGTCCGACCCAAGCTATGAGACCGAAGGGTCTTCACTAAGACACATGACTGGAGGTTCCACACTGAGCCGTGAGACCGGAGGGCCCTCACCGAGACGCATGACCGGAGGGTCCATGCCGAGCTATAGCCATGAGAGGCTTATTATTTGTGTTTGTGGTATTTTGGAGAACTCACTAAGCTTTGTGCTTACAGTGTTGTGTGATATGTGTTTCAGGTACTTCTTAGGATCGCGGGAAGGCGCCGGCTTGATTGTACACACTAGTTGCAGATTATGTTGTGGATTCTAGGATATATCAGTTGTTTTGTTGACTCGTGTTTTGACATTTGATACATTGTGGTTTTGTGAACATGTGACATTGAGTTTTTATGTGGTCTAAAAATGAAAATTTTGTTTGAAAATTTACGATGTTACAGGATTGATTAATTATAAATCATAATTAACCTGGAATTAATTCAGGATTAATTGGAATTATTGTTTACTAGTTGAACAAAAAAGACAATTCTAGAACCATCCAAGCATGGACGGTTTTGGGAGCTCTTCTAGAGTTTTTGGAAGCTCCTGGTTGAATAAAAGGAAAGGATTTGAATTACGATTAAATATATTATTTAATCAATTCAAATCTTGCTTTGTCTGCAAGTTACCTAAACTATAAATAGGACCCATTGGCTTACAGATTTCGTGCATACTCTTTCCTGAAGGCATATGAACAAAAATTATACATCCCCTCCTCTTTCCTCACTTGTCTTCTAGTTCTAGGGTTTGGGTGTGATCCATTAGAGGCATCATCCTTTTGGTGCTAGCTTTCCAAGCTCTTCAAATGAAGGATTGAAGTGATTTGTGTACTACAACAAACCAAAGGTATGTAACCCAAATTCTTGTATTGTATTTCAATTATATTAGGTTTGATATAGATTTTGTTGTTCATAGTATTTTGAATTCAAAGTGTATGACATAGATTCTTTAGGTTGCATGTTCCCTTAAGTGTTAAGTGAAATTCCACAAGCACATAGTTTTGTAACCTGTAAAACCCTTCAATGGTATCAAAGCCTAGATGTGTCTAACCTTTATTGTAAATAATATGAATTAAACAATATTAAATTTTCAAAAATTGTTGGTCACGTCGTGACACACTGTCTGTCTCGACGTGAATACAGATTAATAAAAAAATTCAGGATTTTTTTTGCCTAATCTGATTTGTGTAGTTAATTTTGGTAATTGTTTAGTTTTAAAATCCGATTTAATTATAAGGTTAATTAAAAGACTATTATAAATCCATGGTAGGTTTAAATTGATTAACTAATTATATCATTAATTTATGTGATTAATATTTAAACCTTAAGTTTAAACTTTATGTTTTAAAATACACCATTTTATATATATATATATATATATATATATATATATATATATATATATATATATATATATATATATATATATATATATGTGTGTGTGTGTGTGTGTGTGTGTGTGTTAAAACATATAATACTATATGTATAACTAAAAGTCAGTCGAATCATTAGTAGACCTCATTCACGAAGCCATGTTATAAAAGGGGTATAAGGAAACGACCTATAAAATGACCATTGAATGGGTGCCTTTTTCACCCGCCGCTCCTTTGCGTGGTGGAGGGTCATTAGCTGAACGGGTTCGATAGGACATAAAAGATTAAAAGTATAATCTATAAAGTAGTAGAACATTCTTTTAAAATCTCACTCTAGTTACTTTAGGAAAATGTGAAATTGTATGTTAATCAATGAAAACGCACATCATTTCTCTGTGAGTCATTAGTGGAGTGTGCGTGGTTAACCAACACACTAATGTGGGACTATAAAGATGAAATGATGAAACAACTCATGTTTATAATTTTTAAGAAAGCGTGTCTGGTTAACCGAAACATCAATAGGAGATTAGAAATTAATTGGGGGTGTTTGAGCAAGTTTGCATGGTTATTCACATCTTAATTGTGATCATCGGCATCCCAGTCATAATTGGTAAGAGCATAATCCGAGATTAAGCATCTTATTGGTAAGATTTAATGAATCTCAAAAGATCTATGAGTTTCATGTAAATTGGTGAAATGATTTCATCTACCTAAAATAGTTCCATGCTATGACTATGACATCCCTCTTCATATTACGAAATGAGAATATGGATCCTAGCCTTAATTTAAAGTTTAGGTTAATAATTAAGGATTAAAATCAACTAACTTGAATTCTCTTTTCTCCCAATTTTAGATGTATTATGAAGATAAAAATGGTTTCCCTCGTTCTTATGGAAATGGTTTTCCTTAATCATCTGGATATGGTCTTCCACATTCTAGTCAATGTGAAATTGTCTTCCCTTCCTTAGGTAATGATGGAATGGTACATTGTCCTTCTTCAACTCTTCCACCTCCTCCCGTGACTCTCCTAACATCACGTTTCCCTCAAGTTGAAAGATATGAAGTTACTCAAGCCCTATTGGCATGTAAACATCAAGATGGAAATTATGTGTGTGCGTATGTTTTGAAAATGAAATCGTACATTGACTAGTTGGAAAGGATGGGTGTCGTATTCCCAAAGGAGAAATTCAATGATCTGGTTCTTCTTTCGCTTCCAAAGTCATATGGTTAGTTCATTGAGAACTTTCATATGACTAATCTCGATGCGACCCTATTTGATCTGACCCAAATGTTGATGGTTGCTAAAGCAGAAATGCTTAACAACACAACTAAAGCAGAAATGCTCATAGGGTCTAATCCCAAGAATTTCATGGACATTGAAGGAGAAAATGTTGATGATCTAGAAAATATTTCTCTTCCCAATCGAAAGGGATCGACCAAGATCAAGCCGTTTGATCATATGCTAAAGAGAAAGGCTCGTTCTAAGATCGTTCGACATGTTGATCCCAATGAGTCCATTTGTTCTACTGCCAATTGAAGGGACATTGGAAATGAATTTGCCCAAAATGCCTAAAGGATATTGAATATGGTAAATGTTGAGTCTAATTGTGTTGCGTCTTGGGCTTTTTGTTTTGTATCCGGATTGGGCCTGTCCATCCGTGTTTATCTAATAGGGTTATACTATAAATATGCATGCATGTATGCATTAGACGGTGTTGATTATTACGTTTATTGTTTTGTAACCCTAAACACATGTACAGTTGAAGTTCTTAATCGAGCTCTTCTGAGGTGTTGAAGTATTAATCATTCGACATATTCAAAGCCATTCTTGTGTTCTTGATTACGTTCTTAATTGTTTGTTTGCATAGAATCTAACGATCCTAAAAGAACTTTGTTCTAACAATTGGTATCAGAGCAGGAGACTGTGTAATCAATACACATTCCTTCTGTATTCAAAATTCTTTAGGGTTTCCGCTTTTATCGTATAAATAGAAGCCGTCTTCTTCGTATCGACGGCAACTCTGTTTCAGATAAAACCCTAATCTCAAGTTTACAGGTTTGATTCTAGCAGCTCACCATGTCTCATGAAGATTCACAAACAAATCCCATCAACATCTCAAACAGCATTGGATCAACAACCAGGATACCCATACTCTACACTCAAGACTATGAAGTATGGGCGCATCACTTTGAAGACTACGTGGTTGGATCTGAAGATAATGGCTATCTCATCTGGGAAGCTATCACACTTGGGCCGTTTGTTCATTCAGGAACGAACACGACAGTTAAGTCCCAAAAGGAATATAACAAGCTGGTGGCGGATGTAGAGAAGATGCCACAGGATGAGAAAGACAAGTTGCTGTGTAACGTGAAGGCCATGAGAATGATCAGATTCGCCTTGCAATCTGACACTTTTCGATTGGTTGGATCATGCACGACCGCCAAAGAAATCTGGGATAGGTTGAAAGAACTTTATTCAACTGATGAAGATCTGGAACACTCCATTCAAACCTTGCTGCTGTCAGAATTTGGAGTTTTCGAACAAAAACCAGAAGAAAAACTCATACAAACTTTCGATCGGTTCAATCATCTCCTAAGTAAGATGATCAAGAATGGAATAGAAAGAAAGTTGATCGAGCAGAAGGTGACCTTCATGAACGTTCTGAGACCAGAATGGATGGCTGTGTTTTCAACCGTGAAAGCGCATGAACAGTTTAAATCTTACTCACTGGCGAAACTTGTGGGATACTTAAGTCCCATGAAAGTGTAGTAACCAAAGAAGCGAAAGTAGTTTCTGGTGTGGGATCGCTGGCCCTTGTCTCAAAAGCAAAAGGCATTGCAGAAGAAGAAGAAGAGTCTGATATGTCTGAGTGTATCCTTACAAGCGAGGAGTATGCTATGATGGTCACCAATCCAAAGAAGTTTGCAAGAAGAAAATTTCCTGTCAACAAGAACCGAAACTGGCAGGGAAGTTACAGTTCTGAGAAGGTCAAGGACGAAGCGAAAGTCTCTTCTCAAAAGGATGAAGACAAGAAGGAGAGCAAACTTGCAGGAGACTCTGAGTTCGACTGCAACTACTGTCACGGCAAGAACCACTTTGCCAAAGACTGCATGCTAAGGAAAATGGCTGAGAAAAGAGATGGTGAAGATGATGAGGCGTACTATATGCGTAAGTTGGAAGAGATCAAGAAAAAGAAGCCTACTAATAGTTCTATGAATGCCTTAATTGTGCAGGAAAATACAGATAAAGATGAGTTCGGTGGCGTTGAAGTTTGGTCAACCGACTCTGAAGATGAAGAGGTGAGAAAGCCCACTCATGGAAAGGCTTATGTGGCAAAGGAAGTAGGTTCGGCTGGAAGGTGTTTAATTGTCACAGCTGGTTCATCAACCGAAAGTGCAAGTGAGGAACCGAACCTGACTAAGGACAAGTGTTTTGCGGCCAAGCCTGTGAGTGAGAAGATCAACGACTGCGATCAGTTGATCAAAAAGGTACAATCCATCCTTGAATCACTTAAAGTTCCAATAACAGATTATGAAGAAGAATTAAATGAATTAAAATTTAAATTTTCTAACTTAAGTGGTAGTCTCATGCAAACTCGCTTAGCGAATTCTAACCTAACTGACCAACTCAGCAGGGTGTCTTCAAAAAGTGAGGAGAGAAGGATGTGGATTGAGCTGAAGGAGGCGGAGTTAATTAGGGCTAGGGATGAAAGTATTTATTTACAAAGAGACAATTTAAAGTTTTTAAAACAAAGGAATGTTTTTTGTTTAATTGCTAAGCGTTTATACTTTAATATTGCTCAATTGCATTTAAGTTGTGAGATAGGAAAGAAGATTCATAAGATGATGTTACCCTTCCTTGAATTTAAGGAGGATGAGGTCATAGCAGAATGTGAATCAGTAGTGTCCTCAGAAGAAACGTCAATTCATTACAAAATCAAACTGGACAAGATAGAAACCTTCATTGACTCTAAGGAACATAAATGTATGCTCAAAGATCTTTTAGATGAAAATGATAGGTTAAAAATAAAGTCCAAAACTATCAAATCATTTGACTCGTCTAACGCAAAATTGATTTCAGAAAATAAAATGAACTTAGAAAATACGTCTGAATTTGATGAGGAAAGTGAGATGAGCGAAATCTCAGTGGAAGATCTAGTTGATTGCTCAGAGTTTATGAAAAGCGAAACCAAGAATGAGGAACCTTTCATTTCTAAAAATTCGGTTGAGTTCGCTCGCTTGTCAAAAGACAAGACAAAGAAACTCAAGGAAAAAGCTATGGTCTACCAAAAGGTTCAAACGGTGTCGAATCAGGTTCATGCAGTTACAGGAATCACTGCTAAACGAACAGCAGAATTACAAATCCTGGTCGACAAAGACAATGCTGAAGGATGCGACGATTACTTCTGGTCTTCCCCTATCGACAACGCAGACGAAACCGTAGGCTTATCTGAGCAAACTTCATGGAGGGTTAAAGGAAGATATGTTGCTAAACCCATCAACAAACCCTCAAGTTTCGACAAACCAAGCACAAGTGGAACCAAAGAAATCCCTGAAGAACCAATGACAAAACCAACTGTTCCAACAAATACAACCGAAATTAAAAAGGAGAAGCCAAAGGCTAGCTTCAATATCCACAAATCACAAAAGGAGTTAGCTGAACAAAAACGATTAAGAAATCAAAGATACGCAAGAAATCTGAATGAGCGAAAACATCACTGGGAATCCCAAAATCCCAACTACGTACCTCCTAAGAAAGAATCAACGGATAGAGGAAAGGAAAAACTGAAAGGAAAAGAAAACTTCAGCCCAAATTCTTACTATTCCAAATCTCAGAACCGAAAATCTACTTTCGGTTCCCAAACTAGCGTACCGAACCGAAAGACAAGATTCGGTCCCAACATGGACTCACAGAACCGAAAGACAAGTTTCGGTCCAACCACCAAGGCTAACAACCAAAAGCCTACTTTCGGTCCCAACAACAGCACTCAGAACCGAAAGTCGAGTCTCGGTTCTAAGTCTAGTTTCGGTCCTTCTAACTCCCAAAGAAAATTAACTTCAATGAAGGATATCAAAGGCAAGGGAAAGCTTGATTCTGAGTTCAATAATAAGAAAAAGTCAGCTAAACCTAGGATTCAAAAGAATATTCCTAAACCATCTAACGACACACCAACTAATGCACCAAAAATTAAACAAGATAAAACAAAAATCAAGGTGTATACCATTAAAAGAAAAGATCAAACGACTCTAGTAAAAAGAACATATTTAGTTGATATTTCTTCTGTACTTCCTTTTTCTGTGAAAAACTCACCAGGACCCAAGAAACTTTGGGTTCCTAAATCTGCTTAAATTTGCAGGTAATCAGTGACGAGCAGTTCAATGATGAATGATATATAGACAGTGGCTGCTCGCGTCACATGACAGGAAGGAAGGAAGAACTGAGGGAGTTTCGGTCCCTAAAAGATGGTGGGTGTGTAAAGTACGGAAATAACTCCTATGGAACAATCAAGGGATATGGTATGATAACCAATGGAGATTTCTCAATTCGAAAAGTGGCATATGTGGAAGGATTGCAGCATAACCTCATCAGCGTGTCACAATTAGTTGTGGGAACAGGTCTGAAAGTATCATTTGATGATGAGGGCTCTGAAATAATAGAAAAGCAATCAAAAAAGGTTCTGCTAAAGTTTGAACGCAAAGGAGAAATATATCCTTTAGATCTCAACCCAATACGAGGAAAACCA
Organism: Lactuca virosa; assembly: GCF_052849685.1. Classification (NCBI taxonomy): domain Eukaryota; kingdom Viridiplantae; phylum Streptophyta; class Magnoliopsida; order Asterales; family Asteraceae; genus Lactuca; species Lactuca virosa. Next base: position 240,197,104 of record NC_136433.1, read on the forward strand.
GCAATATGTCTGCTGTCAAAGGCGAACACTGATGAAAGCTGGTTGTGGCATCGACGACTATCGCACCTGAACTTCAAAGACATTAATAAGTTGGTGCTTGGTGATCACGTTCGAGGCCTCCCTCTTCTCAAGTTTGACAAGGAACATCTGTGTGCTGCATGTGAGATGGGCAAACAAAGCAGAAAGAGCCACCCGACACGAATTAATACAAAGATTGTTGAAGCTCTTGAAATATTGCACATTGACTTATGTGGACCTTCGGCTATCGAGAGCATCGGTGGTAGTAAGTACATCCTTGTGATTGTAGATGATTTTTCACGCTTCACCTGGGTTTTCTTTCTTAAACAGAAATCAGATGCAACTCCCAAGTTGAAGACATTTATCAAGCAAGTGGAAGTGCAGCTGAGAAAGACGGTGAGGAATATCAGAAGTGACAACGGTTTGGAATTCAAGAATAACGATTTTGAGGACTTTCTGGCTGACAAGGGGATAACTCACAATTTTTCGGCCCCTTATACACCACAACAGAATGGGATTGTTGAAAGACGAAACCGTTCTTTGTGTGAAGCAGCCAGAACCTTGCTCAGTTTCGCTTCTCTTCCGTTATACTTCAGGGCTGATGCAGTTGCAGCCGCGTGCTACACTCAGAACCGATCCTTGCTCAACAAGAGATTCTCAATCACTCCATACGAGATCATAAACAATCGAAAGCCCAACGTCAAATTTTTCCATGTGTTCGGTTCGAGGTGCTTCATCTTTAATTCAAAGGAGAACCGAAACAAGTTTGACGTCAAAGCAGATGAAGGAATTTTTCTTGGTTATTCACTCACTTCAAAAGCCTACAGAGTGTTGAACAAATGCTCCAAACGAATTGAAGAAACATATTACGTCACCTGTGACGATAATTATATGAAGAAAGTGCAAAGGAGTGCAAATGACTTAAGTGAAATATTTCCTGAATCTGGACAGGTCTCGGTTCCAATATCCAACCTGTTTGAAGAGTACATTCGGTTATTTGATGAACCAGAGAAAGCGGCACACTCAGAGGCGAAAGCAACAGATAACAAAATTGATAATCTCAAGAAGATCATAGATGAAGCTGCCAAAGAAATGGAAAGTGAACCTCCTAAAACTATAGGTGTTCAATCCTCAACTAACTCTCCCATCAACGGCTCAATATTCAAGGGGGAGAGTTCTTCAGTACCAAAGACAACCGAAATGTCTTTCGAGGGGGAGAGTCCTATTCTATCCCCAACTCCTAAAGGTCCAAGCGAGGGTGAACATATTGCTCCAAACCCACCCAATAGGAGTCCAATCGAGGGAGAGAATCCAACTCCCACAAAGGATGCATATTCTGATGCTGCCACAGGTTACACTTCGCCAGTCGAGGGGGAGAAAGAGAATGCAACTGACGAAGGCGAAGGTGATCAATCAGAACTTGAAGAGGAAGTGAATGCTGAATTGGATCCAGCATATGACCCAAATTATCCTCCGTTAGTAAAATGAACCAACGACCATCCCAAAGCTCAAATTATTGGAGAATCATCTGAAAAAGTACTCACTCGCTCACAGTTGAAAGCGAAACAAACCACATTATTCTCTAAAGTTGAATTATGTATGTTTAATTCATTCATATCCAAGATCGAGCCGAAAACAGTTAATGATGCACTTGATCATTCTGATTGGGTTCAAGCAATGCAAGATGAGCTCCATGAGTTTGAACGCAACCGAGTTTGGAGGCTGATTCCTACACCAAAGGATGCTACAGTGGTAGGCTTAAAATGGGTCTTCAGAAATAAATTAGATAAAGAAGGGAATGTCATTCACAACAAGGCTCGGTTGGTGGTGAAAGGTTATTGCCAAGAGGAAGGGATAGATTATGAGGAAACCTTCGCTCCAGTAGCTAGGTTGGAATCAGTTAGAATCTTCCTGGCATATGATGCTCATAAAAACTTCGAAGTTTTCCAAATGGATGTCAAATGCGCTTTCTTGAATGGGGAACTTGAAGAAACAGTGATGTTGAGCAACCTCCCGGGTTCGTGAATGAGAAATTCCCTGATTATTGCTATGTGCTGGATAAAGCGGTATATGGTTTGAAGCAAGCACCAAGAGCCTGGTATGAAACTTTAACTCGCTTTCTGAAAATGTCGAAATTTAAGCAAGGTTCGGTTGACCCAACCTTCTTCCGAAAGAAAGAAGGCGAACATCTAATGATAGTTCAAATTTATGTCGATGACATCATCTTCGGCTCCACGAATCCTAGCTTAACAACTGAATTCAGGAAGTTGATGAAGACTAAATTTGAAATGAGCGCAATGGGTCCGATTAATTTTTTCCTTGGTTTGAATATTAGACAGTGACCAGAAGGTATCTTTATCAACCAGGAGGCATACACAAAGACCCTGCTAACAAAATTTGGCATGACAGGAGACTCAAAAGTGAAGGTTCCTATGGCATTTGGCACCAAGTTAACTCCTTCTCTGGAAAAACCTGCTGTTGACATAACACTATATCGACAAATGATAGGGTCCCTTATGAATCTAACAGCTAGTAGACCGGACATTATGTTTTCTGTTTGTTATTGTGCTAGGTTTCAAGCTAATCCAAGAGAACCTCACATGGTGGCGGTGAAAAATATTTTTCGTTACCTGAAGCGAACATCATCTCTCGGTCTCTGGTATCCTGCTAGATCTGGATTCTTCATTCAAGCCTTTTCTGATGCTGATCTTGGAGGATGTGGTCTGGACCGAAAAAGCACTATAGGTGGATGCCAATTTCTTGACGGAAAACTGGTTAGCTGGCAGTCTAAGAAACAAACCTGCGTGTCACTTTCAACAGCCGAAGCTGAGTACATAGCTGCAGCATCTTGTACTTCTCAAGTCGTTTGGATTCAAAGTCAACTAAGAGATTACGGGCTAAGTATGAAGAAGATTTCTCTCTATTGTGACTCAGAAAGTGCAATAAGGATATGTCACAATCCAGTACAACACTCAAAGACTAAGCACATTGCACTCAGATATCATTTCATCAAGGATCACGTAGAAGATGGGAACGTGGAAGTACATTTTGTTTGATCCTCTGATCAATTGGCTGACATATTCACTAAAGCCTTACCTGAAGCGAGTTTCAATAAAATTCTGCAAGGCTTGGGAATGATGGAAGCAGAGTCGGTACCGAATCCTTAGTTCAACACCTAAAAATTAGACAAGCGAAATGGAGCGAACGCTCGGTCTATTTCGGCTCCATAATTTTCGGGAACCGAAATGAACCGACCGCTCGGTATATTTCGGCTCTGGAATTTTGAGGAACCGAAATGAACCGACCGCTCGGTCTATTTCGGCTCCATAATTTTCGGGAACCGAAATGTACCGACCGCTCGGTTTATTTCGACTCTGGAATTTTAAGGAACCGAAATGAACCGACCGCTCGGTCTATTTCGCTTCATTCCTTTTAGATAAGGTTTCGGTTGTACATTTTGTTCAAAGAGTGTTTTATGCAACCTTATTTTCTTTTTCTGTTTTTATTATTTTTCAGAAAACTTCAAAAATCCAAAAATATTTTCTTTTTCTGTTTTTATTATTTTTCAGAAAACTTCAAAAATCCAAAAATATTTTCTTTTTCTGTTTTTATTATTTTTCAGAAAACTTCAAAAATCCAAAATTATTTTCTTTTTCTATTTTTATTGTTTTTCAGAAAATTTCAAAACTTCAAAAATATTTTTTTTTGTGTGGTGTGTTTGTTTGTTTGTTCCTTTCATTAGGTCACACGTGTATAAGTGCAACAGAATTTGGAGCTAAGACAGGTATAATCATTTCCATAAGAACTAGTTAAGGGTCCCTAGAAGCATGTTGCTGCATGTTGACCAAAGCCTCTACGACTTAGAGCAAGGCCTTAATGATTCGATCTCTACCTATCGTTTCTTCTCAATCAGGCTGTTCAGATCCACTCAGTCTAGAGCTACCTTACTCTTCTCATATGAGTTAAGAGTTTTTCTGCTTAGTCACGTCTTTATAGCAGAAGGTACTTTCGGTTCCTTAACCACCCTCCTCACTTTCTCCATCAACCTTTGGTTCATCACTGTAACCCTTGAGACTCTCAGTCTTTACCACTGAGGTTTATGGTTGCACAAAATCTGTGTTTATGATCTTAGATATGTATATCACGTACTGAGTGAAACCCACAATCCAACACCAACAACGAATTGACGGTGAATTGTCATATTCAAGATGTTACTGGTTACCAAATGAAATCTCATTTTTATTTTTGAGTGATCTTTTATGAATTTGTCTAACACCAAGGCTTTTTCTTCCCATAAAGATCCAGTTTCTTTTTGTTTTTGAGATTTCTATATCTTCTTTAGTCACTATAAAATATATTCCACCTACTTGTTCAACAGACCACATCGGTCTCACAAGTACTTCTTCCAATGTTCGGTCTTATGTTAAGCATCGACGTTCGGTTGAAGATAAGCTACCTTAAGCATATGACTTAAAAAGAAGCCTTTCAATGTTTCTCTACAAACATTTGATCGTTATTTCACGGGAACCCACACAAGCACTTCAAGTCTCTCTTGACTTTGAAGGAAGCGATTCTTGCCCGGAATCCCCTGCTTTCTGTCTTATAATGAGACATCACTCACATCCAATACACATTTGCTTTATTTCTTTATCTTTTGTCACTCTATTGCACGAAAATTTTAATTTTCCAACATTCTGGTTGCTGTTAGTTCGATTTGTGTTTATCTTTTGGCGAAACAGGGGTAATTCTATATCTTGGAGGGCAACTGAATTTCAAACGTCAATTGAGGATAAGTATTTGGGCGCATGAATTTGAACGATCGAGCTACCCACACGTGCTAACGTATACCTGGGAGTAACCAACCTGTCACATCGCGCTTTTTCAGGCGACGTTTTAGTGACCGCGTCATTATCATGATGATTTTTCTCTCTCCTAGCAACGGTATATAAAGGGTTTCTAATTTTATTTGTCTTTTACCAGCCCCAAATTCTTTCCAATTACAAAGCAAGTTCAAACTGTTCATCTTCTTCCTTCGATCAACAATGGCGACTTCTTCATCCGTTCACGATCAGACTGCTTCGTCCACATTGCTTTCGATCAAGCCCAATCAGAACATGATTATTGAACTTAATCCGTTTCTGTACGACTCGTATATGTTGCAGGTGGTTGAGTGTTTGAAGTATTCTCCACTGGTTCTAGCCCTAACACAGGTGGAAGTCGTTCCGATGTCCCTTCTATCACAAGTTTATTCTACTACCTCATATGACAAGAACAAGGAAAGAATCTACTTTCTAATCCATTCTAAAAAGGCTTCTATTTCAAAAAGGAGATTTTGTTCCTTGTTGCACCTCGCTGTGGATTCATCTGTGATTTCACCCGATTTCATCACCACTACTCAGCTTTTCTCGATGCTGTACGAAATGGGATACACTGACGTGCTTACCACAATAACGAAGGTTAAGAAATCATGCCTACCGTCCCCATGGAATGGAATGCTTACTCTTCTCATCAAGAATTTGGCGGAGAGAAGTGCTGGATCTGATGGCACCAGCAAGGCTTTCCTAACCCTTCTCTACGGTCTTTACAATGGTCTCAATCTTGATTATGGGACGATCATCTGGTCTCAAGTGGTGCAAAGCCTCAACACTACAACGAGGCATTCTGAAATCTCATGTGCACGATTCTGGACTCTCATTACCAGAAGGGCGATAAATTCTTTGGAAATTCCGGTGATGAAGGATGCCCTAGTTGCGTCTATTGCTACGTTTCACACCAAGAAAATCATAATTTCTGATCCTATGAAGTTTCCTGACATTGGTTCTATCCCTGAGACAATGTATAGATGTGTTACAGCCGAAAGTAAACTCATAGCTGATTATCGAAAACTTCCTCCCAAGGAACCGAGAGTTCTATCTCCTGAACAGTAGGCTGCCCTAGATGCTGTTGACAAGCCGAGTAACCGAGGTAAACGGATTTCTACCAAGAAAGATCCAAAAGAGGATGATAAGTCTAAGACTTCCAAGTCCAAGAAGCGAAAGTCTGATACAGGGGATTCTTCTAAACCGAAGAAAATTAAAAAGATGGCAAAAAGGTCCAAGATTCCTACTCCTCCTAGCTCAGAAAATGACGAGGGAGGTGAGGAAGAGGAAATTCGTCGTGCATCACCGAGATGTAACACTCCTCCCCGATCTCCTACTCCAACCGAATCTCCTCATAACAAACTTCCAACCCCACCTCCATCACCGAAACAGACAGTTCCAGTTTCGGTTCCTCCTATTCCCCCACCTACCACATCTCAAACAACAACTTTACCACCAGTTTCGTCTATTCCTATTTCTATAACTCCAATCCCAACTCCTATTTTTTCCCAATCCACTACCACCACTATTCCTGAACCGACAGTAGGAGTCAACGTATCTGATACGGGGGCGACTACTGAAACAGAACCCCCAGTTACTTCTACACCCCTTTCACCCTCACCTTCAACCGACTCCGGTGCCACTCTCGGTGGTGCTAATGATGAGTATGATTCTACATACTTCAGTCCCTATCGGCTTCCTAGTGATGAGGATGATGATGCTCCCGTCACAAGACAAAATTTGCAGAGCATTCATGACAAGCTTGATAAATTGCTTGAGGACAGCAAGTCATACAGTGGTGTTGTACTCAAGGCTTTTCTGGATACAGCTCCAGAACAATACACCGATTCCATTGAAAAATCCACCAAAGCTGTTAATGAGTTTACCTCCTCTTGCAAAAAGGCCACCACTGATGTTACTGAAATTGTACATAGTACTCAGATTTTTCTTGAGTCACTTAAAGGGCATGCTAATACAAATGCAGCAAAGGTAAATGCTTCTGTGGATTCTTTCTCCAAGTCTCTTCAGGAAGAACAAACTAAGTTTGAGGCTGTGCGTTCCTCTATCCAAGCCGAGAACTCTTCACTTATCAGTTCAGTGAATTCTCGACTTGAATCTCTTCACGCTGATTTGGCGAAAGAAAGTGCTTTAAAGGAAGACCTTGCTCGCCACCTCAACCGAAGGTTAAGACTGAAACCGAAACTGCTCAACCGAAGGTCAAAGTTACAACCAAACTGAAGGATAATGTAGCTTCAGGTTCTGGTCGACAAGAAAAGCAAAAGGAGATTGATGATGATAGCAGTAACGAATCCGGTGAAACTATTGATGAGGCTCTCAAGCGAAAGAAGAGAGACAAAGAGCTTGATGAAACCTTGAAGGTTGCAAGGGAAGCAGAGGAGAGGGAAAAGAGAAACAAGGAAGAAGAAGAAGCCTTGAACTGCAAGAAGGCCTTGTTTCCCTTATGGACTAAAGAGGCACTTATCAATCAAGCTATAGAGTTTCCAAGTATTTATTGGTTGGAACCTGTTGCTTCGTTTGACTGTGATAATTCTAAGGACTCGCAGTTCGATATGCCGATAACAAGAAAGGCGTTCACGTTTCACTGCTTTGATTCGACTGCTGAGGTTCCTTTTCCCCATCCAAAGGTTGACCGAGAGCTTATTGATTTCTATCTGAAGTATGGACAACCTCAGTACTTGACATGGAGCGCACAGAAAATAATCACTGTCAAGGTACTGAAACCTACGTCTGCTGGGAGATTTGTAAATGTCAATTTCAAAATCACACGAGGTTCTGCAAACTCGGTGTCGATTATATCTCTAGCAGATCTTCCGAATCTAAACCCTCATGATTGGATTTTATTATTCAATATTCTGCTCACAAATCCGAGGGAATATGAACCGATTTTGGAGCACTTGAAGAGGATGTTGGCTTCTTACATCCATGAGGTTGCAGCTATGGATTAAGAAATAGCGAAAGTAATGAACAAGAAACCGACCATCAAGCCAACATCTAAACCAGGAGATGTGAATAAGATGAAGATGGGCCAAATAGATTCAAAACATCTCACTGTGATGTTTACAAAAGGCGAAGCTCACAAATTTTTGTTCGCTCTTGTTGATAAACATTTATTTTCAACTGACTGCTTGGAGCACATCATCAACATTATACATCGGTGCAAGCAGAACTCAGAAGCTGACAAGAAGAATTTTACTGACATGCTTCGGTGGTACATAACGTTCCGTCATCATTTGCTGGCTATCATTCTGAAGGTGTTCAAAACAATAAAGAAGACTTCTGCAGCTCAACCGAAGTGAGCTTTCGGTCCCATTGACGCAAAGGGGGAGATTGTTGAGTCTAATTGTGTTGCGTCTTGGGCTTTTTGTTTTGTATCCGGATTGGGCCTGTCCATCCGTGTTTATCTGATAGGGTTATACTATAAATATGCATGCATGTATGCATTAGACGGTGTTGATTATTACGTTTATTGTTTTGTAACCCTAAACACCTCTACAGTTGAAGTTCTTAATCGAGCTCTTCTGAGGTGTTGAAGTATTAATCATTCGACATATTCAAAGCCATTCTTGTGTTCTTGATTACGTTCTTAATTGTTTGCTTGCATAGAATCTAACGATCCTAAAAGAACTTTGTTCTAACAGTAAAGTCAATTTGTGTGACTCTGTTTCAGTTACATTCATTATCTAACTCCATAAGTTCCTATCCATAGACTCTTAATACATAATGTGATGATCACATTTTGATGGTATTGTAGGATCTAAATGAAAGAAGGAAGCTTAAGCAGAGTGGGCTAAATTTGATCGTGGGAAATAGACTTTGGTCACATGATTCGATGGTCAGAATTTGGAGCTACTACTAGGAAGTTAGGATAATTTTTAATAGACTACTATTACTTTTCGGAGATGTCTAAAAATTTAGTTTCTATTTTATGCATTGTAAGGACAAGTTCCCATTTTCATTTTATTTCAATAAAGTGAAGTTTTGGTTTATATAGCTGCCTCATTTTATATTTCCTTTCAATGGAATTAATGAAAGTGTTTGTTATATTTCTAATAATAGCAATATTAATAATGGATATTGATTCTTCTAGAACGTGCCTATGTCATTGTCATTTTTTGACCAAGTAAAAAAAATTCTCATCACCAAGTTTCAATTGGACAGAAACTTCGAGTCATATAATTCGAATTGCATGATGCATGAGAATATTGTTCATTGGAAAATTATGAATAATTCATTGTTCAGATCTTTATGTGAGGAAAGTGAAGGATCTATTACATGTTGATATCGACTCTCCAGATCTACAACAAGGGACAATAACTCTTTTCGTCATGATTTACTAATGCTTTAGTAAATATGATTTTGTTTATAAGATTAAGAAGACTTCTAATACTTTTGAAAAAGGTTCAAATAGTTGCAGAACGAAGAGAAGAATCTATTAGGTAGAAAGATAATAGATTCACCAATCTAAAAATAAAGGAGAGTACTTTAGTATCATGTTTTATGGTCATCTTGGTAATTATGTAATGGTATCACAATTGACTCCTCCGATAACATCTTAGTGAAAATGTATGACTAAGAAGAGGAATATAGGATTTTTGGAAATGGTTCGATCATTGATGAGTCATGCTTCATTCCCAAATCAAGTTTTAGAGCCATGCTCTAGTAACTATAAATCATATCTTGAAACTCATTTTAAACTAAGAAGGATGATAACACCTTGTAATATATGGAGTAAAGAATGCTTTCCTTACTCTAGCACATTTGGATTTGGAGTTTTAATGTTTTCATTGATCGAGAAACAAAAGATAAACTAAGACCAATTCTATGAAGTTTTTTCTTGTCAGGAATCCGCACAAACTTTTAAATATTTGTTTTAGCTTGTCAAAGAATTTTTCTCGAGAGAAAAATTATATGTCAATAAGTCAATGAGAGTCATGTTGATCTTGATCTTGCAAGAGTCAACCACCAATGATCCTTTAGTTATCACTAGCATGCGACCTGAGGTTAATAACATGATGTGTTTAATTGACATATTCTTGTTTCTGTGCACTTCCAGTTGAGTTGGCAATGCTTATAAGTTCTATGTTCTTCATTTAACTACAAAAGCAAAGCAGTTTGGTCAGTGAAAGTACATTGATAAATACGGATAAGTTGCTAACAACATGGAAGCACCAGTAGGTCATTGTGCTACCAGAAGGAAATAAATTAAAAAACAACAAAGTTCAGTCCATGAAGGAAAACTGAATTTGAATTTGGTTTGTACTAAACCTTGTCTTATAACTGTAGGTTGGAAATGATAGATTCACATGGATAGGAACGTATGCACCTTGAAATCTAAGTGGTAAATGTTTCGCTCTAATTCATTAAAATGATTACGAGGAAATTCTTTTGTTTATAGATTTTAAAGATCTGATAAAGATCAATATGGATATTGGTTGTGTTAATTGCATTCTCAAATTTACAATATGATTAATATATTAATTGGAAATAGATAATTGACTTGTTAATTTATTATGTGATTAATAAATTAATATGTGATCAATTGTTAAAACAATTGATTTGTTAATTTATATAATTAGTAAATTAATGTGAAATCAATTAGATTTGATTAATTATTAATCGTAATTAATCTAGAATTAATTTGGGAATAATTGGAATTAATTTATACCTTTTGTTTTTGTTTTTTGCAATTTATTTTGATTTTTCTACCAAAAACCAAAGTACATTGCTATTTGTTACATTTTCTATATTTAGATGGTAAATGTTCCAAATAACAATGTACTTTTAATTTACACCTTTTTGTTTTTTTTTTTGCAATTTGTTTTAATTTTTTTTACCAAAGACCAAAGTACTTTGCTATTTGTTGCATTTTCCATATTAAGGTGGTAAATACACTAAACAACAATTGTAACGACCCAAAAATCAAGGGTAAAAATTTCATTTTTCATATAGCCAAAACATTGATACCATTTATTCCAAAAATTCCAAAACATCGCTAAGTAAAACATTTATCAGAGTTCATCCCAAAATCATTTATTGCGGAAAACAAAGGAGTGTGCACTGCGATCAATACAGGCCCTTCCTTTCCAAACCGATGATACCTGAAACAATAAAAAAACTGTAAGCACGAAGCTTAGTGGGTTCCCCAGAGCATACCCCACACAATCCACATAACCACATAATCCATATCAGCTATAACAACTACATAACCATATCAATCACATAAACATATAAAGATGTCGTAGAAACCTTCCGAGGTCTTACTCCGGGTGCCATAGGAACCCCCTCATGGTCTTAGCCCACTGCCATGGGAACCCGCACATGGTCTTCACTAACTACCATACAAACCATACATACAAACATATGAGCTAAACATGCAAACAAATGAGGATGCCCTGGAAACCCTCCAAGGTCTTGCACCGGGTGCCATATGAACCTCCTCATGGTCTTAGCCCACTGCCATGGGAACCCCCACATGGTCTTAGTTTGGAATGCCATAGGAACCCCCACATGGTCTTATATCCAACTGCCTCGGGAACCCCCTGGGGTCTTCCATCCAAGTATCACAAAGACAACTAGCATAACAAATACCACACAATCAACTAGCATACCGCATATAACTAATTGCCATGGGAACCCCCACATGGTCTTCACATAAATACATAATGTATCGATAGCACATTCTCAATTATCATCACAACTAAATAAATGGGCCGGCCTGGGTGCCTTAGACCCATTGGTATGGTGAGGAGACTCACCTCGAATGCAAAAGCTTCCCGAATGTCATCCTTAGCTGCTGCCCTACCGACTTCCCGAGCTCTCAATACCAATCCGTACACCCAATTACCAAATTGGGTTCCATACTATAATCCCTAATCCATACATGGGGTAAAATGACCATTCTACCCTTGGCCCAGTATGATCCAAGACTGAGGCCCAAGACCAACCAAAAGCCCAACACTATAATGTCCATAAATCCATCAATGGGCCTAATCCACAAAGGCCCAATACCAAAAGGCCTAAAATACTGAATGGTCAACCCTAGTCAACTCCTGGTCAAAGTCAAAGTCAACAGTCAAGGTCAACAATAAATGTTGACCTCGACTCGTCGAGTGCATCCAGCAACTCGTCGAGTCACCTGAATAACTCGCCAACTCGCCGAGTTACCTATGTAACTCGTCGAGTTCCTTAATGTCCAGAAGACCGCAAACTCATGCAGACCAAAACTCTAATCCTTCATTGCACTCATCCATAATTTCGAAAACGGTTAAACCCTAACCGACTCATCGAGTTGACTAAGGGACTCGACGAGTTCCTTCAGTCCTTTTTGTGTTTAGTCCTTTCCAGTGGGATCCAAGGTCCCAAACTTCAGATCCAACCCCCTAGGGTTGAGATACGACGTAAAGTTGATAACTTTACATCCATGCAAGGCATCAAAGGCTAAAAACACTTAATCAAGGCTTGTCAAGGGACTTAGAGTATGAAGGAGGGCCAAGACTTGATAAAGTTGGCAACTTTAAGTCCCCAAAGGCCCTGAGATGTCCAGATCTAAAGCCATATCTTCATATCATGCTCAAAACCAAGAATGGTACCAAACTAGGCTAATAATGGCCATAAACTTTCATAGAAGGAGATCTAAGCAATGGAAGGTCAAGGTTTGGACTTTATACCTTAAAATGGTTGCCATACTGGAGGAAATCCCGGATCTACTGCCTTTCATTCCATCTAACCTCTTCAAGCTTCAAGTTTCTCCCAAAAGAGCACCAAGAATCACTTTCCAAGCTCCCATACACACAACATGGGAGATGAGACACAATTTAGGGTTTCTCTGGACAAAGGGGGTGATAAGGGAGGCTACAAGTAAGGCTTAAGGCCTTTAAATAGGGTACAAACCCTGAAAATTAGGGTTTCCCTTTCCAGCTCCTACTCGTCAAGTTGGTGCCTTCCAACTCGTCGAGTAGGTTCTTCATCCCGCGTCCAAATGTGATCTCTACTCGACAAGTTGGAACTCCCCAACTCGTCGAGTCCCAACTCAAAACTCTAAAAATGTTGAAAACTGACCAATACCTAAACCAAGCATTACAAATCTCCCCCACTTGAACTAGACTTCGTCCTCGAAGTCTGCTGATGCAAAAGTAAGGATAATGCTTCCTCCGCAATCTTTCATGATGCACCCCTTTCCCTATCAGGGCCAAATCCTGACTGACTCACTATACCTGACCTTCAACCCTTCTTCCTGTATCGAGTGTCACTCCTTTAGAGTGAAGCCTTGAGTGCACTTCAACCACGATGAAGCTTGAGTATCCAAATCTTACCAATAAATGACAACCTGTTCTGAACCCCATGAGTACCGACACCCGACATCTCGTGGGACACATCCGTCACCCCGATCATTCCATGATCGTTCAATAAGGCAACATGACTCAACCACACCTGGCTCTCTCCGATCCTGATTCTCTTGACGTTACCAACAGACTGGATTCACTTACCATAACCGGGTGTCGAACGCCTATATTCGGAATACCAGATTCCTGTCCGGTTGCTGAGCCGACTAGAAACCTCACACTCGCCCCACGCAACCTCCGAAAGAGACCTCGTCTAGAAATAACTGTCCTAGCTATACCGCCACTCATGGCTCCATCAATATTTCTGACACATCCAATCATCATAACCTGACAACCTGTCGCCACTGCATCCAATGCAAACATGTACGCTACCTGAATAACGATAGTCTTACCTCATTCCCAGTATCCTTCCATCCGCCGTTTCCTGATTCCAACATGTCGTGGCTCTATTACAGATAGAACCAACCCGAAACACATCACGATGGCTTAAGCTACCATTGAACCAAACCTATTCATTACCCTGGAATCCTGCATTTGATGTCCTAGGCATATAGATGCTTCCAAATCTCATCTTACTGAAACAAAATCATGTACTGCACACTCACGAATTCCGATTCGGGATCTTTCCCAAAACGAATCGATACTCTGCTCCTACCTCGAGATCCACGAATCTGCATTTGCATTATGCACCATAACTTCCGACATCCCTTACTTGACCGATAGTAAATTCCCTTAGCCGATCCCCGAGACTGCCAGTCTCGGACCCGGTCCAACCACCAGGTTCCCAAGAGGTCAAATATCAAGACTACTCAACCGTAGCCCTACTGTGACACGCACTACTCCTCCACATGATCCTGCAACTCAAGATCCAACTCTTGGCTCAACGATCTTTACCGGTTCCATCCTAAATTCCCATAACCACCCAGGCTCGCCCACGAATAACTGATCGAATAATCCTTCCTGTCCTGATTCTAATTAAGTTGCGCCCTACCCATAACCTTGCGAACTGGCCTTCCCTGGCCTAAATCATCTGAACGAATCCGTGAATGCTACCGCTACACCCGAAAATTTACAACCCTTCCAGCACTATCCGACAACCTTGTGAATGCTACGGCTACACCGCAGACTTACAACACTTCCAACACTATCCGACAACCTTGTGAATACTACGGCTACACCCGCAGACTTACAACACTTCCAACACCATCTGACAACCTTGTGAATGCTACGACTACACCCGCAGACTTACAACACTTCCAACACTATCCGACAACCTTGTGAATGCTACAGCTACACCCACAGACTTACAACACTCCCAACTAAACTCAAGTACTGACTGGAACCCAACCTGGTTCCCTCCCTCAAATCCTGCTATCTGTCAACAGAAGATGCAATCTAGATGCTGGGGAGTTTGCCAAACTCCCCCCCCCCCCCGGCAGAATCCTACATTCATACAACCACTACGTCCGCCTTCTCTTCTCCGATGGGGATGCGAAACGTATCCTAGTTTCACCCTTTCTTCTGTTTTGGCTACCTGGACGGTTCTCCCCCACTTAGATTCAACTAGGTCCGCTCGACACATGAAAATCGGAGGATTTCCAATCCTACTTACGTTCTAATGATCAATCTGTTGACGGTCGGTGCCTACTAAAGCTAGTGCACCCTAAGTAACCCTTCCCAAAACAATAGAATTCCTGAAAACCAGCTAAACCTTCTTGAATCCTAACAAAATCAAAAATTCCAAATGCTTAAACTGATATCACATTCAGATCTCGAAGTCCAAAGGACGGTTGGTATAATCAAAACCTCCGCAACAACTCTCTCTTCCCTCAGCAATCCTGAATGCTCTTCCAAGCACAAAATACTAAGGCTACTGAAACCTAGTCATAATTCTTGTGTGCAAGCCCTTGAACTAACCCCAACTACTCTCAAGATGACATTCGACCACTGGGAATCTACTGTGTATAAGGAGACGACCTCGTGCTACTCCACCAAAGATCCATGGTATACAGATGGCATATAACTCTTCTTGAATATATATAACTCAACCACAATCAGAGATAAAAACCCAATAATACGCTTACTTATGCTGATGCAAGATAACAACAAAAAAATACCGGTAAAGCTGGAAGGAAGACAAAAAGTACATACCCCGCACCCTCGCCTGCTGAAGTTCCGATCTTTCCTGTCTGATTCTACGAAGTGCGGCCCATCTCCGCTGGGGCTCCTGCTCTACCCTCTCGTCCGTCGGTGATCCTCAAAATTACCGGAGCAGGTGCACTCATCGCTCCTCCCTGATCATCAGGCAGTCGGCCTCCTTGTCGCCCACCTGATTACAACGAAATATACGGGCTTGCCCCCTATGTGCAATCACTGCTGACGTGACCAACCCTGATACACCTGTAGCACCCAGACCCCTGAACAAATTCCGACAAAGATTCGGAACAATAACGGTACACGTGGGACCTGCTCCGCGAGATACATTCGTATGAAGATTTCCCAAAGATTCTTCGGCATGCTGAATGACATCTAACAACCCTTTGCTAACTCGGACAATAGCAGAGAACCGACCCGAGATCTAACTTATCACAATTCCAAAGCGATGCAATTTCCCGACATCCACCTGAAGTGGAAGAAGATAGCATATCCGCAACTATCTGAAGGAATCTTGACCACCTCCTCCTGTGTTACCTCGACCATCCTGAGGACATGGTGTAACACTTCCTTTCGTTCCCAACGACAATCCAAACCCCTGGAACGAAACTCCATCGTGCAGTTTCTGCAAGCGTTGCACTGAATCCGACCCTGCTGGCCTCTCAAAAGCTGATCCGAACTCTTGGGTCTCCGCCCGAGATCCTCCACTAAATTCACCTGTCCTGAACCTCTCTCATCGAGGTACTCCTAATCAATCTTCCGTCCTCGGCTCTGGGATCCATATCATTCAGGGTCTCGCACCCTGACACACTCACCAGCTCAATCGTCAACGGACGAACTGCAATAGCTGGAGCAGCCTCTGCTCTAAACCGGCTACAAACTACTCCCAAGACATAGTCTCCAATCCCAAATCACAATAAATCTCACAATCAATCCTTTCCACCCGATACAAGAGATCCAAGGCGAACTCAAAATCCTGGCAATCATACTGCTAACTGGCTCACCACCGGAGTCGGGACCAAACTCTGCTCCTTCCTTATGCGTGCACATCCTCAACCCGCAAGGCAATATCCTCATGATCAGAGCATAAACATGAATTCCTTTCCCCCAAGCTTATCAGATTCTCCAAGACTCTCACCGATTCGAGTATGGATCATGTGCTTTCAGTAGTACGAGCCCAATACTACCTTCCACACCTATCCATACTTTCCTCAGCAATCCTCCCGAATCCTCTAAGTCACTTACTCCACTGTATACTAAGTGTCTGCTAACAACAATACGATATCTACTGTAGCACTTCCTAGGCTCCCCTTAGGTTCCCAACTTCACCGAACCGCCCCACTAGTTCACTAGATCATATCCCAGGCTTTCCTAGGTTCCCAACCTCACACTACCCTCAGCTGCTGAAGGATTCCCATTAATGTCAACTAGCTACCTCATGAATATAGCCACATGCAACAGAGATCAGATAATCCTTCAAGTAAAAGTCTCAACCCTAGAACGATTGGACTCATACAAGAGCTGCGCAATAGGGTCAAGTCCATCTATAACGCCCGTAGATCCGGGCTAGTCAATTTAGAGATAATAGGGGTCGAAAACGACTTTTCGACAAAAGATTATTTAGAATAAATAATCTTAACCAACTTTTAGAATATGTCTCAAGGGTTCCGTACATATAAAGAACGTCGGAATCCGAGTTATAACGAAGAAGTTATGGCCCGCCGAAGTTTTACGGCAAAACCGACACGGCACCGGGAGACGTAAATAGTGAATTTATGGTAGAAGACTTTTTATCCTTAGTGATCTAAACAAAATTTGTAGTATACGTTAAACCGAGAATAGACAAAAAAAAGAACGCCCAAATCTGACTTCGTATGAGGAAGTTATGAATTTTCTAAGATTTGGCATAGCAGTGCACGGCCCGAAACTCGAATTTTAGTTCGAGCGGTTTTTGGCCTACGCGACCTAAATGAGAGTTGAAGATCTCATTAATAGGAACTCAACGGTAAAAATACAGACGAAAACGGAGTCCGTATGTAGAAGTTATGAATTTTACGCGGACATTTAACAGTATAATCTCCTCCTACTGTTAAATTTAAGATCGGTCGAGAATTAGCCGACGGAATCTAAATGAAAGTTTAAGATCTTGTTTTTACCTACGCGTGGATATAAAGAATGTCGAGAGTAGATCTCGTATGTTAAAGATGTGGACGAAATGTGGTCCCTACTCTTCGAGCGCGATAAATTCGATACAATTTTATAAATCTGAGATAGAATGAGAATTAGCTGACGGCGTCTAAATGAAAGTTGTAGTACTCGTAAATACCAACGCGTGGATATAAAGAACGTCAAAAATGGAGTTCGTATGAACGAGTTACAAATTATAATAGCATATTTACATATTAAAATAAAGTATAAATCATATATACGTACACATATATATACAAATGTATATATCATTAGAAAGGTATCGACGATGCGGTTATTATAAGACTAGTGTTGAGTACTTTCGACATTAGCTTAGTACAAATATTGTTAAATCTATTTAAAATAGTATTATGAAGGGGTGTTTAGTCGTTTATATAACTATAAGGTCATTAAGTAATTATGGATGGTAGTTTTTGTAAATTCAATTACTATAAATAAGAGGCTTGGGCTCTCATATTTCTTGCACCATTCTCTTGGTTCAAGAGTCTTTCTCTTCTTATCCCCCGAGTATTTCGACTTCTCTTTCTGTAGTTTTAGTATAGTAAGGTGAGCGCTGAAGCGCTGCACGAATCTTTCGTAGAAAGATTCAGCGACGAAGTTCTGCCCCTGCAGAGCCCGACTCCTAGCTAAAACCCCCTTGTAAGTAAGTTATCCGCACCCTATTTTAATATAGCTTATATTTAAAATTAGTACTGTTATTATAAACTTATAATAAATATTTGAGCTATTATTATGACTTATATAAGTGTCGTTATAATATCTTTTTAACTACTCGCGGTACGGGGAATCTGGTTTAAAGGGTCGCATAGGGTTGTTGGATTTCAGAAGTGCTATATGCCAAAATGGTCCTGCCCTCCGGTGTTTTATGTCTGACCCCTGTCTGTACATAGTGGTTGGAAAGTATTGTTTAAACGCTTATATAATAATAATAATAATAAGACTAATAATTAGTCACAGTAAATATTAGATTAAAATCTAGTGGTTATAATACTAGGTTTCGTCGAAGGAAATTATTTTAAAGTAAACGAAGCGCTGTCCGAGTACCGAGTCACCACCTTATCAAGTGAGTGCATAGTCCCTTTCATGAATATGATTTTAATACAAGTATTGATTGAAGTATTAAATATATGTTTATGTGCGAGTTATTTGATGTTGCCTGAAATACGTGTTAAAGAACATAGTTGATTATATATGACGATTTAGGATAAAGAGTAAACCTAAATTAATTATGGGGAATATTGGGTAGTATCTTCTTATGAGTACGAGTGAGTTATACACAGGGAATAGAACTTTAAAATATGTCATTGATCCGGGAGCATGGATTAGACATAGTCATTGTCCCTAGTCCGAGAGTATGGATTGGACATAGTCAATTGTCATTAATCCGGGAGTATGGATTAAGACATAGTCAGTTGTCATTAATCCGGGAGTATGGATTAAGATATAGTCAGTTGTCATTAATCCGGGAGTATGGATTAAGACATAGTCAGTTGTCCTTAGTCCGGGAGTATGGATTAAGACATAGTCAGTCGTCCTCAGTCCGGGAGTATGGATAGGACATAGTCATTCGTCGTTAATCCGGGAGAATGGATTTACACATAGACACTTGTCCCTAATCCGAGAGTATGGAATGGGCACAATTATTGATCCGAGAGCATGAATTAGATCCGAGAGTATGGGTTAAGTAAGAGGTAAAATTCAAGGCCCGAGAGTATGGATAGTCTCGTTGTAAGGATTAACGGGGTGGGGTAAGAGTTGCTTATATATATATATATATATATATATATATATATATATATATATATATATATATATATATATATATATATATATATATATATATGGTGAAATTGTATATTTTGTGAGTTCTAAATTATATATATGATATAACATTGTGGGATTGAAATCCCTGTGTACTCACCAGGTTTCCCAACCTGACCCACTCAAACTTATTTGTATCACAGGCGTCGATACGAAGTTACATTACATTGAGAGATTAAAGAGATATAGATCACTAGTGTAAATGAATGTAAGTTCTGTTTATGCTTATGTTTCTGTATTGACGATGACATCCCAAATGTTTTAAAATGAATAAAAATACATTTCTTCGGAAATGTTTTGATAACGTATTTATCATGTTTTACTGGGAACAAATTCCGCAACATTTTCACTAAAAGAGGTACACTGATTTTAATAAAGCATAAACAAAATCGGTCTTTTCTGACCGTGAAAATGGGGATGTCACACCATCACTATGAGATTATCCAGCTTGTGCCACTTGTGACTTACCATATTCACTTAGTAACTAGCTCACATTAATAAGAGTCCTACAAAGCACAAAGCAAGCAACATTCAGGTAACGGTAAATCTAACCAGCGTACACTAGACAAGTCAGTCTATCCACACGTACAATTCGCAAGCAGGTAACACTTGTCACTAATCTCATCCTAGGCTCTCCCTAGGGTACTCTCCAACCTGTGAAACTATCATCGGACATTCAGTCCTCGTACCACTACTCATGTTATCCACCTCTACTGTCGGCTGCCTTATGCATGCAAATTGTACACAGAACAAGAAACAAGCCAAACCAGTCATTCTAAGGATATAAGATCCTAATTGTATATTATTTTTAAAACATACACTTAGCAGTTATCAATACCAATAACCATTCTCATTCTAGCATGGCGTCCAGTATTCCCAATGCTACAAGCATCACATATCAGGCCAATCTATCGCTGACTATTCAGCACTAGCATGCAAGTCTACCAACTCATACAACATATAAAGGCATCTCCCCTAGCCCTAACTAGCATGCGATACTCAGATTCATAAATCAAATCATAACAGATAACATATGTGGGTATTCTGGAGAAAACTTACTTGAGCTCGGCTGACTGCATGCACCACACCCTTTTTTGTCTTAGAAAACTCTTTCCTTGAAAACATTTTTCTTTTGAAAACTTTACAGATCCTCAGTTTGAGTTCAGACACACCCGAAAGTATGTTCGAATCCCTCAAACCAAGGCTCTGATACCAACTTGTAACGAACCAAAAATCAAGGGTAAAAATTTCATTTTTAATGTAGCCAAAACATTGATACCATTTATTCCAAACATTCCAAAACATCGCTAAGTAAAACATTTATCAGAGTTCATCTCAAAATCATTCATTGCTGTGTGTGCACTGCGATCAATCTGAGCCCTTCCTTTCCAAACCGATGATACTCGAAACAATAAACAAAACTGTAAGCATGAAGCTTAGTGGGTTCCCCAGAGCATACGCCACACAATCCACATAACCACATAATCCATATCAGCTATAACAACTACATAACCATATCAATCACATAAACATATAAGGATGTCGTAGAAACCCTCCGAGGTCTTACTCTGGGTGCCATAGGAACCCCCTCATGGTCTTAGCCCATTGCCATGGGAACCCCCACATGGTGTTCACTAACTACCATACAAACCATACATACAAACATATGAGCTAAACATGCAAACATATAATGATGCCCAGGAAACCCTCCAAGGTCTTGCACCGGGTGCCATAGGAACCTCCTCATGGTCTTAGCCCACTGCCATGAGAACCCCCACATGGTCTTAGCCTGGAATGCCATAGGAATCCCCACATGGTCTTATATCCAACTGCCTCGGGAACCCCCGGGGTCTTCCATGCAAGTATCACAAAGACAACTAGCATAACAAATACCACACAATCAACTAGCATACCGCATATAACTAATTGCCATGGGAACCCCGCATGGTCTTCACATAAATACATAATGTATCGATAGCATATTCACAATTATCATCACAACTAAATAAGTGGGCCGGCCTGGGTGCCTTAGACTCATTGGTATGGTGAGGAGACTCACCTCGAATGCAGAAGCTTCCCGAATGTCATCCTTAGCTGCTGCCCTGTCGACTTCCCGAGTTATCAATACCAATCCGTACACCCAATTAGCAAATTGGGTTCCATAATATAATCCCTAATCCATACATGGGGAAATGACCATTCTACCCTTGGCCCAGTATGATCCAAGACTGAGGCCCAAGCCCAACCAAAAGCCCAACACTATAATGTCCATAAATCCATCAATGGGCCTAATCCGCGAAGGCCCAATACCAAAAGGCCTAAAATACTGAATGGTCAACCCTAGTCAACTCCTGGTCAAAGTCAAAGTCAACAGTCAAGGTCAACAATAAATATTGACCTCGACTCGTCGAGTGCATCCAGCAACTCGTCGAGTCACCTGAATAACTCGCCAACTCGCCGAGTTACCTATGTAACTCGTCGAGTTCCTTAATGTCCAGAAGACCGCAAACTCATGCAGACCAAAACTCTAATCCTTCATTGCACTCATCCATAATTTCGAAAACGGTTAAACCCTACCCGACTCGTCGAGTCGACTAAGGGACTCGACGAGTTCCTTTAGTCCTTTTTGTGTTCAGTCCTTTCCAGTGGGATCCAAGGTCCCAAACTTCAGATCCAACCCCCTAGGGTTGAGATACTACGTAAAGTTGCTAACTTTACATCCATGCAAGGCATTAATGGCTAAAAACACTTAATCAAGACTTGTCAAGGGACTTAGAGTATGAAGGAGGGCCAAGACTTGATAAAGTTGGCAACTTTAAGTCCCCAAAGGCCCTGAGATGCCCAGATCTAAAGCCATATATTCATATCATGCTCAAAACCAAGAATGGTACCAAACTAGGCTAATAATGGCCATAAACTTTCATAGAAGGAGATCTAAGCAATGGAAGGTCAAGGTTTGGACTTTATACCTTAAAATGGTTGCCATACTGGAGGAAATCCCGGATCTACTACCTTCCATTCCATCCAACCTATTCAAGCTTCACGTTTCTTCCAAAAGAGCACCAAGAATCACTTTCCAAGCTCACATACACACAACATGGGAGATGAGACACAATTTAGGGTTTCTCTGGACAAAGGGGGTGATAAGGGAGGCTACAAGTGAGGCTTAAGGCCTTTAAATAGGGTACAAACCCTGAAAATTAGGGTTTCCCTTTCCAGCTCCTACTCGTCGAGTTGGTGCCTTCCAACTCGTCGAGTAGGTTCTTCATCCGGCGTCCAAATGTGATCTCTACTCGACGAGTTGGAACTCCCCAACTCGTCAAGTCCCAGCCCAAAACTCTAAAAATGTTGAAAACTGACCAATACCTAAACCAAGCGTTGCAACAATGTACTTTGAATTTACACATTTCATTTTTGGTTTTTGCAATATATTTTGATTTATTTTCCAAAAACCATAGGACATTGTTATTTGGTGCATTTTTCTATATTTATGTCATAAATGCACTAAATAGCAATGTACTTTGAATTTATTTGTTTATTATAACATTCCACTTTAATTTCTCATTCCAAAATTGTAACCTTTTTTAAGTACATTACCTTAATGAGAAAAACATTGAAAGTATAATGTTATACAAAAAAAATCTAGATGATACCGTTCTTCGGAATTGGGTATGCTAACTTATTCCAACATTTTTATTTTTGTATCAGGTTATGCAAGATTCTAATGGAACAAGAAAAGGGTAAAGTTTTGTGGTCTTTTCACTTATAAGGAAGTTTTTACAACAGTAAGTAAAATATTTTTATCATTCCTAGATAGTGTTTGGTATGATGGAAGTAGGGCAAAAATGGAATTAAATAAAGAGAAAATTACGGTCAGGTGTTGTATGTAGGAATAGAATCTTTGGTCTTTGCAAGTTTTTATAAAGTTTTATAACTTTTATGATATTTTTTATTGTTGTTGTAAATTGTTTTTTTGGAGATAACATCAATGCATGTCTTACTTACAAGAAACAACAACCTACTTTCCTTTATCGTTTAGTATAGCTTTATACTATAAAAGTGCGATGTTGTAATAAAGCCAAGTGAAAGTACAATGCTCTAACAAACAAATAAATAAAAGTATGTTGCTATTCTAGCATTTATTTGTTTTTAGTTACAAGTGCGCAACCTTAAGCTGAAGCTACAGATTTGTCCTCTTAGAGACATTTTGTCACCTGTTGCTACTACGCCTACTACTTTTGCGACCCCTAAAGTTTAAACTTGTGACCCCTAAAGTTTAAACTTTGTAAAATGTATCTAATTTAGCAAATACATACAGACCCGTACCAACGTGCATGCTTTTTTTTTTACTAGTTTGCATTAAACTTCAATAAATATACTATATCTGAATAAATTAATAATTATATTTATAATTGAACCAACTGTATTCCAATTATATTTTTAGATGAGTGTAATGTCGTATACCCAACACATATATATATGTTTATAACACTTCTAGAACTATTTTATATTTACATAAAAATAAAGATACATACTTATCATTATATATTTGGTCATTATAAGTTTTGTTGGCACTTTTATCCAAATGTGAATCTAAATATGTTTATACCTTTGAATCGAACATAGTCACATGTAAATATATATGTTTCATAACATTAAATTTATATTTTAGTGTATCTATGAGATAGCTAACAATAAACATGTCAATAAATTAGCAAAAACATGTTCATATATACTTATATACACGCCATACATTTTAAATTACAAATAAAAATATCAAATGCTACTCTTATCACAATTCCTCATACTATCATTTCATATTGTCAGTTTTAGACCGTTGGAACATTATTTATATAATATTCTAAATATCCTTATGATTCCTTAAACATATTTTCTGTGATTTGATTGCATCTTGATCTTGATATTCTATCTTTTATTTATATTTGACGCCTTTTTAGAAATAAAATGTTGTCAAATGATTATCATGAGAACATATAAATTCATTTCAAGTTAGAAAATAAAAAGAATATATCATTTAATATTAACATACAAAATTACGTTCATATGTGAATGAATACATGCTTTTATTAAATTTATGCAAAGTACATATGATTAACATATAATCATTATATAAAAAAAAAATATTATTTAATATTTATATGAGAATATATTTTCACACATGAATATTTCATATAAACGTTATATATATATATATATATATATATATATATATATATATATATATATATATATATATATATATATATATATATATATATATAATATTGTTTGGTAACGAGAATACGTTGAACCTCATATAACCATTGTCATTATCATGCATTTTCACTAATTCTTATTTATTCTTGTTCTTATGCATCGTTATTCATTTCATCTCATTCTTACAGAATACGGTTATCAAGAACATATTCTGATAGAATGTGAATCATAAAAAAATATATACTAACTTTATAAACGATTTAATTAGTTAGAATGCATGATAATTACAATAATTGTGTGAAGAACATATTCACATCACCAAACAACCTATTCTTTTAGTCATTCCCACAAAATAGCATTGTACATATAATAGATGTCCATACACATATAAACCTAACCCCCCCCCTCTCTCTCTCTCTCTCTCTCTCTCTCTATATATATATATATATATATATATATATATATATATATATATATATATATATATATATATATATATATATATAAACTATCAGTGTCTTTCTTTCCTCTTGTTCCAACATTGGAAATAAATAGGATTGTGGATCTTTATTACGACAAATAAGAAGCAACTTTTACTACAAGTTAATGACCACCTACGAAAAAAGAAACAATAATTGAGGAAGATGTAGTATGGGTGTGTAGGTCCTGCCGTCCTAGTGAAACGGGTAAAAATGTTAATGTACTTTTGCATCAATTCATAAGATAAATATGTCATGTCGTGACTACTAAATTTATAATATGGTTAAAAAAAGTATTCAAGATAGTATATTATCACGACATAAAGAAGGAATGAGAAGTGTTCACGATTCTAAAAAGTAAAGAAAAACTAGAAACGTTTTAATATTGAACTCTATGCGCGACATAAAACTATTTGCATTTAGTGTCGTATGGAAGATGAACAACTTCTCGAAATGGTTTCACGAAAAAAGCACATGCAGCAATCCAATTAAACAAAAGTAAAAAAAAAATTGAGAAAAAAATTGTACACTTATATTATGATATTAACTATATTTTATCTGAAATCACTTGAAAATAAAATTTCTTAATATTAAGATGATGTCGGCAATAGAGTTTTCCTATCGCTGACAATAAGGTTGAAGTGGTGTTGCAATCATCACATTTAACATGCTAAAGACAAACAATATTAAGATATGTCGACAATTGAGCTTACCTAAAGATGCATGTTAACGATGTTCATATAAAAAATTAGTTAGCAGTATGTGTTTTATACCATAATAAACATGCGAAGTATTAAAACGTACCGCAAACAATCGTTGTATAACTATTGTTGAGATAATGAAAAGTCCTATTTTCTTTTAGAAGCATCAAGCATCCATTGAAACACGAACTTATGCAAGAAAAAATATTTAGAAAATTTGTTAGCAAGAATTTTGTGATAGATTTAAATATGTTTGTAAACTATGATAATCTATTTCAATTAGTTGATTAGTTCATTAAAAAGCTAGTTTATAAACTATAATGAGCGATTTTTGTTGTCTAGCCGAAAACTAAATTGCAATAAGTCCAAAAAAACAAGTTAGTTTATATGCACAAAATAGCATCCAAGATTAGCAAACAAAAATTGAAATAAACTAAATAATTTTGTTTTTTAATTTATGTTTGTCATAACACATCTAACTTATTTTTCGAGCTTTATTAGATGTCATGTTTGAAAACCAAAAAATAATTTATAAGTTAGATTTAAAAAAAAAGTTAAAGTAGCATTTCAACTTAAAGATAATGTTATATCATTTTATATATTTAATTATCGGTTAGTTTACTGGCTAACATGTAAGTTTTCATCTAATCCATTAAAAATAATCTTAATTTAATAAAAAAAATTTATGTAACCATTCAACCAATTTGGGTTCAGACCACACTCCTAACCAGGCTAGAAAATTGTTTAAAAATATTTTTTATAATAAATTGTTTAAAAAATAACCACTGTTGATCAGGCCCAGTTTAAAATCCTGTCTGGCCTGATTTTTGTATCATGAGCATAGAAATATGAATATGGGCTGATCCAATTACTGGGCCAAAGCAGATATGGACTTGAAAGGTAGTACTTGATGACGTGGCAATAAAACGGAGGGAATTGTAACTAATCCGGCGCACATTAGCAGTAGGATATAAAAGAGCGCAAATCGTAATCCAAAATGGATATGGGGTGAAGGAAAAAGAAACGACGTGGAATCACTCGCATCTCACTGTCCATTTGTCCCCCTTCCATTCCATTCCCCCTTTCTCCTCCGTCGCTCTGATACACACACTCGTAGATATGGCTTCCACCACACTTCATTCACGGCTATCTCACACTCAGTCGCCGGCGATTACTCGGAGCACTTCCCCTCTTCGCCAGATCACCGGCAATTCGCTGACTTGGAGCCGCGCGTTTGCTCCCGACCGCCTTCTTTCCGCCGTCTCGCATTCTTCTCTTAGAGGTAGTAGTAAGTATTTAACGGTGTTGATTTGCTCAATAATCGAACGCAATTCCTCATTTCCTGACATTACTTGATGTACTATATGTCTATATTATCAGTTGCTTTGTTGAATTATGTTGATAAATTTTGCTTGATTTGTATTTGTTTTAGCATTGTACCAAATATTGTTCTATTGTTACTTTCTAAACGACAAGTTGAATTGCTAATCGTTTGTAGCAACTTTACTCTCGATACAGTTTACTGTAGGGAATTAAGTAGGTTTCTCTGTAAACCACAAGCTGACCTTAATATGAATGTACACAATGTGTGTATATATGTAAATGTGTACATATATGTTACAAATGCATTCTAGCTTTTGTGTTTAGACGCATCTTCTATAGAATTCTAAATGTAGGTTCATTTAGTTTGAGGAAGTGGTTCTATACTTCTATATGCTAAATGATAACAATCAACTGAGTTTTCATCTTTGAAGTCAAAATGGACTTCACTACCTTTATACAGAGAGGTTCGATTTTCAGAATGAAAACTAAAAACTGTTTTTATGTTGAAAAATTTTAGGAGTTAAAGGATCTGTGAAGCCATTGATTACATGTGCTGCTGGAACAGAACCTGTAGCAGCAGCTAATTTAGCACCAGGAACCCCAGTGAGGCCAACCAGCATCATGGTTATTGGAGCTACAGGAACTTTAGGAAGACAGGTGGTTAGGCGTGCACTTGATGAGGGATATGATGTGAGATGCCTTGTCAGACCTAGACCTGCTCCTGCTGATTTCCTCCGTGATTGGGGTGCCACTGTTGTAAATGTAAGAAATAACAATGTACTTTCATTAGTTTCTTTATTATAATATTCTCATTTTACTTCTCTTCTTATAAACTTGAATTATTACTAATCTGTATATTTATAACCTTGTTATGTACAAGTATTATCTCTGAAGTTTATGTGTAGGGAGACTTGAGCAAACCTGAAACAATTCCCGCTACATTGGTTGGTGTTCATACAATTATTGACTGTGCCACTGGGCGCCCTGAGGAGCCTATTAAAACCGTAAGTATTGTGATATTTTCAGTGTAGATTTAAATGATTAATGGAATTTGAATTTGTTGGAAAGACTATTATGAAGAAATGAAAGTGCAATGCTATATTTAAAGTATGTCTGTCTTTTCATTTTAGGTAGATTGGGAAGGAAAGGTTGCTCTTATACAGTGTGCAAAAGCAATGGGAATCCAAAAATATGTATTCTTTTCGATTCATAATTGTGACAAGCATCCGGAAGTTCCATTAATGGAGATCAAGTATTGCACTGAGAAGTTTCTTCAGGACTCTGGTATTAACCATGTTGTCATTCGGTTATGTGGTTTCATGCAGGTAAGCAGATTAAATCGCTTATATGCAAAAAAAAAGCAATGAAGTTTCTTTGATTTTTCACTTTTATAATTGGGTAGATTTTTCAAAGTGTAATCTCTTAATAAGAAAAAGATTGAAAGTACATTGTTGTTTTTGTAAGATAAGGTGATACACTATTTTTTATATTTGTAGGGGCTCATAGGTCAATATGCTGTGCCCATATTAGAAGAAAAGTCTGTATGGGGAACAGATGCCCCAACAAGAATAGCTTATATGGACACCCAGGTAGTTTTATGTAATTTGTCTTATCTAATCCACTATTAGGGAAAAAGTGTAATTTCATTTTAAACTAATTACTGCCTTCTTACAGGATATAGCTCGTTTAACATTTATTGCTATACGAAGTGAAAAAGTCAATGGAAAGCTTCTCACATTTGCTGGACCTCGTGCATGGACAACTCAAGAGGTAATAAAACAACTTCCTTATTAATTTTAGGTTTAAATACAAAAAAAAAACAAAACAAAACAATTTACTTTCAACGTTTTACATTGCTAATGGGTTCCTTGTGAGTAGGTGATAACATTGTGTGAGAGGCTAGCTGGACAAGATGCAAACGTAACCACAGTTCCAGTCTCGGTTCTCAAATTCACTCGCCAGCTAACTCGTTGTTTTGAATGGACCAATGACGTTGCCGACAGACTGGCATTTTCAGAGGTAACTAAACTCTAAACCTATCGCATTGTAGATTTAGGGTCTGTTTGATTGGATGGAATGAAATGTAACCACGAATGAATGGTTACATTCCATTCCATTATCATGTTTGGTTTGTCTTTGTATGACAAACCAAACATGGATGGAAAATAAGAGTTCATTGAACTCCAAAGCCCAATAGCGTGGGTTGCTGTTGGGCTTTGTGTTACAATATTATTTATATTATTTGTAAATAATAATGTAATAATGTTGCATTTGATATTTAATACAGATTTTGACGAGCGACACGGTATTCTCTGTACCAATGAACGAGACATATCAGCTTCTTGGTGTGGATCAAAAAGATATCATCACATTAGAGAAATATTTGCAAGATTACTTCACAAACATACTCAAGAAGTTAAAGGACCTCAAGGCCCAATCCAAGCAAAGCGACTTCTACATTTAATAAAGATAAATACTTAATTATCTTTGTGTTTGTAGTTTGTACATGAAGCTTTGTTATTCAAATACCACATATATCACTTTGTAACCAACTATAATTAAGAGGTGTTAAATTTTTGTAAATCTAAATTTTCCTATTGCATGTAACTTCGGGTTACCTAATTAACCACGTACGCTTTGAGCCCAAAATAAACCACCGAATAAAGATGAACAAAAAGACTTGAGAGTACATTAGAAGATGCTCTAAAATGGCTAGTGTTCTTTATAGTCATAGCCTAGTTTAGAGAGACATGAAAAGTTGATGTAACCAAGAAGCGTTCTTAAAAGGTAGTACTACTAATAGCCTCTTTTTTTTTTTACTATTTTACATTGTGTTTAAGAAGCTACTAGTGTCCTTTGATTATTATTATTATTATTATTATTATTGGTCATTTTAGTAGTTTTCCCGGAAAAAACTTGTCAAATGTAATGGTATTTTTAGGGGGAAAATGAAGTTTTTTTTTAAAAAATTAAATGGTTGAGGGGTTTTCAGAAAAAATAAAGGAAAAAAATACAAGGTCTTTGTTTAAAAAAAAAAACTTGAGGTTTAATCCGGAATAAACTCTTGATATATAAAGTTTTTTTATGATATTAATCATTCTTTTTATATTTCAATTATCTAGTGTTTCTCAACTTAAGTGTTGGAAAACAGATAGTATCCATAGAGAGCCTAATCAATATTGGAAAATTTTCGCAATGCGTTATTTAAAAGTTCAATTTTTGATATTTATGTAAGATCATCCGTTATACTCACCACTAATCACTATAATAGTGGGTGTCACGTGATCACCACTAACTACCACTAAACCTATGAGATACCCACTACTAACCACTCCACTCCACATTATTATTTTTTTATTTTTTTTAATTCAAAAATACAATAAAATTACATTAAAAAAATAATGATTTTTTTAATTAGTTTTTCATTTTATAAAAATAAAAATACAACTTCAAACTACATTACTTAATTAATTTATAATTAAAAAAAAACATTACATTACTTAAAATACCTAAAATTAATCTCCGTTCATGTTGAGTTCGTACAAATGTTCCGTGACATCTTCTCGAAGATTGAAACACGTTTCACTGTTATGAAGTTCAACAACTCGTAATAAAAATTCATTTGTTCCGGGTACGAACTCTTCAAGCGGGATGACTTCGTCGTCCGGATCATACGTGCAAATCGCTTGACCTTAATTTTCAATGAACATATTATGCATTATAATACATGCTTGTACTATTTGTTTAATTCTATCCTTATCCCAAAGTCATGTAGCGTATTTCACTACATGCCATGTCTGCTTGAGGACTCCAAATGCCCTCTCGATATCCTTCCTCGTTGATTCCTGCCTCTTTGTGAACAACTTTGTTTTTTCACTTCGAGGAACCGAGTATGCCTTCATAACTGTAGAATAATCCGGGTATATCCCATCACAAAGGTGGTAATCTTTGTATGAATGTCCGTTCACCGTGAACGTCATATCAGGTGCTTTGCCGATCCAAAGATCGTTGAAAAGAGGAGACTGACCAAGAACGTTAATGTCGTTGTTAGATCCCACGACTCCAAAAAGAGAATGTCATATCCACAAATCCTGAGATGCAACAATTTCTAAGATTATACTTGGTTCAACTATATATCCTCGAGTGAATTGATCACGCCATGCAGTTGGACATTTTTCCTAAGCCACGTGCGTACAATCTAGACTGCCAAGCATACCCGGAAATCCATGTCTCTCTTCATGAGCCGAATATAATCTCTCAATACCACGTGGAGTAGGTTTACATAAATATTGTTGGTGAAAAACCTCATACACACATGCACAAAACCAATCTACACAATCAATTGTTGTCCTCTCGGATACTTTTAAGTATTTGTCGGATACATCAAATGTTATACCGTATCCCAAATACCTAAGCGCAGCCGCACACTTTTGTATACTACTAAAACTCATTATTCCTCTAGGATCGGGTTTTTGTTTGAAAAAATCATAATAGCCTTCTAAAGCATTACTAATACATAAAAATATAGTCTTATTTAGACGGAAACGACGTTCGAACAAGTCGTCATTATAAAGACAATTATTGGCAAAGTAATCACGTACTAATAAGTCGTGTGCGGCTTGGCGATCACGATTGACGACCGCCCTTGTACGAGCAACATTCGAACCTTCTTCATCGTGAAGGTGTTGCACAACGTTGAAGAAGGTCGAGATGAATTCTCCGTCATCATTCGAGTCAAAATTTTCAAAGAAATTCATGTGTTTTTTGGTTTAGAGAATGAGGGTGTAAATTTTGATGAAAAATGAGGGTTTTATTTATAGGTATTGAGTTTGTAAAAAAAAAAAAAAAACTTGAAAAATTGACCGTTGAACGGTCAATAAAGAAAAAAAAATTTGATTGGCCGTTTACATTCGTCGTCTGGAACACGAGGGAGCACGAAACGGACAAACCATGACCGGCCGGGATGGTGTGCACCGTTGCCACGCATATCACACACCCTCCCGTGCAATGTATCCCATTCGGCTTATAATGAAACCAATGTGTTTCTCATTAGACATGTTCCTGTTTGTTATTTGGAATATATGAAAAAAAGGTGAAAGAAAGAGATAAATAAGACAAGTAAATGTCACTAGGTACTAGGTAGGTAACAGCAACAACATAGGGGATACTTTTTGGGCTAAAAGTTGGAAGTGATAGTAAGTTTGGTAGGCCAATTCGTAGCCCAAATGGATTCTTAGCTTATTGGTTGCCCTCTAGGCCTCTATGGCTCTATCATTGAAAGTTAACTTTTGCAATAACTACAAAATAGAAAAAAAAAAAAAAGAACAAACAAACAAATGAAGTGAATTCATTTTCAATTTTCACGAAAAAATTATTAAAATTTGAATTTAATTATTTCCACGCCTCTATAATTCAAACTGAAAGTTATGAGACATGATATAAAGAATAAAGTTCGTAAAATTGATGAGTCAAGCGTATTATGTAATGGGTTATGATGTAAGGTCAAGTGTTGATAATCAACAAGTGGGGAGCACCATCTGATTTTAGCAAATGAAAAAAGTAATGTCTAAAGCTTGCTGTGACATTCGTTAGGTGGCAGATCAGTTTCAAAACATATTTGGTACCAGGAGTTGATTTTTTTTAATTCAAAAAAATGAAAAAGTAATGTGTCTAAGGGTATCTTTGATCGTGGAAAATTGTTTTTATTTTTCTAGAAAATATTTTCAGAAAAAAGAGTTGCGTTTTCAATGAAAATTTAAAAAAACGCATTTGGTTGAAACATGTTGAGTTTTGATTTTCAATTTTAAAAATTTAGAAAACTTTGGAAAACTGTAAAAATCACTTTTTTAATCTACATCAATCTGGAAAAACAGAAAATTTTCATTTTCTTTGGAAATTCTTTAGAAACTGAAAATCATCCAAACACGTTTCGAAAATTTTCTAACGCACCCTAACAGAAAAAAAAAGAACACAAAGACCACATGATCAATCTGGTCTAGATTGGATCGAGACCGAATAAACCGCTCAAGACCAGCCCACCTGAGACTGGACTGGTCTCGCCCAAGACCGTTTCATTAGATACCGAAAAAAAAGACTGAACAGATCCGAGACCGATTGTGTTAACCATTTGGATTACCCTTTGAGCCCAAATATATCATGCATGAATCCAATGATAGCCATAAAAAGCCAAAAAAAAAAACATTAACAAAAAGACTTAGGGGTTGTTTGTTTTTTTTGTGAAGATCTGCACAACCATTTTTGTCTGCGCCACGCAGACATATGCCCTCGCAGAGTGTTTGTTTTTTGGAAGTGCGCCGATCAAAAAACGTATGCGCGAGGTCTTCCTGGCGCAGAAATGAGTCACTGTCTTCAAAAGTCTTCAGACGTCATTTTAACCTAAAAAAAAACATGGGCCACCGTGCAGTTTTTTTTTCCTTTCTTTTTTTGCTGAAAATGCATTTTTAATGTTTATGACATGAAATTAAGTTTGAAAAATCAATTTATTTCAACAGCTGCAGTCGTTAAAAACAAATAGTCTTCTTATTGCAGACTGCAGACATTTGGTCCACCTCTTCTGCCGCAGAAGTTTGCAGATGTGGTCTGCAGACTGCAGACATTTTGGCTTCAAAAAAACAAACAACTACTTAGAAACATTGCAAGATGCTCTAATAAAATGGGTAGTGTTCTTTAAAGGGTTACTTTCATGTATTTATTCATACATGTAGTCCTCCTTTTTCGTTATATATTTTTTTTGTTTTTTTAAACTTCAATCCTTTAGAGTTTCCTAAATATTAACTCAACATAGAGAACATCAACACTAATCTTGAAAAAGAAAAGTTACATACAATACAAACCACGTGCCCGGTCTTTTTCCTTTAGACCGTGGTTTTAATAATATCCGCCGGTTAAAAAAAACAAACAATACAACCCACGTAACGCTATCAAATAGTTACCGGTTCATGCTTCATTAGAGGCTAATATTAATATCTACATTGGAATTGGCTTCCACATTGCCACTATTTTTATAAAAATATCATTCTAGAATCAATTGTGTCCAAGAATATATATCAGTAATTTATTAGATATATATGAAAGAGATAATGTGAAAAACTAGATAAATAAGGCAAGTAAATGTCTCTACATAGGTGGTACTTTTTGGGCTAAAAGTAGAATTGATAGTAAGTTTTGTAGGCCCGTTATTTAACCCAATGTCCCCACTTTGCCGAAATTTGGTTTCTTGAGTACATTAGTAGCCCTCTATCATTCAAAGTAGCTTAACCTTTGCATTGACAACATAACAAAAAAAGTCACTAACACGAGGGTGAATTAATTTTAAATTTGAGAAAAATAATTATTATAAATTGAATTCGATCGTTTCCATGTCACAATTTTTACCTATGATGCAAATAAATCCATTGAAGGTTATGTCACATGAACTAAAAACAAACTTAATAAAATCTAGAGTAAAATTTAGTTTTGGTTTATGAAGTATGTAATTTGTTGTAGGTTTGGTTTTAATCTTGAGAAATTGATACCAAACATCCTCACAAATTTCAAATCCATCAGCTTTGGCCCCTTAGCTTGTTACCGTCAATAACATCCATTAGACGTTTGTAAAATAACATTTATACCTTTCTTTTTTGTATATATGTTTTTTGACATTACTATTAACTTAAGGGACCATTTCTGTACAAAATTGAAAATGACCTGAAAGAGTAAAAGCTACCAGCTTCCACATCGATCTCAATACTCTTTATCTCTTCCGTTTCTACACAGGTCCAACACAAGCCAATCCGCCTCCTATCACCCCCAACACCAACGCAACCACGAATCTCCTCTCCTCTACCTCCACCTCTGAACTCTCTCTCCCACCTCTCTCTTGCTTGTAATTCCGCCACCAAGACACTTTTTCCTCCTCTCCTCCACCACAAGAGATCACCGATCTATCTCTCTCCACTCTTTCACCACCGATACTGTCGTTGACCAACGATCTATAGCGTCCCCTCTCATCCACCGTAGAAAAACATTGCAGTAGTGGTGGATGTGGTAGCACAAAACCAACGACTTAGGTTGGGGTGGAATGAGGGTGTAATGGTGTGGGGGTAGAGTCGTTGGTGGGGCCTACTTCTTTAATGTTTTAATGTGAAAAGTGGAAAAAAAAAAATTAGAAAGACAATGTGAAAAAAATGAGTGAAAGGCGTATTTTCGTCATTTTACAGGTACTTAACAGTAGCATAGATAACATGTTAAGATACCAGAGCATAAATTTGAAAACCATAAGGTTGTTTGGTATCAATTTCTCCAAAAATCAGACCAAATTACAGAATACTGCATACCACATGGACCAAACTAATATTTTCTCTTAAATCTATGGTTTAAACGAGGAATGGATCATGATGTGAAACTCAAATGAGTTTAAGTATGGAGCTTGGAGACACAGCTAATCGTATACGAAATTATCAAAATGTATGAAATTACCAAAGATTAAGAAGGGATAATGACTTAAAAGGATAATATATTTTTCGATTTGTATACATTTCGCAACTGAGTTTTTTTCGTCCATATTTGTCTCCTTCAACTTGTTTAACTGTACACATTCAGTCCTTATGGTTGTTTACTCCAAATAAACCGGAAAAAATGACTTAATAGGGTAATATATTTCTCACTTTGTACACATTTAGTCCTTGTATTTTTTTCACATTTAGTCATTAATATTTTTTTTTGCAAAATAAGTCCTTATTTTTTTGGAAAGGGAACTTCCCTAACGAGGGTTTCCGAGCCAGCTTTCGCGCACCGACTAATCCCCCGATGCGAACATGAGTCTATGCATCATGCCATGAAGTCACTATAGACGAACTTCCATGACCACAAGGGCTGACTAGCGTCAGGATTTGAGCATGGATCAATTAGTCATCCATCATATCTTCCACATGTCTTACCAACTCACCACCCAAGTAGTTATGACCGGTTTCTTTATGTTTTTCTTACGAAATCCTATGTGGTACAATCATTAATGAGGTATTCGTGGTTGTTGATGCTTATGACCACCACAACCTTAGTTGCTTGATTGTTTAGGTCTTGTGTTTCGCTTACGTCTTGTGTTCTAAACGTCGTAACTTCTTCATACGATCTCAGATTTTAATGATCTTTATATCCACGTGTTCATATTTAAGTTTACTACAACTTTCTTTTAGATTACTCCCGTTAAAAAGTAATACATTTTTACTTATGATCTTTATATACATGTGTTCTTTATGAATATATGCATGAATGTTTTTTTATAAAATTGTAAGTATAAATATATTACTTTTTAACGGAAGTATTCTAAAGGAAATTTGTAGTAGACTTAAATATAAACACGTGGATATAAAGATCGTTAAAGCCTGAGATTGTATGAAGAAGTTAAGAGGTTCAGAACACAAGACCTAAGCACTAAGCAATCGAGGCCGCGATGACCATAGGCATCAACAACCTCAAACACCTCTTTAATGATCGTCCCACATAGGATGTCATGAGAAAAATCTTGTAACGCTTGCTTTCCCGGTATGAATTTATTTCCAAGTTGTTTATGTTTTCTCTTTAGGACACGACGTGTTGGAGCCTCGACACGGCGTGTCGAGATGTCTTTGGCCGTGGAGTTTAATGAGCCCACACGGCGTGTTGAGGTGCCTCAACACGGCGTGTTGGCAGTTGGGAAGGAAACCTAATTTTTAGGGTGTTGCACCCTATTTAAAGGCCTTAAGTCCCCTTGACCGGCTTTCTTACCATCCTCCCTTGTTATCTAAAACCCTAAATCGAGTATTGAGCTTTCTTGGTGGTGTTCTTGAGGTTTTAAGTGGTTTCTTGTAGATTTTGTGCTCATTTGAAGGAGCTTTGGAGTTTGAAGGTGTCTAGCTTGGAAGGAAGGTCATAGATCCAGAATCTCACCACTTGTGGCAGTCTCCTTGAGGTATCAAGTTTGAACCTTGATTTATAGATGTTTAGATCTCTTTATTCCATGTTTTGGTCCTTTTTGGGTGGTTGGAGGAGTTTAGTCGTTTTGAGGACTTGTCATTTCAAATCTGAGTTTGTCTTGGCCTTCTTATGCTTAAAGTTGCAAGCTTTATGAGAGGAATTGGTCCCATGCATGCATTAAGCTCCTTTTTAAGCTTAAGAGCTTCTTTTAGGCGTGCATAAAACGTAAAGTTGGCAACTTTACGTGGTTTTCTAGCTCAAGGAGGCCAGATCTGTGTTTTGGGGCTTGAACTCGTGAGTTAAGTGCTTATTGGATTAAGCCTCAGGGTTTGAGTTTTGGACCCTTTTTGGTGGTCCCTATGGGTAAAGTTGGAAACTTTACCCTTCTAAGTTTCTATTTGAGTCCATATCTGAGATTGGGAACTCTTGGAGTCGAAGGAAACGACTTAATATATTAAGTTGTTGGAGCTCGAGGAAACACGGTGTGTTGGATGGGATTTTCCCGCCTGTATCGATAAGGGAGAAACACGGCGTGGTCAAAGGGAAACACGGCGTGTTGGGTCAACATGGGCTGTTGACCTTGTCCTTTGACTTTTGTCTCTGACCAAGTTTGACCTATAGGTGGTGTTGAGGTGTTTTGAGTTGTATCTAAGGAATTGTTTATGTTTAGGGGTTGGGTAGAGTTGATATTCGGAGCGGGGACCTATTCAGCTATCGTTTAGCATTCGAGGTAAGTTTCCTCACCGGGTTTAGCGGGTCTAAGGCACCAAGGCCGACCCTTGATTGATTATGTTGATATACTTGTTGTCTCTGTGATACTTGTATGCGCGTGGATATGTATGCTTATTGGGCGGGGCCCGTATTACGAGTGTGGGCGGGGCCCGTATCTCATTGGGCGGGGCCCGCTATGCTAGTGTGGGCGGGGCCCGTATCTCTTTTAGCGGGGCTCGTTCTGTGATATGTTTGGTATGTGGTATCTTGGGGAACTCACTAAGCTATGTGCTTATGGTTTTCAGTTTATGTTTCAGGTACTTCCGGTTCCAAGGGGAAGAGCTCGGGTTGACTGCATCACACACACCATTGGGATTTCGCATATGATATTTACTATGATTTTGATAACATTTGATACATTGGTTTTGTTGAGATGTATGGTTGATGTTTGAAAATACTATTTTACCTATTTTTAAAACGAAATTTTTGGGACCATATTTTTGGATGTTACAAATCTAAAGAAACCGGTCATAAATATTGGATGTGTATAAAAACAAGAAGGACTTATTTTGCAACAAAAAATAATAAGGTCTAAACGTGCAAAAAAATATAAGGATTAAATGTGTACAAAGTGAGAAATATATTACCCTATTAAGTCATTTTTCCGGTTTACCTAGAATATCCGGTCATAAAGAGTGAATGCATACAATTAAACAAGTTGAAGGGGAAAATATGAACGAAAACAAACTCAGTGACCAAACGTGTACAAATCGAAAAATATATTACCCCTTTAAGTCATTATACCTAAGAAGAATCACCTTAAAAAATTAGATGATCTTTAAATATAGGTGTAACAATTCTCGATACGAAACCGACATAATGATAAACGAGTTTGGGTTGAGTTTTTATGACTCGTCAACCTGTAATCTGCCAACTTGTTTATTATACGGGTCATGTTTGAGTTTGTAAATAATTTTGCGAGTTTACCAGTGAACCTGTTTATTTTATTATATTAAAAAAATAAAAAAAGTATTTATTAAATAAAGGAAAGAATAATGAGTAATCAGTATATATAGTATATATGTGATATTTAGACATTTTTGTCATGATCTACAAACTCGATTTCGAACCACGAACCCGAATTTAACCCCATGAACCTGCGAACTCGTATAACTAAACAAGTTATGCGGGTTGACCTATCTATGACTAATTTGTATTAGAGTTGAACAAGACGACACAAATATTTATATGGGTCGTGTCCTGATTGGGTTTTTATAAACCACTAATCCGAATACGACACAATTGTAACTCATATTTGAATCCACAATACTAATATTAACATCCTATGATAAAGTTAAAGTTAACTTTTTATAAAAACAAAAGCAAATTTAAAAATGGTCCTTGAGCTTACATGCAAATTATGGATTTTTTTGTTGCCAATTTCACCCCGTGCTTTCAATCTGTTTCAAATCAAAACCTTGATATATTGATACTAATAAAAACAAATTAAATCCATGATATATTGATACTAATAACGTTTATATTAAATAGGTTTAATATAATTATTTTACCTTTAATTTTGTAATTTTTATCAAATAATTAAAACATTATTGTTTATGTGAATCCAACCCTAAACCACCATGCTTCCATACTATTCCAATGTTTTAAAAATCGGACTAAATCAGTTGGTTTGATCGGTTGAACTGAAAACGAGTAGGTTTACTGTATTTTTCTTTCCCAAAAACCAATTGGATGAACCAGTAAAAAAATAGGCGGGTTACAAAGAAACCCGGTTTAACCACAAAAAACTAGTCTAAATAAAAAAGCTTTTATATATATATATATATATATATATATATATATATATATATATATATATATATATATATATATATATATAGAGAGAGAGAGAGAGAGAGTATCACTAATCCTAACTTTTCTCTATATTTCTCTCATACACACACATACACACTACATCACCACCTTGTCAAATACATAGTAGTCGACCCCCACCCAATCAGGGACAGATCCATAATAGATCCCGGGGTATCCCAGGATTCCCCTAAAAAAAAATTCAGTACTGTAATTTTTTTAGAAAAAATTCGTTTTATGTAGTGTATATATATATTATATACCTAATATTAATATGTTTAGCAAGATAATAACACAAGTTGTAGTTGGTTTAGATGATTAAGGCATTAGGGGGTGTTTCTGGAGGTTTCAAGTTCAAATTTTTTTTCAAACATTTATTTTCTTTTATTTTCGCAGCTTCTTTTATATAGCTTTATACGGATTATACATATTATATTATGATGTTGTGAAAATTAAACACAAGTACTTAGTTGTCCAAGTGGTAAAGCGTTGAACTTTTAACTTTGAGGTCCCTATTTTGAATCTTGACCCTTACACGAGTGTACTTTATTTTGTTTATCAGTTTTTCAATTTGTTTCTTAAAATTCTAAAATTGTCCAACATCGGCCATAACATGAAACATAGCTCCTATACATCTGTTATATAAGTAACATAAGCTTCTCAATTCTCAACAAGTTAAAATTTCAAATGGGTTTGGGTTTAAACCCGAAACTGAGTTTGGAAAACCGATCCCATCGGTTTGGGATACCCCTTACTTTGACCCTGGCTCCACCACTGCACCCAATTCGATAAGGGCATCAACGTCAAATATTTAGACCAATAATACAATAGAGGCATTATCATCAAATATTTAATAGTAGACCCGCCCAATTCAGATAATTAGCCAGATCCCACTACATCGACACTCCCGCCTCGGTCTTTTAAGGTCAGATTAACACAAGTAATTCCAAAACCATTCAACTTTAGCAACTCTTTTCTATAGTCGACATCTGATCATGCTTAACCCTCAAAATGGGAAGGACATATGAGCATCAGTCATAAAGGTACCATAAAGTGTTTAGAGAACCATTGTTTGTGATAAGAATATTTTTGTTTATGATATATTTAATGAAAAGAAAATTATTAATATTATAAATATTGCATGTGTCTATTGGGTTGCACACAAAGTACAATTTAAGTTTAATTTAGTAAGTAACAAATAAATATAAAGACTAGTATTGTTACATCCCAAAAAGTATAGAAATTTAAAATTTTCAGAAACAACCCATTAACCATATAGTGTTTACAGAACCATTGTTTCAAAAGTGTAATCATAATAAGAGTATCCCAAGATCCAATATCATAAAAACATGAAGATGTGCACGATCACGCCTTCTCTTTCCCATGATCCTCTGATGTACCTGAAACAATAAACTGAAACCGTAAGCCAA
Organism: Lactuca virosa; assembly: GCF_052849685.1. Taxonomy (NCBI): domain Eukaryota; kingdom Viridiplantae; phylum Streptophyta; class Magnoliopsida; order Asterales; family Asteraceae; genus Lactuca; species Lactuca virosa. Next base: position 240,238,214 of record NC_136433.1, read on the forward strand.
AGCTTACAGAGTTCCCCCCCAAAGTACCATCACACAACATAACAAACAACAACATGCAAATGTGAGCCTTCAGCCTGACTGGACCGCCTCGTAGGGCCTACAACCTATCTGGACCGCTCTACGGGACTTCAGCCTGACTGGACCGCCTCGTAGGGCCTACAGCTTATTCGTACCGCCTTGGGTATCTTGGCCTTCAGCACAAAGCAGGACCACCTCAACACATCCACAATATGTCGACATATACAACCGATTACATAAACACATATCCAGCAAATACAGGTGATCATATATATCTACTAATCTATCATATAGCTAGCATAACATCATCCTATATACCAGTATACATAACCTACTCATGTTCTATCATCGGGGGCTTAAGGGAGTACACACAACGTACTCTGAAGTATGCCCAACATACTCCGCAACCAACTTTCCCTTTAAGCCATGCTTAATCCATTAAGACTTTTTCCTTTCAAATACAAATCTAGGCTCAAAACAAGGCTCTTAGTTATAAAGTTTCCACCTTCATGACTTTCCATGGCTAGGCAAGTCCCAAGAGCTAAAAACCTAACTTCTTATCCCATTAAGACATTACAACACTTGCATGGAGGAAAAAGAAGATCCAAGATCACATTTTTATCACCCAATACACCTTCAAACATCCAAAAGGACAACTCATTTGGTCTAGGGTAGCTCATGTCCAAATTGACCAAGATTATAGGCTAGAAGGCATAAACTTCTAACACTAACAAGATCTAGAGATATGATCATCAAGTTCAGAACTTTATACCTCAAAATGAAGCGTGGAGGTGAGGTGTTTCTGGATCTAAGTGGTCTTGATCTTCCAAGGTGGTTCTTCGATCTCCTATTTCTTCAAAGACATCAAAACACACACTTTCAAGCTCAAAGGAACACACACACACAAACACACACAAGAGATTATGGTTGCTATGGACGAAATGAGGGCTGGAGGCCAGTGAGGGAATGAGCCTTGGTGAGTTACTGATGTTTATATAGGGTCCAAACCCTAAATATTAGGGTTTGAGGTGTTGGCACGTATGCCCCGCGTATGCAGCCCAACGTACATGTGCTCCGCCCAATAATAAAAAAATGCCACTATGGGCCCTTTTTGCAATACTTCTCATATACAAGGGCTAAAATGCAAATAATTTCATACTTAGGGTTAAAAATGCAAATACCTCATCATTAGGATGTCACAGGTATATTATTCATCATATATACGATGCTTTAAATAGAAACTAATAAGCGAGGGACTTAACTTGTAATTATGCATAAACTAATTATGGAAGATAATTATAGATGGAAATTATCTTATAATTAGTTGGCTTTTTTGGAAAGTTAATCACAAGGATAAAAGTTGTCCTTTTCTCCCTATACATAAAGATCTTGAAATCTCTCTCCCTCTCTACTCCCTTCTAGCTTGTGTCGAAACCTAGCGTCCAAGCTAGTGTTTCGATTTTTCTTGTTCTCCAAGAATTTAAAGAATCCAAGGAAAACAAGATGGTGTTTTAGCTTGTTGGTGATCAAGTTCTAACGTGAAAGATTGTCTACTTTGAGGTGTAAATCAATAGGGGGATTTCTTTTTGGAACCTCATCTACGTCATTGAAATCGATTTATGGTAAACCAATTCATCATCCTTGTAATGGAGTTATGTTGAATAATTCAATGAACATAGATCTTTGGAAGGTCATGATGGTTTTCTTATTGATTGCTCTGGTTTCTTATTTTGTTGTTTATGTTCTAAACAACCATCATGCTCAAAGTGTGGTATCAGAGCATTATGTTCAAGATTAATTACACAATAAGAAATCATTTTTTTGTTGAAACCGATGAGGTATGATCTTGTATATACTAAATAAAAATTGTGTGTATGACATATTCATATCGAGTTTAATATTTTTAAATAAAACACGATTTTGTTCAAAAAGTTTGAATTTTGTTTGTTGTGTGTAACATCCCGAAATTCAGGTATATCTATTTAACCCTTCTTCTTTTCCAAGTTGTCAAGTTTAACCCTTAAAGGAAATATTAAGGCAAATGAGTACGCTGGGCGTACTGAAGAGTACGCTGCGCGTACTCATGCGCTTAAGTTGGACGCGAACTCGCCTAGGTACGCTGGGCGTACCCAGGGTTACGCTGGGCGTAGCGGGCCCAGATGCAAACCCTAATTTGTGGCTTGTGCACTATAAAAGGAATGTTAAGGCCTTATCCTCAGCCACCATTTCAGAGAGTGAAACCCTAATAGAGAGCTACTCTTCGTTCCTAGCTTGTGTGTGTGTGTTCTAAGCTTCAAAGTGTCATTTCAAGGTGGTGAAAGAGAAGAGGAGGCCATTTTAGGAGCTAGAAGTTGGTGGACAAGAGTAGATCTGAGTTCTACAGAGGTTGGAGCTTCATTCTGAGGTAAAAAGCTCAAAGCTTTCCTTGTCATTTGTGATTTGTGCTTCTTGGACCAATTTTTAGGGTTTTTGGTCCCAAGGTGGAGACTTTATGAGCAAATGGTCTCCATTGGCCTAGATCTGCCATATTTCAGGGTAATATGAGTTGTATGTTCATAAAAATCCAATCTTGGGCGTGAATATTGAGCCATGCATGAGATCTAGACTTTATGAGGAAGAAGGAAAGGTGTTAGAGTGATTAGAGACCTTTACAGCCATGCAAAGGCTTAAAGGTCTCGAATTTATGAAATAAGTGGTCTTAGAGAAGTCGGATTTGGAGTTTGAGTTTATGTCTTAACCGTTTAAGACCAAAATCCAAGAAAGGCTGAAGCTGAGACTTACGCTGGGCGTAAATCTCAATACGCGCAGCGTAAGGGTCTGAGACACCGATTCTGGATCGCCGGCGTACGCCTCGCGTACAGAGATGGTACGCGCCGTGTACTGCCTCCTATTGACTTTCGTTGACTTTTAGGGTTTTGGTCAACATTTGGACTTTTGGGTCAGGGAGGGGTAAAATGGTCTTTTACCCTTCTGTGGGATTGTAGGAATGGATGTAATCTAGCCTTTGAGAGCCATTATTTATTCGAGAGTACTGTTTATGTGTTTAGGCGGGGGCTAGATCAGTGTTTTCGTGTGCGAGATTATCCGAGATACCCGAGGTGAGTCTTCTCACTATACTTTATCATGAGTGGTAAGTAGAGTATGTGACAGAGTATCTTGTATGCTATGTATGTGATGTGTTGCACTGCATTATTTCTATGTGATTTATGCTGTGTGTATTCCAGAGTTTACAGAGTTAGGACCGGAAGGTTCACAGAGTTAGGACCAGAGGGTCCACAGAGTTAGGGCCAGTGGGCCCACAGAGTTATAGCCTCGAGTGGCTAATATGTGTTATTTTGGGGAACTCACTAAGCATTTATGCTTACAGTGTTTTGTGTTATGTGTTTCAGGTACCAGTGAGGATCGCGGGAAGGCGCCGGCATGATCAGTACACACTAATGGAGTTTTTATACATTTTGATCTTGGGAGGTGTTTTTATGGATTTGATATGTGATACATTGAGATTTGAGAATATTTATGAATGAAAATTACATTTTTAAAAGTGAAAAATTGTTTTGAAATTTACGTTGTTACATTGTGTTTCCTAAATGTCTTGATTCAATTGTATCTTTATTTGGATTATTTTGGCATAATACCATACAAAAAAAATATGAAATGTGTTTATATGTTTGTATCATTAAATATGATTTTAATGATATTGAAGCATATATACAAAGATTTTTTAATTTAAGTGTCAACATTGTATGTAAAACAATCTTAATCAAAATATTGATACTTGTATGGTTTTGGCACAACATGACTTAAATCTATAGAAGCAACACTTATGAAAAGAGTTGTGTTGGCTTATATTATAACACTATTTAAGTGATGTTGTAACAAAACAGTTCCGATAACACTTTTATAAAAGGTTGTATATTTCTATTGCAATACTTTAGAAAACAAATTGGTTAGACTAATATCCCTGATGCCCCCTTTGTGAACCGTAAGGGTTAACGTTGATGTAAAAGTCAACTCAAGGTTCAACAAAGTGCTTTTTCTTATACCTAACCCTTATGAGAAATGTTAAATAAATAAGGTTCTCAAATTTTTAATAAAAAACCAACTAAATTTTTGCTTTAGTTTCATGATCTAAAGAATGCATAATAAAAAAACTTTAAAATATTTTAATAAACATATGATCTTAACGTACGATAAATAGTTTATGGTTAATCTCAAATAAAACCTTACATTTTGACTTTTTTTTCCAGATTAAACCTTAAGTTTTTTTTTGTCCGAAAAGAACCTTACTTTGTGACCACTATTCTGATTTTTCGAAATTACTGGGGTTGTAGGTAAATAGCCAGTTAAAATCAGCTGACTTGGCCTCATTTAACGACATGAACCATAACCTATCATCCCCAATTGATAAAAACATGAAGAGCCTCTTATAGAAACCCTAGACGACCATGAATATTGACAACCAATTGGAAGGTTTTACAACAACATCAGGGCCAAGAAAACAATATCCTTAGCACGGTAACAAAACCCTAGATGAAATACAGAAGGAAATTATGACTGTCAAACCCAAACCTTGCGATTGCAAACCTTGAGATGAAGAGGAATGTAACATCTTGTTTCGAGGAGTTTCTTATTTTGGGATTATGGACAATAAATGGATCAAGTAGAGGCCTTGGGCTTCAAGGGAATCAGGTTTAGACCTTATTGGATGTGGATAATATTGGTTATGTGTTCTAAGCTCTTGGTTTGTGTTTTGGAGTCAAAGGGTAAAATGGGAAAAATGATGTTTCAGACTTTTTTCATGAATTAAGGATTTTATTTCGGTGTGTTTTAAGTAAAATGTAATTAGATATAGTTGTGGGTCTCCTCAATACCTTTCCGTGCATATAAAGAACACCGAAAACGGAGTTGAAACGAAGAAGTTATGACTATTTGAAGTTGGAGTGAAATTGGGTGAAAACATGTTCTCACGAGGTGAGAATATATTCTCATGACATGAGAACTATGCAGCCCAAAACCCACATAATTTTTAGCGTTTTCAAGGTATTTAAAGATAAGGATTCATGTTTTAGGGTATTTTCTTATACATTTTTGGAGTTTTTGGTGGTTTTGGACCAATGTTTTCATGCAAGATTGATCCTTGAAGCTTGACAATTGAAGATATCAACTTTCATCTACCTTCTAGACCTTTGTAAGTTATAAAGTCCCAAGCTTTATTGCATTTCATCTTTGGATCTAAGTGTATTTTGTGTTTTGGTCCATTTTAATGAGTTTTGATTGAGAGTTGGGAATAAAGTTTGCAACTTTATTACTCTCCAAGGTCCCAAGAAAATTGTATGTTTCGGATTTGGACTCCAACACCTTTTGATAAGTTTAGAATGTTTTCTTGGACCTCTTGGACTAGGAAAGCTTTGATCTTTTTCCTTCCCTTTCAGCCATGCAAGTTATCTTGGTCATTTAGGTCATTTTGGGGTATTAAAGGTTAGATCTTGAAATCTTGAGAAATTATTATGGATAAAGTTGGAAACTTTATCCATCTATACATCATGTTGATTTAGATATGAAGGTTGGAGACTTGGACTTAATGGATTTAGCTGAGAAAGATGTATTCTTGGTCCCTTTGGGACTTAAAGATTAGATCTTGTTTGTTTGGACCAACCTAATGGATAAAGTTGGAAACTTTATCCATTATGAAGCTATTTACGAACTAGATATGAGGTTATTGGAGTTGGTCTGAAGAGATTAAGCTCTTAATGAGGCTTTTGGCCTTCTGACGTGCCGTTGACTTTGACTAAGTTGACCGTTGAATTTTTGACCAGTTTGGCTTTTTGGCAAACTTGGGTAGAATTGAGTATTTAACTAAGTGTAACATACACGTTTTGAAATCATGTTTTAAGTAAATAATATTATGAAATATTATATGATATTGAGTATTGAGTTCTAACAGATAGTTTTTACTAGAAATGAGGTAAAACTAAGTTTAGAATCACTCGGAAAATATTGGAAGTCTTATGAGATTCCAATTAAAACTTAAAATATCGAAATTTAACGAAAATATAAAATTTGAAATAAGTAAAATTTTATTATTCAAAGTTTTAGATAATTTCATTAGAAGCATTTAGGCGAAAACCTCATTGAAATCCGAGTTATAACGAAGAAGTTATGACCAATCGAAGATCCGCGACAAAACCGGCACGACACCGAATGACGTAAAAAGTGAGTTTTTGATAAACAACTTTTTAGCCTTAATAATCTAAATGAAAGTCATAGTATTTGTTAAACCGAGAATTTCCATAAAAAGAACGTCCAAATCTGACTTCGTATGAGGAAGTTATGATTATTCTAAAGTTTCGGAATAGCAGTAGACAGCTAAAAACTCGAAATAAAGATCGAGTGATTTTTAGCCGACGCAACCTAAACGAGAATCGAAGGTCTCGTCAATAGTAGTACAACGGTAAAAAGACAGACGAAAACGGACGTCGGATGAAAAAGTTATGAATTTTTAACGGACTTTTCCTGTCCCGGCCTGTTAAAAATATAATAATAAAAATAAAGTCAAAATTAGCCGACGGAGTCTAAACGAAAGTTGTAGAGCATAAATTTACCTACGCATGCATATAAAGATTGTCAAAAACGGAGCTCGTATGCGAAAGTTATGGATTTTAGAAGTTCAGGGCACAATTTCCGAGAAACCTCGCATGGATAAGGTCCGATCTCGGTGAGTCACCCGCCCCGTGTCCGATCAGATGACGAGTCCGAAGTGTGGTCCGATAGAAATCCGACGCGTGTCGCATACGTGGCGTGTCCGAAGCGAGCCACGTCTCGCCTGCGAGCTTCCGACGCGCGTCCCACCTCTCGCATCCGAGCCTCGCATCTGCTGCCGCGTATCCGAGCCTCGCTGCCACCTGCCCCCTTCCTCTTGTTTCGGATACGAGGCTCGCACCTATATAAAGGGTGCGAGACCTCCCGGCTAATTTTTAGAAATTGGCACTTTTTCACCCTAAACTCATATTTTCACTATTTCAACTTCCCCCGAAGCCCCGAAATCATTTCCAACACCCGAAACACGCCCCGAAGTACCCGAAGAGCCCGAGAATTTATCTTTTTGGTTTGAAGCTCAACCCTCGCAGGGCCCGGTTTTCAAGAAAGCTCCCGGTTTTCATCAAAGAAAGCTAATTATAGTAACGAAGTGCTGCACAAATTACTATTTTAACCCCCGATTAATTCACGGTGAGTTCAATATATAGGAACAATTGTATGTTATGTGTTATATGTGCTATGTGCTTTTCTGTGTTATCATCTCGTGTTATTATTTCTGCTATCTATGATAGCAAAGCTATACCTTTGACAATGTGATCAGTGAAAGGACTTAGATTCATGGTGGTACTGGTATGTAGCCTCGGCCATGTAGAGCATGTCTCGTAAGAGAATGACTTCTATTCTATGGTATTGGCAGAAGGTCAGATAGGGCTGAAAGCCTGAATTCTACCAAAATGTTAATCAGAAAGTGTATGTCTTCTGTGCCATTTGGGCTGAAGCTTTATTGATGTATATCAAGTATAGAAATTGTTATGTCTCATTGATTGTATATCTTTGAATCAAATCATTGATTGATATGGAAAGTTTGTCACATGATTCACATATGCCTTTGTTGTTCCTTGTTCCTCTTTGCTTCTGCCATATTGAAGTATATATATGGCATAACGTTATATTGTATCTATTATTGAACTCACTAAGCGTCACCGCTTACCCCTCTCAATGTTTAACAATTGCAGGCAATAAGCAACCAGTATAGTTATATACTGATAGAAGATTTTGAATAGTTTGAAACTATTGTATTTAGTAATCATGTATGTATAAAAGTATAGTATCCTGGGTAGTTGTGTAATATATAACACTTTGTAATAGTCGGTTTGTATCCAGTCTTATGTAAACAAGTTATCAATGTAAAATAGTTTTTTTTATGAATATGCAAGTAGCATGTTTTGGAGTAACAATTTTCAGAAATACGAAAGTTCGGTTCTTTCACTAAGGATTGGTCTCGATTTTGTTTTATGAAGTTTGGGTTGGTTGTTCCGACGTTGAGGTAGTTGTTGGGCTTCTGTTGAGTAGCTCAGGTGAGTCTCCTCACTATACTTGCATGTGTAGTAGTATATACGTGCTGACCACCTGGATCTTATTTGTTATTGTTGTGATATGTGTTACTATGTGTACTGAGATTTCGGGTAGTCTCCAGGGTTGATGATAACCTACAGGGCGTGTTGTTTGCCCACTTAGACTTCGGGTAGTCTCCAGGGTTGATGATAAGCCACAGGATGTGATGTATGCCCACTGAGAATTTAGGTAGTCTCTAGGGTTGTTGATAACCCATAGCTGTTATTTGTGTTATGTTGTATGTGATATTTTGGGAACTCACTAAGCGTTGTGCTTATAGTTGTGGATTAAATATTTTGTAGGTACTTATCTGATCGCAAAAGTGGGACTGTACACACACATCAATAGATTATGATTTGAGGTTCTGCATTTTCTTCTTTTTAACTCTGATTTTGAAATAACGGTTTATGAATAAATGGTTGTAACTTTATTAAGAATGGATGTTATATTATTTTAAAAATGGAAAAAAAAATTAGCCCTAGTTTTTAGGATGTTTCAAGTTGGTATTAGAGCCCTGGTTTGAGGGATTTGGATGAACACTCATGGGATTCCAAACTCAAACTATGGAACTGAGAATTTCACTCAACATTTTTGGAAAATATTCATTCCAAGAGAAGAAAAGAGAAGATGCGATGTGTATAGTCAGCCGGAGCTCGGAAAAGTGATTTCCCAAAATATTCATACTTGCTTTATACGTTGTATTTGACTTGCTGATATATGTGTGCTATAGTATGATGTGCATGCTATTAGTTAGGCTAAGGATCTATTCAGGGTTGCATGCTAGAGTGCCTGCTTAGGAGAGATGCCTTTGTATGTGTCATTACATTTATTTATTAAAACGTCCACTATGCTAAAAAACTAGCTTTCGAAAAGTTGTACCGTTTTCTAAGCTGGTTAACATACTTGGATAGTACTCGTTAACATGATCTCAAGGATATAAGATTCGTAAAAAATTGACTCCAAAGGAAAGAGTTATAGATTTTATAAAAATAGAAATCAATCGCACAATTAAAATTAATTAAGGCAAAATCGTGCTTAGAGATTGGTTGAGTTTTGACTAAAAGTGCAGAAAGGAGTTTTGTAGTACTCCTCAAGATATAAACATTAGGGAAAAGTTTTCCAAAAACGGGGTCCGTATGAGCGGGATATGATTCTTGTAAAATCATTTATTTATACCCCTGTTGGGCACGAAAATGAAAGTTAAAACTAGTTAAAACAACCTAAAGCAAAATTGTAGTACCCGTTGAGATCATTACATAGATATAAAGAGGGCATATATCGAGCTCGCACGAAGAAGTTATGACTTTTACAAAAAAAATTCATGCGCGCAAGGTACCCTTCACTGCATGCCGCGCACCTGATACTGGATTTGAGCAGATTACGAGTGAAGTGGCCACTTTCGGACGTGCCACGTGGCCTTCTCTAGATGGAGCCCCGATTGTCATGCGCGACGTGCACACCCCAGATTCATGACTATAAATAGAGACGCAGGACAGACCATTTCTGCATACCATCTCTCAAGTTCTCTCTCACTCTCTTCTCGAAGTGGCTGCGCTTAGGAGCGGTCCCCGAACTCCCAAGCCCGATTCAACCCTACATCAAAGGTTTCACACGACTAGGGTGAGTACACGACCCCTATTTTACTATTTTAAATGTTTTATTGGGGGGGGGGATACATGATTATCAAATGGTTTTATCAAAATATATTTATATTTATAAATATATTTTATAAAGCTTAAAGCCTTAGGATAATGTAGCTATAGACACTATGCCTAGTTGTAAGCTATGATATTATGCCTAAGAGATATGATGCCTGGTAGCCTAGGAAGAGATAATACCTAGATGTTATAATGGCCAAATCCCTGGGATAATGTAGTATCTAGAAGTTATGCTGGTCAAATGTAGGAATATGCACCGTACCTAATTGTTACTCTGCCTAATTATCCTGTTTTCAAATAACCATATATATATATATATATATATATATATATATATATATATATATATATATATATATATATATATATATATGTGAATACTTATATATACAAAATAGTTATGGGATCAAAAGTTATAATTATCAAATATAAGATAAAAGATTTATATTGTGATAGTTAAAGGAAATCCATAGGAAGGATGAAAGATAAAAGATCGAAGATAAATACCTAAGGTTAATGTATTAGCGAGCTGTTAATATTCATCCATTGGCCTTGATTAAATTCTGCTTCCCCGATACCTATAATCGTTAATATTGCGAGAACTAGAAATATATGTATAGATCTATACGAGGATTGACACCCCACCTGTGATTGCTAGCTACAATCCCGACAGGATAAATTTATTATTATTCACTTCGACATTCGATGAAGCGTCATGGCGGGGCAAATTATTAGTCAAATAGTGTCGATTATGGGGGCTCATGGTAATACATTACAAAAACCTTAGAGATCCGACTACCATTAGGGACGCCTTAGAACGGTAGATAAAATACGTTAGGCTCGTTAGATATTCTACAAAGATAGTAAATTAGGATTAATAAATATATCCTAGGAAGATAATAAGATAGGATCGTTAGATATCCTAAAAATATAGTAAGTTAGGGTTGATAAAATACTTTTGGAAAAGATTTTCTAAAAGAAAAAGGATTCATAAACTATTACAACCAAACAAATGTGGAAAACTATAAAATGCTGTGCAGATGTTTTAAAAAATACATGTATTCTCAGGGAGACGAGTGTGGAGGATTGTTGTACCGAAGAGGATGAGGTCTTCAAGGAAGCTTGTTGGAGTTTAGTTCCGTCTATTTATCGTTTCTAGTGACGTTAGGTTGTGTGCTTGTCTTTCAAACAATGTAATCCCAGAATAATTTATAATAAATAAAAGTAATGTTTGCGATATACTTTTGTGTTATGTTCTATATATATCTTTATGAATCGGTCTAATTTCCCTTCGTTCGCACCGCCCGACGTTTCCGCCGCCGGCCGGAGGTGTGACAGATTGGTACCAGATCTACAAGTTATAGCGAACTAGTAATTCCTTAGGAACTACAAATATAACCTAGGGTATAAAAATCTACAAAGTATTATTATTAATTACCATAGGTATAGACCATTTACGGGAGAGGTACCTAGGCTCAAAACATTTGTCGTTTGGGTTGCTAGATTTCAGAACGACTATATGTTAAAATGTTCTGCCCTCCGACTTTTCCTACCTACCCGATCCTTGCTTAGTGGTCTTGAGGTACACAAATATATAATTAATAAAATACCCTAAACAAACACTATTCAGATAAAGGGTTATATAAACTCTTATAAATACACTCGTGTATCATAAAAACCAGCCATTCAAATCACAACTTAAGAATTTAGGTCAAAAACGAATCCTAGGGTTAGTCTAATACTGTGGCCATACCACAACTAGACCTAGAATGTGCAACTAGGTTTTATTATGGTCCGACCAATGCACGACTAAACCTGCATGTCATAGTTGACAATCTAAACACTTAAGGATTTATGGATCCATAGTTTAGTACGCCTAGTCAAGATGTGAGGAAGAGGCCTACATGATCTTCAGATCAGTAGCATAGATCGACTCCCTGAAGACTAGAGCCTTAGATCAAGACCTAGTGCAAGAGCCATTTGAAGATGAGGAAGAACCTAGCGAGGAGGAGCAATATGGAGATGAGATTGGTGGAGTACCTGCGGAAAGTTTGCCCTACCCAGATCCGTCTTCCCACCAGGATCGTGAGGAGACTCAGAAGGAGGACCCTATTGATTCGGATTCATCCCTATTGACTATTGCCCCTCTTCCCCCATCCTCTCTCAGTATTCATGCTCCGGGATGTAGGATTATCACTACCCCCAGAAAATCCATTGCCATCCCATCCCACAAGAAGAGAGCCTCACCACCATCATCCACGAATCCATCAAAGAAACCTTACCCCACCCACAAATGGGCACCCCAGGTGGACGAGTGGATCGAGAAGGATAATATTGGGTTCTATGAGATCAGAGAGTCATCTCAGGCACCGAGACACGACTCCATCCCAGAGGACCCCACATATCGAGCATTCTCAGTGTTAGTCCCACGTGTAGCATGACACAAGGATAGCATACATCGGGTGTAGGAGGATCGGTACTCGTTAAAGAGGGAGGTCAGGTTGTTAGCTGGTAGACTTAGGGAGTTATACCAGGGGAGAGATTATGATGAGATGAGGATCCTCCATGCTTATGATCATCTAGACGAGATTCATTTTCTAGTACAATATCAACAGATCATGACTGAGAGTCTTGAGCAGCGTGTAAGAGAGACGAAGTTGAGGTTGGTAGTGTCAGAGATAGTTATAGCCATTATGAAGGTGATGATCAGTTGCCTTCAACATCAATTAATGCAGATAGTGGCTTGGATATTAGTTTGCTTTGGGTTGTGGTGGATAGTTCTAGCCTAGAGAAGCTAGGAACTATGATTTTTGGGTTTGAGGGAAGGAATAATAATGTAGCAGGTTATAGGAAAACACTACGGTCTTTTGTTGTAAAATAGACACTGTTCCTACTAAAACCACACCATTGTACACTCTTTTGAAAAATGTAATGTAAAAAGTTTGTGGAAATTAATGAAATTTGTGTGATCTTAATGTTTATTGTGTTACTTGTTTGATTTTTTTTCTTGATATAGTTAACTCTCTTAATTAAATTATGAAAGAAAAACTCAAAACTTTATCATAACAAATAACATATGCCATAAAATTTAGAATCATTCCTCGCATTAGAAGGAACCCAAGACAACCCGTAACCAATCTTGAGCCTATAAGCTTAGCCGCGACTGAGGTACTAGTGGCCCAACGCGTAGCTGATGCCATAACAAACTTAGAAACCCCAAGGAACTTAAGATTAAGAGGCAATGGAGGTGAGAGTTCACAAGGAGATAATAGAGGTCCAACCTGTTCATATAAATATTTTATTAACTGTAATCCAAAACCCTTCCATGGAAACAAAGGCTTTGTTGGATTGTGTAACAACCCATTATTTCACGTCAAACATGACTTTTTGATAAATTATTATTTAGAATAAATAATATTATCTAAGTTGTAGTATACGTCACAAGGTTTCCAAAAATATAAAGAACACCGAAATCCGAGTTATAACGAAGAAGTTATGACCAATCGAAGATCCGCGACAGAACCGGCACAACGCTGTGCGACGTAAAAAGTGAGTTTACAATCAAATGATTTTTAGCCTTAACAATCAAAATGAAAGTCGTAGAATACGTCAAACCGAGAGTTTACATAAAAAGAACGTCCAAATCTGACTTAGTATGAGGAAGTTATGATTTTTCTAAGAATCGGCATAGCAGTACACAACCCGAAACTCGAAATAAAGATCGAGTGATTTTTAGCCAAACAACCTAAACGATAATTGAAGATCTTGTCATTTTTAGTTCAACGATAAAGAGACAGACGATAACGGATGTCGGATGAAGAAGTTATGAATTTTTAACGGACTTTGTCCCGGCCTGTTAAAAATATAACTTTAAAAATAAAGTCAAAATTAGCCGACGGAGTCTACACGAAAGTTGTAGAGCATGGTCTCACCTACGAGTGGATATAAAGAACATAAAAAATAGAGCTCGTATGAAAAAGTTACGAATTTTTGAAGTTTGAAAAATAGGAGTACCCCCCGCGTACAAGAGTACGCCCAGCGTACTCGGAGACAAGGTCAGCATCCGGCCACGTCGCCCTTCCTTCGCACATCGACACGCAACAGCCACGTCCGAGTCCTGGGTTCCGAACATGCGCCACGTAGCTTGTACGCCCAGTGTACGAAGGTACGCCCAGCGTACCGAAGTTACGCCCAGCGTACTCCGAGGTTTCAGCCAACTATTAAAGGAATGCGAGGTCTCCGGGTTTGGTTTACAAAAATCAAATCTTCTTTCATTCTAAATACCCTTCTAAGCCACTTTTAACCCCCGAAGCCTCGGGAATACCCCTAACACCCGAAGAAAGCCAGGAGACCCGAAGTTCTCGAGATAATAATCTTTTCCAGTCGAAACTCTGCCCGCATAGAGCCCGGTTTTTCATTAGAAACTCGCGATTTCTTCGAGAAAGAACATTTATAGAAACGAAACACTGCCCGAATCACCACCTATCATGTGAGTTCATACCCCAATATTTTCATGATTTTTAACTGTTTTAGGGGGGGAATACCAGTTGAACACAATGAAAATTGTGTTAATATCTAAAATACTTTTAAATGTTTTTAAATTTCTTAAATTGTTATAATTATCAAAAATTACATATTTATATATGTGTAAATTATATAATTTGGATTCAAAAGATTCTGAATATATAACTTGACCTCATTTCCTGTTCCTTGTTTGGTTGTGGGCTTGGGGTAAAGTTATATAATTGAAGGTCTAATTAATCACAATTATATAAATATTACGTTTATATAAATATAAAATGGATTTCTAACTGTTTGGTACTATTTGGTACAAATAGTGAACTTCCTGGTATAACAGTATTACCGATTCTTACCATAGTTAAACTATAACAGGTATAGTTTAGAGAACTCATTCATTGGTACTTAACAGAAATCAAACAGGGTACTTAACGGAAAACGAGTAGAAAACAACCATATAAACTATATTTTATATAGTTTATGAAACTTACTTACTGAGTATCCATTTCCTAGTAACTTATCAATATTCTATACATAATCATCAATATAGCACTTGTGAGACTACCTTCATGCGCTTATTTAAGTATAAAACAAAAGTCCTGAAAATTATAACCAGAGTCTCCTTGAGTGAGAGCGTGACAATTGTGTATAGATCTATACGAGATTGACAATCTTGCACCAGAGCTGCTTGCAACAGCTAGGTCGGCAGACCTGTGGTGACAACTGTCGTACTATATTACGACGTCTGAAGAACGTCGTGTTCAGGCGATCCTCGGTCATCAAGCATGGTTATAATAACTCACAATTTGGTATTGAATTTAATGATTAGTGTATGAATAAGTAAAACTTCACATAGTTTTATCTTTATAAAACTATAATACAATATTTTACCAGTTTAAATACGGAAATAATATTTTCGTATTGGAAAACGCCTTTTCTTTATGGTTTTATGTAACCTATAATACAATATACCACTTAAGAACCAGAAACTTTCACCCTTTTTCTTAACGTATAATACATCAGAAAATATAGGATTTTCTGGGAAAAACATGTTTACCTTATCAATTAACGTGAAAACGGATTTGAGAAATATAATACATCAGAAAATATAGGATTTTCTGGGAAAAACGCTTTACTTTATCAAATAACGAGAAAACGGATTTCAGTTATAAATATGCTTATGAACTCACCAGCTTAATGCTGATCCTCTCTTTCAAAATAACTTGTATTCTCAGGAATCCAGTAGACAGGTACACTTCCGGAGCTTTTGAGAAGACAGCCTAGTACCGTGTTGCGTCTTTTGTCTTTTACTATATCTACTTTTGATGTTGAACATCTAGTGTTTGAACACTTATGTAAAAACTTATACATTATTAATGCAATGGTTGTTGTACTTTGATTACTATAATGCATGTGTTGTGATACTTGACATGACGTCCTCCGCCCCCGAGCGTTTCCGCCATTCTGGTTTGGGGGTGTGACAAATTGGCTAGGTGGATGGAAAATATGGAGTTTTTTTTTGAGATAAGCTTTTGTCTGGAGGACTGTAAAGTCAGTTTTGCCACCTGCACCCTTGCATACGCAAATTTAAGCTGGTGGACCAGATACAAAACGACCATGGGCGTTAATGTTGCAAACTCCATGTATTAGAGTGAGTTGAAGCAACTTATGATTGGGGAATACTGTCCACACGAAAAGATACAGAAGCTGGAGCAGGAGCTGTGGAATCTCACGATGCAGGAAGCTAATGTTGCTCGCTATACATGCAGTTTTAATGACCTTGCCACCTTATGTACTGGAATGATTACCCCGGAAGATAAGAATATAGAAAGGTATATTTGGGGTTTGCCTCAAAGCCGACCACCATTGACAGCACCAAGAGACTAGCCTTTAGTCTGACCTATCAAGAGGTACGTCGTGGAACGATGGTCCAAAAGGCTGGCCTTCTGAAGGTGGAGTGTAGAAAAAGGAAGTTTGGTAAAGAGTCCAAAAGGGAAGGCTAGGAAACCACCAGAGAAGAAGCGATAAGTTATTCAAGCGTTTGTGGTTTCGACACCCTCGACAAGGACTACCTCTGGAAGTAGCCCTAGATGCAGTGACTGTGAGCTTCTTCACAATGGAGCATGTTGGGTCTGTACCAACTACGGAAAGAAAGGTCATCTTGCCAACAGATGAAAAACCCCACCCAATCAAGGAACCACAACAGTAGAAAGCTGAGAGTGCTTTGAATGTAAGGAAGTTGGACATATCAGGAGGGATTTTCCGAAGCTGAATGGTCAGGGAGATAACGCTAGGAGTAGAGCATTTGTTATAGGAGCCAGAGAGGCCGTCCAAGATCCAACAATATTTACGGGTACGTTACTAATCAATAATTATATGCATATATACTTTTTGATATGGACACCTATAGAAGCTATATTACCCCCAAATTTAAGAAGTTGTTAGATGACCCATCTAGTAAACTTAGGAAAGCTTATAGGGTAGAAATGGCTAACGTACAAGTTGGTAGTACTAAGGAAATACTTAGGAACTATGCCTTAATGTTATATAATCACACTTTTCTCATCGACCTTATGCCAATGGTCATTGGAAGTTCCGACATCATCATCGGTATGGATTGGTTATCCTCTAACCATGTCAAGGTACTATGCTTCGAGAAAGCCTTATGTCTACCCCTACCAAACGAAGAACCCTTAATCATCTACGATGATAAACCCAGTAGAACTCATAGGATCATCTCCTACATGAAGGCCATAAAATACTTGCAGAAAAAAGTATTTCGCCTTCATAGCTCATATTGTCGATAGGAAAGACAATAAGAAGAAAAAGATCGAGGAAGTACCTCAGGTGTGCAATTTCCTTAATCTATTCCCTGAAGATCTACCTGGTCTACCGCAAGCTCGACAAGTAGAGTTTCAGATTGATCAAGTTCCAGGAGTTGCCCCAGTAGAAAATTCTCCTTATAGATTGGCACCCTTAGAGATGCAAGAACTCTCCAGCCAACTACAAGAACTTCTTGACAAAGGTTTCATTAGACCAAGCTTCTACCCTTAGGGAGCACCCGTTCTATTTGTCAAGAAGAAGGATGAATCTTTTCGAATGTGCGTTGACTATAGAGAGATAAATAAGGTTAACCTTAAGAATAGTTATCCACTACCCCGAATAGACAATCTCTTTGATCAACTACAAGGATCCAGTTAATTCTCTAAGATCTACCAGAGATCTGGATATCATCAACTTGGAGTCATGGAAGAGGACATTCCAAAGAATGCCTTTAGGACACACTATGGTCATTATGAGTTCTTAGCGATGCCCTCCGGAATGACCAATGCCCTAACTTTTTTTATGGATCTCATGAATCGAGTGTGCAACCCCTACTTGGACAAATTCGTGATTGTATTCATCGACGATATTCTGGTATACTCATGAATCAAGGAAGAGCATGGGATCACCTTCGAGTGATCCTAGAGCTTTTAAGGAAAGACAAGTTGTTCGCAAAATTCTCTAAGTGCGAATTTTGGATAAGAGAAGTACACTTTCTTTGGCATGTGGTAAGCAGTAGAGGAATTCATGTCGACCCTTCTAAGATCAAAGCGGTAAAGAATTGGGAAGCACCCAAGACGCCAACAAAAGTTCGTCAATTTTTAGGATTGGATGGCTATTACCGGAGATTTATATAAAATTTCCCTCGTATAGCCAAACCCTTCACAACATTAACCCAAAAAGAAGTAAATTTCGTTTGGGGAGACCAGTAGGAAACAACTTTCCAAAAGCTGAAAGAAATATTATGTAACACACAGATACTATCCCTTCCAGAAGGCACTGATGACTTCATAGTGTATTGCAATACTTCACATCAGGGGTTGGGATGTGTATTAATGAAAAGGGAAAAGGTCATAGCCTACACCTCAAGACAACTTAAGGTGCATGAGAACAACTACACCACCCACGACCTAGAGTTGCGAGCGATAGTTTTTGTCCTGAAGATTTGGCGTCTTTATCTATACGAAACCAAGTGTGTAGTATACACGGATCACAAGAGTTTGCAGAACATCTTCGATCAGAAAGAGCTCAACATGAGACAAAGAAGATGGTTATATTTGTTGAATGACTATGATTGTAAGATTCATTATCACCCAGGAAAGGATAACGTTGTAGCTGACGCCTTCAACCGTATAGAATGAGTTAAACCTCATAGAATCAAAGCACTTACGATGACTATCCCGTTAATTCTAATATTGTAGATTAGGAGTGCTCAACTCGAGGCTTTAATGGAAGAAAACGTCAAAGAAGAAGGCCTCAGAAAGATGGAAAGACAACTCGAAATTATGGATAATGGAACGATATATTTCATGAACCGAGTATGGGTTCCGAAATTTGGAGAGGTTAAGGAACTACTCCTAAATGAGAACCATAGGACTAGATATTCCATGCATCGTGGAGCAGAAAAGATGTATATAGAGCTAAAGGCCCTTTATTGGTGGCCAACATGAAGGCTGAAATTGCGACCTACAAAGGTAAATGCCTAACATGTTCCAAGGTCAAGGTAGAACATCAACGACCCTCGAGATTGCTGCAATAACCAGAGATTCCCGAGTAGAAGTGGGAGCAAATCGCAATGGACTTTGTTACCAAATTACCAAAGACTATTGCTAGTTATGAAACTGTATGGGTAGTGGTCGATAGATTAACCAAGTCTGTCCACTATACCAATAAAAGAGACGAATAAGATGGAGAAGCTGACTAGGACATACGTTAGAGAGATCGTCAGATTGCATGGGGTACCCTTATCTATTATCAAGATAGGGATAGTAGGTTTACCTATTGCTTCTGGGATAGTTTGAAAAAGTCCCTTGGTACGTGCCTGGATATGAGTACAACCTATCATCTGCAAATCATGGTCAAAGTGAAAGGACCATCCAAACGCTGGAAGACATGCTCAGAGCATGTGTGATAGATTTCAGAAGTGCATGAGATACTTACCTTCCTCTGTTTGAGTTCTCATACAATAACAACTATCACATGGACATCAAATTAGCACCGTTCGAAGCACTATATGGTCGAAAATGTCGATCTCCCATTTGTTGGACTAAAGTTGGTGATGCCCAACTAGCCAAGAAATTCGCAGGGATACCCTACGAACAGGCCCATAGACTATCCATGAGAAAACTGAGAAGATAATACGGATTCGAGAGCGCATGAAAGTGGCATGTGACCGTCAGAAAAGCTATACCGACATGAGGTGTAAACCCCTAAAGTTCCAAGTTGGAGATAGGGTGATGCTCAAAGAATCTCCTTGGAAAGGAGTTATAAGGTTCGAAAAGTGGGCTAAATTTAATCTGAGGTACATATGACCATTTGAAATCCTCGGAAGGATAGGTCTAGTTGCCTATAAACTTAGGTTACCCTAAGAGCTAATAACGTGCATGACATCTTCCATGTGTCTTATCTTAATAAGTGCCTTTCCGATGACAAACTTGTCATTCCACTTGATGAAATTCAGATTAACCCTAAAGTGAACTTCATTGAAGAGCCAGTCGAAATAATGGACAGAGAGGTCAAATAACTAAAGCAGAGTCGGATTCCCATTGTCAATGTACAATGGAACTCGAAGCAAGGACCACAGTACACATGAGAACGAGAGGACCATATGAAGGACAAGTATTGTCACTTGTTCGAAGGAAGCCTAACGACAAGATAAAATTTTGGGACAAAATTTCCTAAACGGGGGGAGACTATGACAACCGAGAGGTTTCCGTCACTGGTCACCATTAGGAAACAGTAGGAAAATAGATGTAATAGCGTAGTATCGTAATATCTGATTTTTGAGATAATAAAAATCAAATGTGCCATTACATTTATTTGTTAAAACGTCCACTAGGCTAAAAAATTAGCGTCTGAAAAGTTGTACCATTTTCTAAGCTGGTTAACATATTTGGATAGTACACGTTAAAGTGATCTCAATGATATAAGATTCGTAAAAATTCGACTCCAAAGGAAAGAGTTATGGATTTTATAAAATAGCAATCAACCGCGTAACTAAAATTAATTATGTCAAAACAATACTTAGAGATTATGTAACACTCGGTTTTGGATTTTCTTCATTATTCGGGGCTACGACCCAATCTTTAATTGTCACGAGGCTTAGGGCCTTGGGGAAGAAATGTTTTGGTCTTTTCGGGTGTGGGTGTTATGGTTTAAGTGATCTAGGTGTTCGATTGTGTCTTTGGAGGCCAAGGTTATAATCGTAATTTGATAACTTGGTCTTTTATGAATTTTGGGTTTTGTTCGGAAAGTTTTAAGGCTTGGGTGTTTTGTTAGAAGCGTAGGGCTTCTCCTCACCTTTCCGTGGATATAAGGCTCGTTGGAAACGGACCTAAGATGAGGAGGTTATGGCAATTTAAAGATATTGGCAGAAATGGCCCTTAATGGATAAGGCTTGCATTTCAGTCCCATGCGTGCATGGATTAAGGCACGTGCCTGGGTGAGTATGCCCAACGTAATGAGAAGAGTGCCAAACCCTAATTTTTAGGGTTTGGGCACTATTTAAACACCTTTATGAGCTCAAGGCTCTTTCATTTCTCATCCTCCATTGCCTTCTAGCCTCATTTCGGAGACCCTAATCTCGTTTTAAGTGTTTGAGAGATCTAAGTGTGCATTTTAGTGTGTTTTTACTCATTTTCAAGAAAAGGGTGCTTGGTGTTAGCTTGTGGTTCAAAGGAATACTTTTAGATCTAGACTTTTGGCTTCATTTCCAGCTCGTTCAAGGTGTAAAGTTCTTATCTTGACTTTTTTCTTATGCTAGTTTGAGTTTAGAGCAAGATTAAGGGTTTTTATGGTGTATTAAGTTCTTCTTGTGAGTTTGAGCCACTCCAGGAGCTTGAAGTGATAAATCTTCCCTCTCCTAATGTTTATAGTTCATAAAAATGCTTGCTTGATGTTTAAGAAAGGTCCATGCATGTTCTAGTTGGATTTGAATGGATCTTAATGGATTAAGATGGTTGTTGGGTCCCTTAGAGTCATGCAAATGCATAAAGGTGTCGACTTTATGCATTAAGAGCTTTATTTTAAGGTTCCGTGAAGTTTGGGTGCAAAGGGCTTAAGTGGTTAAGTCAGCAAATCAATTTTGGATTAAGCCAGGTTACGCCCCGCGTCACTGGCCGTACGCCCAACGTACCGAATTGAAGTCGCGACCAGGGTTCATCGACTACGCCCAACGTAGCTGAGCGTACGCCCCGCGTTTGGTGTGGGCTTTGGGCATGTTGTGTTTTTGGGCCTCGCATCTTTGGGCTGAGTCTGGGCTTATTTCGTGAAGTGGGGTTTTTCATTAAAGTCTGAAGTAATTTATTAGGTTTGCATTTTTGGGTCTAGGATTGTGGTTTTAGGCCTTAGTGGGCCCAATGGGCTTGAGACTCGTGGTGTCTTTTGGCCCTTGTTGCGTTGGGCCTTTTGGGCCATCTGAGATCAACTATTGGACTAAGGGAATTATTAGGCTTAGGATAAGGCCCATATGGGGGTTAGGCCCAATTTGGAAAATTGGGCCATTAGTGGGCCTTTGTGGAACTATTGGTTTTGAGCATTTTGGTTTTTTGGGTTTGGGACTCAGTTTTGGTTCAAGTTGGGCCAGGGGTAAAACGGTCATTTTACCCTAAGTATGTATTATGGATCATAGTTTGGAACCCATTTGCTAATTGGTTGTTATTTTGGTATTGATAGCTCGGAAAGTCGTCAGGGCAATAACTAGGGATTTCTTTCAGTGAGCTGCTGCATTCGAGGTGAGTCTCCTCACTATTCTATGGGTCGAAGGCACCAATGCCGACCCATTTGGTTTATGTATGGTAGGAAGATCTGGGGGTAGCCCTTGGCATTTTGTATGAAAGACCAGGAGGCGGCTCCTGGAAAACTGTATGCAAGACCAGAGTCTGAACTCTGGCAGTTAATTAGTTAAGTAGTGTAGATTGTATGCTAGTTGTCTTTGTGATGCTTGCATGGAAGACCCAGAGGTGGCTCATGGGACTTGTCCGTAAGACCTAGGGTTTTGGCCCCCGGCCTGACAAGGAAGACTACGAGGCAACTTGTGGCATAATGGCAAGACTATGGTTGGCACATAGCACTTTTATTCATTGATTGGTTATGTATGATATGTATGGCTCGTTTGATATGTTTGGTATGTGGTATTTGGGGAACTCATTAAGCTTTGTGCTTAAAGTTTGTGGTTTATGGTTTCAGGTACTTCCGGTTTGAAAGGGAAGGGCCCGACTTCATCGCAGCGCATACACCCGTGTTTTCTGCAATTTGTGATTTTGGGAATGAACTCTGATAATTGTTTTATTTTAAAATATTTTTAAATGTTTGCATAAATTTACATTAGTGTTTTGATTATAATAAAAAGGAAAACTTTACCCTTGATTTTCGGGATGTTACAAGTTGGTATTAGAGCCTTGGTTTGAGGGATTCGGGTATACTCTCGGGTGTGCCTGAACTCAATCTGAGGGTTTGGTGAAATTTTTTATAAAATAAAGACTTAATTAAGAAAGAAAATTTCTAATCAAAGAAAGGGGTGTGATACGTGCGATCGACCGAGCTTAAGTAAGTGGTTCCCACAATACATGTTTATTAAGATATATGATATGAATTTGAGAATTGCATGCTTGATTAGGGCTAAGGATCTACTCAGTATTATATGATAGGAGAGATGCCTTTGTGTGCCTGATTATATGAGCTTTAGAATTGCATGCTAGTATGGATTCCAGATAAGTGGATAGAATGGCTTGATTAGTGTATGTTGGTTAGATTTTCAGTTCCTGAATGCTGCTTGCTTTGTGCTTTGTGGGACTCGTAGTGATGTGAATTGATTGCTAAGTGAATATGCTAAGTCACATTGGCATAGGTTAAATAATCTTAGAGTGACAGATTTGACCCTATTGTGCAGCTCTTGTTTGAGTCCAACCATTCTAGGGTTGAGTCTTTTACTCGAAGGATTATCTGATCTCTGTTGCATGTGCTATATTCATGAAGAAGCTAGTTAACATTGGTGGGAGTCCTTCAGCAGCTGAGGGCTGGGTGAGGTCGGGAACCTAGGAGAGCCTAGGATATGATTCAACGGGTTTAGTGGTGCGGCTTAGTGAGTTTTGTTGCATTGGTTTGAGAAGGTAACTTAGAGGATTCGAGATGATCCTTGAGGAAGGTATGGATAGGTTTGGAAGGTAGTCTTGGACAATCTAAGAAGGTTATGGGAGGAAGATTCTTGGGTATGTTTTGATCTCAGGCATGTTGTATTTTAGTTTGGAGATGAGGACTCAGGGAGGTGGTTCTGGTTCTGGTTCGGGTTCTGGCTCAGGTACAAGTGCCAAGCTGATCAGCGAGCAGATGTGGGAGTTCATCTCATGTAACGTCCGTGTTTCTAGGCTAGGCATTAATATTGATGGGATAGTCTAGGTTAACCTTTGTAACTCATTTTGAAGAAATGAAAAGGAATTATGTGAATATTATGTGTTTTATGCTTAATTACTAGGATTTAATTAATTAAGGATAAAAATGAGCGTCGAAAATAAATATTAGATAAAGCCGATATCTATTAAGAAAGTTGTAGTGGTCGTGACAAGGATTACGGATATATAAAGAATCCCGAAATCCGAGTTATAACGAAGAAGTTATGACCTGTCGAAGTTTTGCGACAAAACCGGCACGGTGCCGAATGTCGTAAAAAGTGAGTTTTTGATAAACTACTTTTTAGCCTTAGTGATCTAAACAAAAGTCGTAGTGTTCGTTAAACCGAGAGTATGTATAAAAAGAATGCCCAAATCTGACTTCGTATGAGAAAGTTATGATTTTTCTAAGTTTCAGCTTAGTAGTAGACAGTTAAAAACTCGAATTTTAGATCTAGTGATTTTTAGCCGACACAACCTAAACGAGAATCGAAGGTCTCGTTAATAGTAGCACAACGGTAAAAAGACAGACGAAAACGGACGTCGGATGAAGAAGTTATGAATTTTTAACGGATTTCCTGTCCCGATCTGTTAAAAATAATAATATAAAAATTAAAGTCAAAATTAGCCGACGAAGTCTAAACGAAGGTTGTAGAGCGTAATATTACCTACGCGTGCATATAAAGAACGTCAAAAACGGAGCTCGTATGCGAAATTTATGGATTTTAGAAGTTTTTGCACAAAAATCGAGAAAATTCGCATAGTCATACTTCGGCCACGTCACGCTCGCTCTATGCGCGCCACGTGTCCGAACTACTAAGTCATCGAGGCCAACTAGCGAGGCGTGTCGCCTTCCCTCGCATCCGAAGTGCGGTCCAATGGCGGTCCGACGCGTGCCCTTTCTTGCGTGTCCGACCTTCGCATGGTGTGCCATGACTCCGAGCCTCGGACCTAGACCTCGGTCCAATCAGAGGCCAATAGCTCACCCCTCACACGTGCGAGCCACCTGCCCTTTCTTCGGATCTGCTGCCGCGTGGATTCTTCTCAGCCGTCCGATCAGAAGCCTCGCCCCTATAAATAGAAGGGTGCGAGACCTCCCGGTGGTACTTTGAAAAATTGCCACTTATCACCTCTCTTTCAATATTTCTTTCATTCCAACTTCCCCCAAAGCCCAGGTATTATACCAAACACCCGAAATACGCCCCGAAGTGCCCGAGAAGCCCGAGAAATTTATCTTTTCGGTTTCGAAGCCCGACCCTCGCAGAGCCCGGTTTCTCAAAAAAACTCTCGGTTTTATTAGAAACGATCGTTTTAGGAAACGAAGTGCTACTCGATTATCATTAAATCAATGGAGTGTGTAGTCACTTTCATCTTACACCTAGATATGAAGTATTTTCTATAAAATACGTGCTATGTGTAATTATATTAGTTGTTTAATTGAGGTGACTGTTGAATAGATGTTTTATACAAGTTTTAAACTGTATATGTATTTTATCTACAAATATGTTGGGTAAAACATGGGTAGACAAAATAGTTGATGTGTGTTAAAATGGTGAGAGGCCTCAATGTTGATGTTGTTGTTGTTGTTGTAGTCGTCTAGCGGAGTATAGATGACGACCACGGACCTTTCTAGACAGTCCAGTGGAACACTAGCAGGTTCGCAACTTGTAGGTGTTGGTGAACTAAATGTTCATTGGCGTACTCCATCCCCCTCATGGTTGCCTTTAGGACATGTATGGCTGAGGAGTCCCCTTAGCAGTAGTGTCCATCCTGATGATATTCCTAAGGCTAGGTCCCTTGTGATAGGTGTTTAGGGACGTAAAGTGAGGATAACGGGAATGGATAATCAGGGTTACCGTTGATTGGTGAACTTAATAAGTTTATTATTATTGTGGGTTGAAAACCCTATATGCTCACCAGGCTCCCAAAACTGACCCACTCAACTTTTTATGTTACAGGTAGTGGACCCCGAGCATAGTCGGAGGATGATGAGAGATTTTTAGATTATAGGCCAGTAGTTGTAAATCACTGTTGTAAGGCTTATAATGTCTTGTTTATGCTTTTGATCTGTATCAGAACATGACATCCCGAGGTTTTAATATAAAAGGAAAATATATAATTTCTTAAAGAAAGGTTTTGATAAACTTTTATCATGTTTTGTTTTGGGGACCAATTCCGCAACATCTTTTAAAAGGATTTCTCTGATTTTATTTGAAAAGCATAAATTAAATCGGTCTTTTCTGGCTGAGAAATTAGGGGATGTCACAGTTGGTATCAGAGCATTAGTTTAAGCGAACTAAGAAATTGTAGGATTTCAAGACTTAAACTTAGAAGGCTAAGTGATAATTGTGAGATGAGTGTCTAGTATATTTTAGACATGAGCAGTAGTTTATTTTAGGAAAGATGCCTAAAATGCTTTTATGTGCTAAGTGCTATATGTTTGCCATATATGCCATTATTTGTTCGGATCTATGGTCTGTTGCCGGCTGGATCTGGAAACCTTATGTGTGTAGGATTCTAAGCGTATGATTACGAGATTAGAACTAACATGTAAACGTTTCGGAATGATAAGGGAATTGAAATATCTATCAAGGATAAAGACCTAAATTCGCCTTATTCGGTATATAGATTATAATGGCAAGAACTCGAAGTGGAGCGGGAAATGCAAACAGAAACCAACAACCTCAACCTCAAGTGGTGGAACAGGTGCCTATAGTAGGAGCTGCACCAGAACCCATCACCATGGCTGGAGTACGAGCCATGATTCAGACCATGATGGCTGAACAAAGGGAGGAATTGAGGCAAATGTTGCTGAACAACAGGGATGAACCTTCAGTTCCTGTTGAACAACGTGAATTAAATGACGATCGATTTGAAGAAGGAAACAACAGTAGATCTGTTGGTCATAGTGAACCGCTTGTGGTTGGGAGAAATAACCATGAGGATAGAGTGGAGAGAAATGGGTGCAAGTATAAGGAGTTTATGACTTGCAAGCCATCAACCTTCACTGGAAAAGAAGATCATGTCGGAGTAATCGGAAATGGAATTGGCTTTCATGACATGTGGTTGCCAAGGCAAGCTACAAACCACATTTGCAGTGCGTCAGTTCAGGGGTAGTGCTGCTCGTTGGTGGAACACTTTGGGGAAAACTCTAAGCCCTAATGAGCCACTGCAACCGACTTGGGCAAAGTTCTTGGTGCACTTGAAGCGCAAGTACTGCTCGGCCCAAAACGTGCTTGAGCTAGAAAACCAATTTCTGACATTGAAGAAGGGGAGTATGACCGTTGATGAATACACAAATAGCTTCACAGACAAAATGGAGTTTGCTTTGCGTATTGTCCCAGATGAGCTGGCAAAAATTGACAGGTACGTAAAGGGATTTCCATGGGAGTATGCGGTGCCAGTACATCAGGCACTTACTTTGGAGGCAGCTGTTTGGGCTGCCAAGTCTGTGGAAGATATGATTAAGGGGAGAGCCGCTAGCAAGGTTGAAGTTGGCGAAAAGAGAAAGTTTGAAGGAACTTTAGGTTCCAATAAAAAGAACAAGTTCTCGAAGACTGGTTCGAGAAAATTCGGAGGAGGAGCTGAAGCAGTTAAAGAAAGCTCAAGAGGAAGCTTTAGAGAAAAATGACCGAAAGGAAGAACGTTTGGGTAAAACGTTAGTATTCGGTACAAACAACCAAGGGTTGAAGGTATTCCAAGATAGAATTTGGGTACCTAAGACGGGAGGAGTAAGAGATTTTCTGATGGAAGAAGCTCACAAGACCATGTATCTTGATTCATCCCGGCAGTACAAAAATGTATAGGGATCTAAAACCCTATTACTGGTGGCCGACGATGAAGCTCGATGTTGCTAAGTATGTGGCCGAGTGTGTAGCTTGTGCTAGGGTTAAGGCACAACATCAGAAACCGTATGGGAGTTTAGAACCTTTACCTGTACCCATGAGTAAATGGGAAGACATTACCCTGGATTTTGTGACTAAACTGCCCAGAACAAGGAACGGTCACGACATGATTTGGGTGGTCGTTGATCGCTTCACTAAGAGTGCGCATTTCATAGCCGCTAACGAGAAATGGTCTATAGATAAACTTGCGAATTCTTACGTGAAGGAAATTGTGAGGCTTCACGGTGTTCCGTTAACGATTGTATCCGATCGTGACAGTTGTTTTACCTCAAGGTTTTGGAGGATTCTACAAGAGGAATTGGGTACCAAGTTGTGTTTGAGTACAGCTTACCATCCGCAAACCGATGGTCAGAGCGAACGCACGATTCAAACATTGGAGGATATGCTGAGAGCATGTACCCAGGAATTCCAAGGTAACTGGGATGAACACTTACCTCTAGTAGAATTTTCCTATAATAATAGTTTCCACTCAAGCATCAAGATGGCACCTTATCACGCTTTGTATGGGGAAAAGTGTCGAACGTCGTCATGTTGGATGGAAGCTGTGGAAAAGCAGTTTATGGGACCTGAAATAGTCCATCAGACTGCTGAAAAGTTGAAAGTAATTAAGGAAAGGATGTTAGCTGCTCAAGATCGTCAAAAGAGCTATGCTGACAAGAAAAGACAACCGATATCATTCGAAGTTGGAGATTCGGTTTTACTTAAAGTCTTGCCGTGGAAGGGACTTATAAGATTTGGTAAGAGGGGAAAATTGAGTCCAAGGTTTATTGGACCATTTAAAGTTCTTCAGAGGGTTGGGAATCAAGCTTACAAGCTAGAATTACCAGAGGAACTAGAGGGTATTCATAACACATTTCATGTGTGTTATTTGAGAAAGTTCACGGGAGATGTGCCCGACATAATTCCAATTTCTGAATTAAGGTTGGATGAAAACAAGAGGTTAATTGAAGAACCTGAGGCAATCGTTGACCGTAAGAATAAGAAGTTGCGACGAAAGATGGTTGATTTAGTGCTTGTGCGTTGGAAACATACGAATGGGCCAAATCTCACCTGGGAAACGGAGAGTGACATGATGAGTCGCTACCCGCAGTTGTTTGTTGATGTGTGATTCCGGGGACAGAATCATCCTAAGGGGGAGAGAATTGTAACGCCCGTGTTTCTAGGGTAGGCATTAATATTTATGTGATAGTCTAGGTTAACCTTTGTAACTCATTTTGAAGAAATGAAAAGGAATTATGTGAATATTATGTGTTTTATGCTTAATTACTAGGATTTAATTAATTAAGGATAAAAATGAGCGTCGAAAATAAATATTAGATAAAGTCGATATCTATTAAGAAAGTTGTAGTGGCCGTGACAAGGATTACGGATATATAAAGAACACCGAAATCTGAGTTATAACGAAGAAGTTATGACCTGTCGAAGTTTCGCGACAAAACCGACACGGTGCCGAATGTCGTAAAAAGTGAGTTTTTGATAAACTACTTTTTAGCCTTAGTGATCTAAACGAAAGTCGTAGTGTTCGTTAAACCGAGAGTATGTATAAAAAGAACGCCCAAATCTGACTTCGTATGAGGAAGTTATGATTTTTCTAAATTTCAGCTTAGCAGTACACAGCTAAAAACTCGAATTTTAGAACGAGTGATTTTTAGCCAACACAACCTAAACGAGAATCGAAGGTCTCTCCAATAGTAGCACAACGGTAAAAAGACAGACGAAAACGGACGTCGGATGAAGAATTTATGAATTTTTAACGGATTTCCTGTCCCGGGCTGTTAAAAATAATAATATAAAAATTAAATTCAAAATTAGCCGATGAAGTCTAAACGAACATTGTAGAGCGTAATTTTACCTACACGTGCATATAAAGAACGTCAAAAACGGAGCTCGTATGCGAAAGTTACGGATTTTAGAAGTTTTTGCACAAAAATCGAGAAAATTCGCATAGTCATACTTCGGCCACATCACCCTCGCTCTATGTGCGCCATGTGTCCGAACTGCTGAGTCATCGAGGCCAGCTGGCGAGGCGTGTCGCCTTCCCTCGCATCCGAATTGCGGTCCAATGGGGGGTCCGACGCGTGCCTTTTCTTGTGTGTCCGACCTTCGCATGGTGTGCCACGACTCCGAGCCTCGGACCTAGACCTCGGTCCAATCAGAGGCCAACAGCTCACCCCTCGCACGTGCGAGCCACCTGCCCTCTCTTCGGATCTGCTGCCGCGTGGAGTCTTCTCAGCCGTCAGATCAGAAGCCTCGCCCCTATAAATAGAAGGGTGCGAGACCTCCCGGTGGTACTTTGAAAAATTGCCACTTATCACCCCTCTTTCAATATTTCTTTCATTCCAACTTCCCCCAAAGCCCCGATATTATACCAAACACCCGAAATACGCCCCGAAGTGCCCGAGAAGCCCGAGAAATTTATCTTTTCGGTTTCGAAGCCCGACCCTCGCAGAGCCCTGTTTCTCAATAAAACTCCCGGTTTTATTAGAAACGATCGTTTTAGGAAACGAAGTGCTGCCCGATTATCATTAAATCAAGTGAGTGTGTAGTCACTTTCATCTTACACCTAGATATGAAGTATTTTCTATAAAATACGTGCTATGTGTAATTATATTAGTTGTTTAATTGAGGTGACTGTTGAATAGATGTTTTATACAAGTTTTAAACTGTATATGTATTTTATCTACAAATATGTTGGGTAAAACATGGGTAGACAAAATAGTTGATGTGTGTTAAAATGGTGAGAGGCCTCAATGTTGATGTTGTTGTTGTTGTTGTAGTCGTCTAGCGGAGTATAGATGACGACCACGGACCTTTCTAGACAGTCCAGTGGAACACTAGCAGGTTCGCAACTTGTAGGTGTTGGTGAACTAAATGTTCATTGGCGTACTCCATCCCCCTCAGGGTTGCCTTTAGGACATGTATGGCTGAGGAGTCCCCTTAGCAGTAGTGTCCATTCCGATGATATTCCTTAGGCTAGGTCACTTGTGATAGGTGTTTAGGGACGTAAAGTGAGGATAACGGGAATGGGTAATCAGAGTTATTGTTGATTGGTGAACTTAATAAGTTTATTATTATTGTGGGTTGAAAACCCTATATGCTCACCAGGCTCCCAAGCCTGACCCACTCAGCTTTTTATGTTACAGGTAGTGGACCCCGAGCATAGTCGGAGGATGATGAGAGATTTTTGGATTATAGGCCAGTAGTTGTAAATAACTGTTGTAAGGCTTATAATGTCTTGTTTATGCTTTTGATCTGTATCAGAACATGACATCCCGAGGTTTTGATATAAAAGGAAAATATATACTTTCTTAAAGAAAGGTTTTGATAAACTTTTATCATGTTTTGTTTTGGGGACCAATTTCGCAACATCTTTTAAAAGGATTTCTCTGATTATATTTGAAAAGCATAAATTAAATCGGTCTTTTCTGGCCGAGAAATTAGGGGATGTCACATTTCATCAGAGATTTATCGCGGTATTTCAGAGATCTTGGATGAGCGCTTGGGCGTGTTTCGTGCTGAGATTATGGATATCGCTGAAGCTCGCACTCTTTCTTTCTGGGAGTTCCGTGCTTGTGGAGCTCCTGCATTCCATGGGGAGAGGGACCCCATTGTCAGTAGGAGGTGGTTAGCGGATATCGCTAACACATTCAGGATGAGTTTCTGCCCCGAGGAGGCGAAGGTCAAATATACTTCTTTCCTATTGAAGGACAGGGCATGTGATTGGTGGGAAGAGGTTGGTAGTGAGATGGGTGATGATGCTGTTGATGCTATGTCATGGGATGACTTCTCGACTCGGTTCCGAGCTAAGTTTGCACCAGTGATTGAGGTACAGCCGCTGGCACGAGAGTTTCTGGATCTCCGCCAGACTACTGAGACTGTGGCAGAGATCATTGCCAAGTTCCGAGAGAGGGCTTTATTGGTTCCGCAATATGCAGCAAATGAGGAAATAAAAAAGTGAGGTATCATGATATCCTGTGGGATGATATAAGGGAGTGTGAGTATTTCAGAGTGCGAGACCCTGAATGATATGATTTCTAGAGCCTGAGAGCGGGAGATCGATTTGAAGCACCTCGGGAAGAGGGGATCAGATCAGGTGCATATAGTGGAGGGTCCCGGGAAGAGACCCAAGACTTCTGATCAGCGTTTGAGAGGACAGCAGGGTCGGGGTCAGTGAAACACGTGCGGGAAACTACACGATGAAGTTTGTCATTCCAGGGGTTTACGCTGCTACAAGTGTGGTCAGTTTGGTCAATCAGCAGGGATTGTCCTCAGTGGGCAAGCCCGTTATGTTTTCACTGTGATCAGGTGGGCCACAAGAAGACCGATTGTCCGATGTTGATGGGAGGAGCAGTGAGTGCGCCTGCTCCGGCTACTTTGAGGATCACCGATGGTCGAGAGGGTAGGGCAGGAGCCCCAACAGAGAGGAGTCGGGCTTTGCAGTGTCAGACAGGGGAGGTTAGGACTCCAGCAGTCGACATTGAGGGTGTATATCTTTTTCTTTCTTTTCGGTTTTTATCAGTATTTATGTTGTTGGAATCTTGCATCAGTTTGGGTAAGCATATATTTGGTTCATTTCTCTGATTATGTTTGGATATATCTTCAAGAAATGTTATATGTCATTTTCATGCCATGAATCATTAGTGGTTTAGTGAGGGGTTGTTTCTCTTGTAGCGGGTTTCAAGTGTTCGGTTGTTATTTTGGTTTGTAGTCGAGATTGGTTCAAGGGCATTGTATGGAAGGTTTATGGCCAGGATTCAACGGGTTTGTTCTCCAGTATCGCCATGATTCAGTGGTTTTAGCAATTGTGCTTGGATTAGCTTTTAGGGGTGCCGAGGGAAGTGGTCTGTTGCTGAGGTTTGGTTGGAGCATCTGTTC
Organism: Lactuca virosa; assembly: GCF_052849685.1. Classification (NCBI taxonomy): domain Eukaryota; kingdom Viridiplantae; phylum Streptophyta; class Magnoliopsida; order Asterales; family Asteraceae; genus Lactuca; species Lactuca virosa. The sequence continues at coordinate 240,270,767 of NC_136433.1, forward strand.
TTTGGACTTCAAGATTTGAGTGTGATATCATTTTTAAGCATCTAGGGTTATCAATTTTGCTTGGATTCGGGAAGTGTTCATATGGTCTTCAGGGGTTGTGCAGTCTTTTGGGTTGGCTAGTGATGGATCACTAGAATTGGTAAGCGCAGGTTGTCAGAAGATCGATCATTAGAGGGTAAGAAGGATTGGGAATCCTTCAATTCTCCTGTTTTGTAAGAGCTTAGTCGAATTAAAGTGGGGCAGAATCGTTCAGGCATTCAGGAACAGAAGCAGGTGTGAAACTAGGATGAGTTTTGCATACCCATCAGGGAGGAAGGCGGCCCAAGTGGCCGTCTGGATTGAGGATTGTGTGAGTTGGGAGTTCGGGAAACTTCCCAACATTTGGTTCGCGCCTTCTTGGTGTCAGATAGCAGGCCTTGGTGGACCCATGTTGGGGTTCCAGTGATGATCCGAGTTCAGCTTGGGTGTTTGGTCAAGTGCTGTTGGATTAATGTCTAAGTCCATAACTATATTTGGTATGTACTTGACCCGACCCGGCATGGTCCATTTGGGTTGCACTTCACCGGCACAATTTATATGGATAGTCTTTTGAGAATAGTATATTTATGATTTATATTAATATATTATAAGTTCTAATATATTAATATGGAATCATATTATTTAATTAGTATTGATCAAGAATTAATTTAGAATTAATTAAGTGATCAAAAAGAACTAATTAAATATGGACTCTTATATATATGGAATGAGCCAAGTTCATTTAGGTTGGGCTAAGCTTTCATGGATGGTCCATGGAGCTTTTAACCCATGGATCTTATGTAAATGAAAGGTCATGGGTATTAGGGTTTACATGGATGTAACCCTAATCCTCCATAATATATAAAGGGGTCCTTGGCTCACAAAATTGGAACAAGTGTGTGAAAATAAGAGTGGGCCGATTTTAGTGTGCATACATATTCTCTCAAGTTCTTCCAAGGTGTTTTGGTGATTTGTGATTCCATTTGAGGCTTCCACACTATTGGGGCTAAGCTCTTAAAGCTTGAAGACATCAAGCTACATCAAAAGGTATGTCATCTAACTAGAACTTTGTAGTATAGGTGCTTCATAATATGCTAGTTAGGATGAAACCTTGGAATAGTTAATATTTGCATGTATAATAGAGAAAACATAGATCCAAGGTTTATAGGGTTGCATGTACACCATAGGAGTGTTAGAATGCTCAAAACCCAACAGTGGTATCAGAGCCATGGGTTGTTTTCTATTATATTTGATGCAAATGTATTTTTTTTCAAGTTGAAGGAAAAAAAAAAGAAAAAAAAACATGAAGTTTGTCAAATTTTATGATAATTACTTGATTTTATGAAAAACTAATTATTTATAAAATTTGAGTCACTTTACTACAAGAGTTGAATTAGGTCAATTTATTAAAAGATAGAATGATATGATTATTTTATTTGTTTTAAAAGTTTGATCTAAATGGTTTTAAGGAGTTACAAATTTTGTCATAAAATTTTGGAACTCAAAAGTTTTTTTTTTAAAGTTATGATCTTAAGAGTTTGAAACTTCCATATGTTATGGATGTGAAATGTCTCATTTATTAACTCTTTAGGTTATGAATTCCAAGAGTCTTCAAAGGATAATTGTCAAAGTTTCAAGATTTGTATTAGTTTATATGATTATCTAATTTCTTGAAAATTGTTGATGTGAATTATCTTTACTTATGAGTTTAATCTAGATCATAGAAAATTTATTTGATTATTGTGTTAATTGGAATATTTGATCTTAATGGTTTTTATGAACTCCATAACTTGTCCTCAAGTTATGGAAAGTGAAGAGTTTTTCTTTTTAAAGTGTCATTAAGTCTCATAGGTTATGAAAATAGAAGAGTCACTATTTTTAATGTCATCATTAAATGATTTAATGTCTTCAACTTGTCCTCAAGTTATGGAACTTGAATTTTTTTTTTCATTAAACCTTAATTAAACTCATAAGTTATGAAAAATCCAAGAGTTTTGAAAGGTTTCAAAACTTGTCCTCAAGTTTTGGAATTTGTAAAGTTACCCCCCATGTATACTTTAATTCCAAACTAGACCTTAGAATTTTAAAAGTTTAAAATTCAACCCTTATACTATTATTATAATTTTAATTATATAGATATGTATAAGATAAAGTCAATCTTACCATTAGTAGGCCTCATTCACAAAGCCGGTCTATAAGGGGGGTATAAGGTTACTGCCTATAAAATGGCAGTTTAATGGGTGTCCACTCTCACCCACCGCTTCCTTGACTGGTGGAGGGTCATTAGCCGAACGGGTAGGATAAAGACTATAATTCTCCCTTCATTATAAGTATAATGATAAATACTAAGTAACTAAACACTTATAAATTCCCAATCTTAGTTACTTAGGAAAATGTGAATAAGGTGCTAACCCATGAAATTACACTTTGCACTTTGCTTAAGTCAGTTAGTGGAGCGTGTGTGGTTAACCGGCACACTAGCTTGATTTAACAAGGTAGGCAAAGGGTAACTTAATGTTTATCATAGTATCGATGGAGCGTATGTGGTTAACCGGCACATCGATTGAGGGGTAAATATTAAGGGTACCAAGTATATTTGCATGGTTATTCACACCTTGTTTTGTGATCCTCGGCATCCCAGTCATAAAACCTGAAGGGCACACTCGAGATTGAAACATGCCATTGAAAAGTTCAATGAATCTCAAAAGAATCTAGGAGTTTTAAAACCAATTAAAACCTAATAATACATTTCGTTTATCTTGGTGGAAATTGGTGAATCGTCATTCACCTACCTTCAAATATTTTATAGCTTGGATTATGGCATCCCTCTTTCAAGTTATAAAATAGTTTGTTGGGTCCTAGCCTTAATATATCATACTGGGTGTTATATTAAGGACTTAAATCAACTTTACGTGAATTTCTCCCATTGTTGATGTCTGGTTTAGACAACAATGATCTTCCCAAACCAAGCTTTCCTAATGAATATGACTTCCCGAGTTTGGCTCATGGAAGTCATACTTCTCTTCCTCCACCTCCTCCAATTATTCTCCCTAACCCACAAGTTTAAGGTCACTCAAGCCCTAATGGCAAGCAAGGTCTATGTGTGATCACATCTTAGAGATGAAGTCACATATTGACAAGCCGGGAGAGTTGGGTGTCAAAGTCTTGAGAAAGTTGGATGTTCAATCACTTTCTAAGTCACATAGTGAGTTCCTTTGGGACTACTATGAAACAGACTATGACATGAACCTTAATGATCATATCTATTTGCTTGGTGCTGTTGAATCAGCAATGAGTTGGAACGATAGTAAAGCAAATTTGATTAGAAGATCAACTTCCCAAAAAATTTATGGACAGTGACAATGGTGACACTGGAAATCCAGAAAAAGCATTCTCTTCCTAATGGAAAGGGATTGGCCATAGTCAACCCGGTTGACCAAATGGTAAAGAGAAAGGCTAAGTCTGAGATAGTCCCATTACCAAAGGGTCCATATGTTTATTTTGCCAAAGGAAGGGGCGTTGATTGCAAAGCTGCCAAATTTACCTAAGGATGTTAAAGTCAATAAGTTTGACTCTACATCAGGTAGAGCCCATTATCTAACTCTGTTAAGTTCTATTCTGAGATCCTCATTACATGATGTGACTGGGTCACATGTTGATGTTTTAAGAATCAAAGAATAGAGAGAAATCTTAAAGGAAGTATATGCTGATTCTGATCGCGAATGTGGATTTCGATCGCATCAGAATTTTGAGCAGTTGCTTAAGAAGTTATGATATATTTCTAAGGAATAGATAACAACAATTTTCCATGTGGATTGTAAGGATAAGTTTTTCCGCAAAGTTTTAAAATAAAAGAAAATTGTTTAATTTTATTTATTTGAAGTATCCTTATAATGGCATTTGTGGAAAATTGTTGCTTATATGATTCCACTGACAACAATATTGGAAAATGGATTTGATTCTTTCATTTGTGGTAGTGTCTAAATTTACCAAATCAGGAAAGTTCCTCATCGCCCAAGTTTCAATTGGACCGAAACTTGGAATCATGCAAGTTGAATAGTATGATGAATGAAAACTTTCAAGCATTGGAAAATCAATACTAATTACTTGTTCACGTGGATGTGTGAGTCAAGTGAAGGACTAAAGGGATCGAGTACGCATTCTTGTGCACTGGTCATGTCCACCACAAAGCTCGTTAAGACTATTTGATTTACTAAAGTTTAGTAAATATGGTTATACTTACAAGTTTAAGTATAATTCTGAAACATTAGAAAAGTCTCAATGTATGGGAGAACGAATGGGAAGAATCAAATTAGGCATAAAGATAAAAGTTTCTCAAATCTGAAAAGATGGGAGAGTACTTTAGTATCATGTTTGTGATCATCTTAATGATTTAGAAATCATATCACAATTAGTCCTCTAAAGGTCATCTTAGTGCATTCTTATGACTAAGAAGAGGAGTCATGAATTGTTGAAATGGTTAGATCAGGAAGATGAGTCATACTTCGTTCCAAAACAATTCTTAGAGTCATACTCCAAGATTGTAACTTGAGTGACATATCTTAAAGAAAGGTTTAAAACACTTGTCAAATGTAAGAGTAAAAGTGTCCTACTCTTGTACATTTGAAATTGGTAAGTTGTGATGTTTTGGATAAAACAAAGACCAACTAAGGCCAATTGTGTGAAGTGTTTGTCTTGATAAAGAATCCGCACTATCTCTTGAATATTTGGCAAGATAGTCTTATATGTCAAGAGGATAGTGGGAGTCTTAAAGATCCTAAAAAGAATTTCAAGAACTAATCAAGAATAAAACCTGAGGTTCTTCACTAGCACACGACTTGAGGTTTATAACCTATCGTGTTGACATATTCTTTTCCCATTCCAGTTAAAGTTGGCTTTGCATAGGAGTTATGAAAGTTCTCAATTGGTTGCATAACAACTTGGAAGCAATGGCAGGCCCTGTACTGCCAGGTGGCAAGAAGTTAAGATTGCATAAGTTCAGTCCATATGAGTTTGGATTTGTCATTATCCTTGTCTTGTGACTATGGTTTTGACGATTCACATGGATAAGAACACATACACCATAAAATCTAAGGGTCATAAGGCTTCTCTCCGATTCATGAAAATGATGGTGAAGAAACACTTCCACCAAGTAGATTTGAAGCAGATGGCAAAAGGTCTAAACAATTGAGACTATGATTATGGCATCCCTTTTCATAGTTCTGAAATTGTTTAGACACACATGCATGCTATCTAAGGAAAGGTGTATGATTTTGATAAAGTTTTATCAAAGCATCTCGTATCAGAAATCTGAACTTTGGTAAGAAAGTCAATAAAGTATTGATTTCTAGAAGTCCAGCTGATTTCTGAGTACATGTCAAAGCTAGTGGGAGCATAAGTGTTATGCTAATAATCATCATGTCAGTGGGAGCATGATAATTATTGTTAGTGTTGCAAGTTAGCAATGTTAATTATAGAAAACAAAAGTTTCAATTCGTGAGGCTGCAGGGATTGAAAAAGTTGTTTTGCTATAATTAAGGGAGAGGATATACTTCATTTCAGTTCTAAAGGCTTAGATTGAGTCCTTAATCATCTTTAGTCAAGAATATATATATGAATTTCATGTTGGATTGGTTCAACTTAAGGAAATTCTATATATTGCGTTCTCAAAATTCGATTATGATTACGACATCCCTCTTCATAGTCAAATTTTGAAAACATGGCAAATAAAAATATTGTAGCAAAAGACTGGTCTAGAATCATGTCTTTATGTGAGACATCATGAATCGTGTACCATTTGCTTTGGGTACATGATCGATTGCATGTGCTATAATATTTTTCATTTCTAAATTTTTCCAAATGCCCAGAGGCATTAAGAAGGGAAAAGGTCTAGAATTGGATATGACTAAAATGATTAAGCAATTGTCGAGGACAATCTGAGGTTTACCAAATATTGGTTGCTCAGGGACAGTTGGAAGTATAGTGCTAATTTTGGAAGGACCATATTGACATATTCTAAAAAGAGGCATCTCTTATTCAGAAGTGATAGTCAAAATGAGAATATGGAGTTGTCTCCATAGGTGGAAGTTATCTGTGTAAGATTAGAAAACTTAATGCAAGAAGCATGTCCAAAGCAATGTACTTTGAATATGAGACTTAGTTTCCATGGAGTTGATCTCCATTGGAATACCTTATAATGACTATTGACAAGTCTTTGTGACTTTGTACATATTCATTACAGGAGGGTCAGTGCATATAAGTTTAAAATCTAAACAGATTTCGATAAATGATAGGAATTTGAAATTCTCACATTTTTCGATAAGGATTTGGGAGTGTGAAATTAGAATCATTGAAATTATGTTCAATTGGTTTATTTCACAAAGTAAGGATCATAGACAAACATAGAGTGCATACTTGGTGTATGGCAAAGCTATTGTTTAAGAAAAACATAGTGTACATGCTTGGAGCATGGGACAACTAGTGTTTTTAATTCAAGTATAAAGTTGATAAAACTGAAACAATGACTAATGAGTAATCAGTATGGTGATAAATAAAAGTGTTTATTTATATTCATAGGGTTTGATACCATATTTGATTCATTTATTCTTGTGTTTCACTTTGCATGTTTTGACTTCGAGAATAACTAAGTCGCTCTTCCTGAATGATTAAGTTATTCAAACCATCCACAGTTGGTCATATGTTGGAAGTAGATATGAATCAAGACTGTCATGGGTTGGTTTGTAGAGGTCCAAGTTGGTGGACAAAGTGGTGCTACAACACTCATGAGTGCTCATAAGCTCTGAGTATTGGATTCAACCCGCGCTCATTTGAATCACTTCTTGGATTTTATCACGAGTGATCATGAGACGATAATATCTTATATTCTTCAAACCTAGAGATATGAGTTGTTACTATGAGTTGGTTATACATTGATTGCACGAAAACGCATTTGGTAACTCGATGTTATAAAACGTGCCTTTGTGTATGATTCAACAAGTAGTAGAACAAGCCATATGAGTCGAAGTTTATCCATTCCTTTTACCTTCGGGATAAAAGCGATATCTGTGGGCCCCTCGATGATTTAGCGATGACACATGTGAGTGCTTGGCCAAGCCAGGACTGATTTGATTTGTTCAATCAGTCAGTCATCATAAATCGAAAATCGGGAAACAACAAATGGACAGAGAGAATGATTCCATGTCTCAGTCCATATGATATCTAGAATGGAGGAATATATGATCCCTTATCTAATGGACAAGTCATTGACAAGGTCAGAGTTCGACAGCGGCTTTAAGAGCTACGATTGCCAGTTAGGTTTTGAAGTCATACTCAATAATAGTTTTAGACTTATCCAAGTGGGAGACTGTTGGATTAATGTCTAAGTCCATAACTATATTTGGTATGTACTTGACCCGACCCGGCATGGTCCATTTGGGTTGCACTTCACCGACACAATTTATATGGATAGTCTTTTGAGAATAGTATATTTATGATTTATATTAATATATTATAAGTTCTAATATATTAATATGGAATCATATTATTTAATTAGTATTGATCAAGAATTAATTTAGAATTAATTAAGTGATCAAAAAGAACTAATTAAATATGGACTCTTATATATATGGAATGGGCCAAGTTCATTTAAGTTGGGCTAAGCTTTCATGGATGGTCCATGGAGCTTTTAACCCATGGATCTTATGTAAATGAAAGGTCATGGGTATTAGGGTTTACATGGATGTAACCCTAATCCTCCATAATATATAAAGGGGTCCTTGGCTCACAAAATTAGAACAAGTGTGTGAAAATAAGAGTGGGCCGATTTTAGTGTGCATACATATTCTCTCAAGTTCTTCCAAGGTGTTTTGGTGATTTGTGATTCCATTTGAGGCTTCCACACTATTGGGGCTAAGCTCTTAAAGCTTAAAGACATCAAGCTACATCAAAAGGTATGTCATCTAACTAGAACTTTGTAGTCTAGGTGCTTCATAATATGCTAGTTAGGATGAAACCTTGGAATAGTTAATATTTGCATGTATAATAGAGAAAACATAGATCCAAGGTTTATAGGGTTGCATGTACACCATAGGAGTGTTAGAATGCTCAAAACCCAACAAGTGCATGCTCGACTTTGGATGTGTTCGGATTGATAGATTAGCGGTAAGACCATGGACGGTAGCCGTAGCAAAGTGGAAGTGTTGTAAGACTGCAGGGTGACCCGTAACATTCACTAGTGGGCAGTTAGTGTGGGAGTGTTTTAAGATTGCAGGGTGGCCCGTAGCATTCACCGGTCCCTGTGCAGCGGTGAGATTGTCGCAAATCTATGATTTGCTCACGGATTCTTCAGATGGTTTAGACCAGGGTGGTTCTGTTCGCAAGGTTGTGGGAGGGCCACCGCATGTTGGGAATCAGGAAAGTGTAGGTCGTGGGAGACTGAGTTTGATGTAAGACTACAGTTGGTCCTGTAGCGTCCAGTTTAGCACCAGATTTGGTGTCGAGATGGTTCGGGTAATTATTGCCAGTCGAGGTTTTCTTTCGGAAGTCGCATGGGGAAACTGTGTGAGTGTCTTTTGGCTCAGCAACCGGGCAGGAGTCCGGTATTTCAGATAGTTGGCAGACAAGTTGAGACCAGTGAGGTCTCGGCTGCTTTTGGAAAGCAGCTAGGAGGCAGCGTGATGTTTCGGACAGTAGTAGTGATTTGGGATTCTTGTGTGTGGGGTAGCTTGTTGATCGGGAAATGCTAAGTCACTTGCAGTGGGATTAAATAATCTCAGAGTAATTGATTTGACCCTGTTGCGCAGCTCTTGGTTGAGTCTAACCGCTGTAGGGATGGATCTTCTACTCGAAGTTAACTAAGCCTTTTGTAAAGTTTAGGCGTTCTGCATCTGTTTATGGTCAGTGAATTTGTTCTGTTGGTAGCATCAAGATGATCAGGGTTGGTAGTTTTTGTTTGGTCTGTTATTCGATGAGGACTTAGCATGGAGCTGTTTCAGCGTGGGTGGTATGTCGGGGATTCAGACCAATGTAGATTCCATGTTTCGTAAAGGTAGAAGTGCTTTCATTGGGGGATAAGGGTTTGTTTTTATTCGAGATGGAAGTTTTTGCTTGGGTTCGGTTATCTTGGGAAGGTCGTTTTATGCGCAAAAATTTTTGGTTATGTTTCTCGGTTGTTTGGTATGATCTGAGTGTTAGTAAGGAGTGATTTCGAGGATGAAATCTAATTTAAGTGGGGGAGAGTTGTAACACTCAGTTTCGGATTTGCTTCATTATTCGGGGCTGTGGCCCAATCTTTAGTTGTCATGAGGCTTAGGGCCTTAGGGAAGAAAGGTTGTGGTCTATTTGAATGTGGGTGTTATGGTTTAAGTGATCTAGGTGTTCGATTGTGTCTTCGGAGGCCAAGGGTATAATCGTAATTTGATAACTCGGTCTTTTATGAACTTTGGGTTTTGTTCGGAAAGTTTTAAGGCTTGGGTGTGTTGTTAGAAGTGTAGGGCTTCTCGCCTCCCTTTCGTGGATAGAAGGCTCGTTGGAAAACAGACCTAAGATGAGGAGGTTATGGCAATTTGAAGATATTGGCAGAAATGACCCTTAATTGAAAAGGCTTGCATTTCAGCCCCATGCGTGCATGGCTTAAGGCACGTGCCTGGGTGAGTATGCCCAGCGTAAGCTAGGGGTACGCCCAACGTAATGAGCAGAGTGCCAAACCCTAATTGTTAGGGTTTGGGCACTATTTAAACACCTTTATGGGCTCAAGGCTCTTTCATTTCTCAGCCTCCATTGCCGTCTAGCCTCATTTCGGAAACCCTAATCTCATTTTAAGTGTTTGAGAGATCTAAGTGTGAATTTTGGTGTGTTTTTGCTCATTTTCAAGAAAAGGGTGCTTGGTGCTAGCTTGTGGTTCAAAGGAAGACTTTTAGATCTATACTTTTGACTTCATTTCCAGGCTCCAACTAATTCAAGGTATAAAGTTCTTATCTTGACTTCTTCTTATGATAGTTTGAGTTTAGGGCAAGATTAAGGGTTTTTATGGTGTATTAAGTTCTTCTTGTGAGTTTGAGTCACTCTAGGAGCTTGGAGTGATAGATCTTCCCTCTCCTAATGTTTCTAGTTCATAAAAATGCTTGCTTGATGTCTAAGAATGGTCCATGCATGTTCTAGTTGGATTTGAATGGGTCTTAATGGATTAAGATGGTTGTTGGGTCCCATAGAGTCTTGAAAATGCATAAAGGTGCCGACTTTATGCATTAAGAGCGTAATTTAAAGGTTCCCTGAAGTTTGGGTACAAATGGCTTAAGTGGTTAAGTAAGAAAATCAGTTTTGGATTAAGCCAGGTTACGCCCCACGTAATTAGCCGTACACGTATCAAATTGAAGTCGCGACCAAGGTTCATTGAGTACGCCCAGCGTAGCTGAGACTAGGCCCCGCGTTCGGTGTGGGCTTTGGGCCTGTTATGTTTTTGGGCCTCGCATCTTTGGCTGAGTCTGGGCTTATTTCGTGAAGTGGGGTTTTTCATTAAAGTCTGAAGTAATTTATTGCGTTTAAATTTTTGGGTCTAGGATTGTGGTTTTGGGCCTTAGTGGGCCCAATGGGCTTGAGCCTCGTGGTGTCTTTTGGGCCTTGTTGCATTGGGCCTTTTGGGTCATCTGAGATTAACTGTTGGATAAGGGAATTATTGGGCTTAGGATAAGGCCCATATAGGGGTTGGGCCCAATTTGGAAATTTGGGCCATTAGTGGGCCTTTGTGGAAATTTTGGTTTTGGGCCTTTTTGGTTTTTTGGGTTTGGGACTCAGTTTTGGTTCAAGTTGGGCGAGGGGTAAAATGGTCATTTTACCCTAAGTATCGATTATGGATCATAGTTTGGAACCCATTTGCTAATTGGGTGTTAGTTTGGTATTGATAGCTCGGGAAGTCGTCTGGGCAGCAGCTAGGGATTTCTTTCAGTGAGCTTCTGCATTCGAGGTGAGTCTCCTCACTGTTCTATGGGTCGAAGGCATCAATGCCAGCCCATTTGGTTTATGTATGGTAGGAAGATCCGGGGGTAGCCCTTGACATTTTGTATGAAAGACCAGGAGGCGGCTCCTGACAATCTGTATGCAAGACCAGAGTCTGAACTCTGGCAGTTAATTAGTTAAGTAGTGTAGATTGTATGCTAGTTGTCTTTGTGATGATTGCATGGAAGAATCGGAGGTGGGTCCTGACACTTGTTTGTAAGACCCAGGGTTTTGGCCCCCGGCCTGGCAAGGAAGGCCACGAGGCAGCTCGTGGCATAATGGCAAGATATGGTTGGCACATAACACTTTTATTCATTGATTAGTTATGTATGATATGTATGGCTCGTTTGATATGTTTGGTATGTGGTATTTGGTGAACCCACTAAGCTTTGTGCTTACAGTTTGTAGTTTATGGTTTTAGGTACTTCCGGTTCGAAAGGGAAGGGCCCGGCTTCATCGCAACATGCACACCCGTGTTTTCCGCAATATGTGATTTTGGGAATGAACTCTGATAATTGTTTTATTTTGAGATGTTTTTAAACATTTGGTAAAGTTACATTAGTGTTTTGATTATAATAAAAATGAAAATTTTACCTTTGATTTTTGGGATGTTACAGATAGGTTGAGTTTTGACTAAAAGTGCAAAAAGGAGTTTCATAGTAGTCCTCAAGATATAAAGTTTAGGAAATTTTTTGCCAAAAATGGGGTCCGTATGAGAGAAATATGATTTTTGTGAAATCATTTATTTTACCCCCATTAGGCACGAAAATGAAAGTAAAAACTAGCTAAAACAACCTAAAGGAGAATTGTAGTACCCATTGAGATCATTACATAGAGATAAAGATGGCTTAGATTGGAGCTCACACAAAGAAGTTATGATTTTTAAAAAATCTTTTCGTGCGCGCGAGGTGCGCATCTCTACACGCCGCACACCTGACACCAGATTCGAGCAGATTGCGAGTGACGTGGCCAATTTGGGACATGACACATGGCCATCTCTGGATAGAGCCACGATTTTCATGCACGACGCGCACAGATATTTGCGCTGCATGCACCCCAAATCCACGACTAAAAATAGAGAGGCTGGACATACCATTTTTACACACCACCTCTCAAGTTCTCTCTTACTCTCTTCTTGAAGTAGCTGCCCTTAGGAGCGGTCCCCGAAGTCCCGAGCCAGACTCAACCCTACATAATGGTTTCACGTGACTAGGGTGAGTACATGACCCCTATTTTACTATTTTAAATGTTTTATGGGGGGGGGGGGATACATGGTTATCAAATGGTTTTATCAAAATATATAAATATATTTATAAATATCAAATCAATTTATAAAGATTAAAGTCTTAGGATAATGTAGCTATAGACACTATGTCTAGTTGTAAGCTATGATATTATGCCTAAGAGATACGATGTCAATAGTCTAGGAAGAGATAATACCTAGATGTTATAATGGCCAAATCCCTAGGATAACGTATTACCTAGAAGTTATGCTGGTCAAATGTAGGGATATGCACCGTACCTAATTGTTACTCTGCCCATATATCTTGTTTTCAAATAACCATAATTAGGGAGTGTATATATATATATATATATATATATATATATATATATATATATATATATATATATATATATATGAATACTTATATATACAAAATAATTATGAGATCAAAAGTTATAATTATCAAATATAAGATAAAAGATTTATATTGTGGTAGTTATAGGAAATTCCTAGGAAGGATGAAAGATAAAAGATAAAAGATAAATACCTAAGGTTAATGCGTTAGTGAGCTGTTAATATTCATATGACAGATAACTTTCTTATTATTCACTATTCAACGTCTGATGAAGAATCATGGCGGGGCAAATTATTAGTCAAACAACGTCGATTATGGGGGCTCATTGTAATACATTACAAAAACCTTAGAGATCCGACAACTATTACGGACGCCTTAGAATGGTAGATAAAATATGTTAGGATCGTTAGATATCCTACAAAGATAGTAAATTAGGATTAATAAATATATCCTAAGTAGATAATAAGATAGGATCGTTAGATATCCTAAAAAGATAGTAAGCTAGGGTTGATAAAATACTTTAGGAAATATTTTTCTAAAAGAAAAATGATTCTTAAACTGTTACAAACAAATAAAAGCTGAAAACTATAAAAACTTGTTCACTCACCAACATTATGTTGACGTTTTCAAAAATACATGTATTCTCAGGGAGATAAGTGTGGAGGGTTCTTGTGCCGAAGAGGATGAGGTCTTCAAGGAAGCTTGCTGGAGTTTAGTTCTCTTTGTTTATCGTTTCTAATGACGTTAGGCTGTGTGCTTGTCTTTCAACCAATGTAATCCCATAATAATTTATAATAAATAAAAGTAATGTTTGCGATATACTTTTGTGTTATGTTCTATATATATCTGTATGCCTTGGTCCCATTTCCACTCATTCATACCACCTGACATTTCCACCGCCGACAGAGGGTGTGACAGCTGATAGAAGGGTGGTGTGAGTATTCTTAGTGATCTCGTGGGAGTGTTCGAGTGTGCTGGTGCGAACATTTGTGAATGAGGAAGTATGATTTAGGAATCTAGGCAGTTGGTGGTAGATTTTCTAAGCTCTTGGGTGTGCTGATCCACCTAGCAATGGTGGAGTTCCTACAAAAGCATTCTAGTGCATGCTCATACGTAAGAAGAATCCTATAGGGAGAGAGTCTAGGAGGAGCGTTAGTGTGTGTCTATGGTGGCAAGGGTATTTGAGATTGATAGTGGTCTGGTGTAGTGACTTAGGGACTTTGAGATACTTTTTAGGACACGTATGGATAAGTGTGGAAGGTTGTAGGGGCCCATACTACTGGAAGCACAGGATCCATACGAAAATCAGGAAGGGTCAAAAAGGTTTCTAAGGAGCTAATGGAGGGTAGATAATATGGTTTAACACTAACATTAAGTTTAGTTGTCCTCGAAGATGTCGGCCTGTCAGCTATGATTGTGCAGAATGAGACAAGTAATCGTTTGTACCTGAGTGTTCGTGGCAGTTTGGGTTTGGTTGGTTCAGACCTGTACGTTTTAGCTCATTCTAAGACATTTGGGGCCTTGCTCGAAGTAGTGTCAGTTTGAGTCGTGGGACTCAAGAAGGAAGTTGTTGTGACGATCAACTCGAGGATTGCACCCTGAGGCTGAGTGGTCAGTCGATGGCAAAGGATGTTACTTGCTGCATCAGGGTTGTGTTCTCCTGCCTCCTGTGCTCAAGGTAGGAGAGATTGGTTTTCGTTCGGTCGATGGTTAAGATAGGAGATGGTGATCTCCTCATCGATTCTGCTGAAGGAAGGTGAATTATGGTTCGCAGGAAATCGTCTTCGTGTCACATCAAAAGGATAAGTGAGACTAGATGGTTCTTTTGGTTCGATGGCCAAGGTGAAGGCCATAATGCATGCATAATATGTAACGCAGATTCTATTAGATCGGGTGCATTCAGGGAGATATCGAGTTGATCATGTTCTGGGCAGAAGAGTTATGTGGAGATGTTGAGTTTATCAGAGCTGTGTTTTGAGCTTCTATAGAGGGATTCTTGAAGTTTAAATGGAAGGATGCGGTTGTGGATCAACTCTCCAAGTGTAAGGTTTTCCGTGCGTATGTTCAGTTCGAAAGGTGCTAAGTTTATTCAATTGTGTTCCGACTTATTTTGCTAAGTTTAATGGGCGATGCTGGGAGAAAGGTCTCTGAATTCTCCATCTGAGATTCAAAGATTTCTTGTTTTTAGGATCATCTTGCATTGTGATATGCATCCCTAAGAGTCAATTTGGGTATGTTCACGCTTAAGCAGGTCTGAGGCTTTAGGGTTGCAGACGTCAGTCGATGATGGTTCGAACCCTAAGTGGGGGAGAAATTGGTATTCCGCTTGGAGAATCATCGGACGGTCCGATTTTATGGTTCTATCACGATGAGTCTGAGTAATCTGCAGTTCAGGGATTTTAGATTTTCGTTCGGAGTTTATGGCTGCATTGGGTAAAGAAGTGGGCTATCATCAAACTGTTTGTGATCTGGAAGTTTCTCTTTGCGTTACTCAGAGGTCCGTAGGAGCCCTCCGTGGATGCATAGGATTTAAGGTTTGATCAGACCGTGGGTACAGAGTAAGTTGTCATTAGGTGTGTGTGCGGTCCTCGCAATAGGGAGCTGATGGGTGGAGAACTTGTTGTGGTCAATAGTTCCTGGTGGAAGTGCCAATGATCTTGGTAGGGGAGCATTGATCCGCTCGAGTTGTGCATCGAATTTAGAGATTAGGGCTAGCCCATGATATGGATTTGTTATGTTTGATTGATTTGGGCAATGGTTGATCGGTCTCAGGGTCCGTTGAGGTCATTCGAAGGTTTCAAGAGATATGAGCAGAAGGTGCGTTGATGCGTCAACCTTTAATCATGTTTAGTAAAGTTTGTATCTTGGCTTCTGTATAGGTGTTCTCTCGACTTCTTGGTTATGGAATTGTGGTCCCTAGTGGTTTTGAGATGGCAACTATCCTTAGTTATTGGTAGATAAGATATTGGAGCAACATTGTTCCATTTTCAGGTATCGTCGTGGTTATACAAGTCTGTTTTAGCAGGTCGCATCGGCTGGGTTGGTATTGGGAGTGATTCGAACAGGATTTTGGAAGCATTTTTGGTTGATTTTGGCATCCTTTCCGAAATCGAAGGTTTTATTGATCTTTTTTGCATTGGCGGGATATGTTCAGTTTCATCAAGGTGTGGGATCTTGATTGTGGTCTATAGAAGAATGTGTCTAATAGCGGTTGAGATCTGTCGTTTTGTTTGATTTGCTGGTGCGTCACCTTTTGGGTAAGGTCCCGATTAAGAAGGAACATAGTTAGTTTGAGGAGCGTTGTGCATTCTCCTGGGGAGTGAGTCATGTCGGCTTTCAAGTTGAAGTAGGAACTTGGCTGTCTATTTTGTTTCCTGACTGTGTGTGATGATATGTCTATGGCAGTTGGGCTATGGAAGAGTGTGTGTTTTAGAATGGTATGGCTTATCTATTTTGGCAAGAGTGCTGAGTGAGATACTGACTGGGTTCCTATCAGTTAGTGGGAGGATGTCAGTGTGTCTTTAGGTTCATTAGATGCGGGTTGGTTGTCTTCTTGCTTGTTGTTGGAATGATGGCAAGAACGGTGAAGAGCCGTGAGCTTTCCATACCAATGGCTGTATGGCGTCACGGCGTGCCATGAGCCATCGTGGATTTCACTCTTATGAGTGGGTCCAACGGTTGTGTAGTGGAGACACATGTTTTGGTTTGTTATTCGTGAGGCATAGATGGGCGTTTGTGCAGTACAGTGTTGTTACTGGTGGCTCAGTGACCGGCAGGTTGAGTTGGGAAGTTGTAGGGTGTTGACTTGTTGGAAAGGTCATGATGGTATATAAGCAGCTCATTATTAGGATTCTTATTAGTGGAGTCGTGTTCGTTTTATAAAGAAATTTCGTATGAGCTCTCTCCATATATTACCTTTTTCATAGTGGTGTGCAGGCTAGACTAGCCGAGTCTTAGTAGCCGATGGATGTTATGAGTTTTTTTAGGACTTCAAATAATCCTCAGGACTGCTAATAGTCCTCAGGACTGCTGATAGTCCTTGGGTCGCTGATGACCCATTACTGTTTGGATTGACATAGGGGTAGTGGCATGCTGATTAGAATACCAGGAGGCTAGTGATGCAGAAGGTTATAAGTCTCTTGGGACGTTTTGGTGGATGGTTAGCAGATACAGTTATGGAAGTTTCCGTTTAAGTGGCTTCGCTATGAGTTGGGCCTCAACATTTGGAGAGAGAGGTAGTTGTTGTAGTTTAGTGTTCCAAATGACCGGGTGGTTTATTGGCATCAACTGGGTTTCAGATGGTCTCTCGAGTTCGATATACATGCGCTAATTATAAGAAGTTGTTGGAGGTAGCATATGTATTGTGTTGGTACACTTAAAATTCTAACTAAGTCGGATTTTGAGGACGAAATCCAGCATAAGTGGGGGAGAGTTGTAGCATCGTGTTTCGAGGAGTTTCTTATTTCAGGATTATGGACAATAAATGGATCAAGTAAAGCACTTGGGCTTCAAGGGAATAGGGTTTAGACCTTATTATATGTGGATAATATTGGTTATGTGTTCCAAGCTCTTGGTTTGTGTTTTGGAGTCAAAGGGTAAAATAGGAAAACTAATGTTTCAGACTTCTTTCATGAATTAAGGATTATAATTCGGTGTGTTTTAAGTCAAATTTAATTTGATAAAGTTGTGGGGCTCCTCAATATCTCCCCATGCATATAAAGAACGCCGAAAACAGAGTTGAAACGAAGAAGTTATGACTGTTTGAAGTTGGAGTCAAATTGGGTGAAAACCCGTTCTCACGAGGTGAGAATATGTTCTCATGATATGAGAACTGTGCAGCAGAAAGCCCACGAAATGTTTAGGATTTTCAAGGTATCTAAAGGTAAGGATTCATATTTTAGGGTATTTTCTTAGCCTTCATCATATCTAGAACCTCTTGGGAGAAACCCTAGCTTCCATTTTCAAGATTTGAGCCTCCCCCTCTTCTCTCATCCATTTTTGGAGTTTTTGGTGGATTTGGAGCAATGTTTTCATGCAAAATTGTTCCTTGAAGCTTGGCAATTGAAGATCTCAACTTTCATCTACCTTCTAGACCTTTGTAAGTTAAGTTCCAAGCTTTATTGCATTTCATCTTTGGATCTAAGTGTAT
Organism: Lactuca virosa; assembly: GCF_052849685.1. Taxonomy (NCBI): domain Eukaryota; kingdom Viridiplantae; phylum Streptophyta; class Magnoliopsida; order Asterales; family Asteraceae; genus Lactuca; species Lactuca virosa. The sequence goes on from NC_136433.1 coordinate 240,288,506, forward strand.
TTGCTGTTTTGGTCCATTTTAATGAGTTTTGAGTGAGAGTTGGGAATAAAGTTTGCAACTTTATTACTCTTCAAGGTCGCAAGAACATTGTATGTTTAAGATCTGGACTCGAACACCTTTTGATAAGTTTAGAATGTTTTCTTGGACCTCTTGGACTAGGAAAGTTTTGATCTTTTTCCTTCCCTTTCATCCTGCAATTTATCTTGGTCATTTAGGTCATTTTGGGGTATTAAAAGTTAGGTCTTGAAAACTTGAGACATTATTATGGATAAAGTTGGAAACTTTATCCATCCATACATCATGTTGATTCAGATTTGAAGGTTGGAGACTTGGACTTAATGTATTTAGCTAAAAAAGATGTATTATTGGTCCCTTTGCGACTTAAAGATTAGATCTTGGTTGTTTGGAACATCCTTATGGATAGAGGTTAAAACTTTATCCAGTATGAAACTATTTAGGAACTAGATCTGAGGTTATGGGAGTTGGTCTGAAGAGATTAAGCACTTAATGAGGATTTTGGCTTTTTGACTAGAAGTCACGATGTAACATAAGATGTGTCACGACGTGACAGTGCCCATAATCATGATTGTTTTGTCGTTTCATTTTCACGGCATGACCGAGGAATGGTCACGATGTGACATTGACTTTGACTAAGCTGACCATTGAATTTTTTCCAGTTTGACTTTTAGGCAAACTTGGGTAGAATTGAGTATTTGACTAAGGATTGGTCTCAGTTTGGTTTTAGGAAGTTTTGGTTGGTTGTTCCGATGCTGAGGTAGCTGTTGGGCTTCTGTTGAGTAACTCAGGTGAGTCTGCTGACTATACTTGCCTATGTAGTAGTATATACGTGCTGACCAGCTGTGTTTTATTTGATTATATTGTGATATGTGTTGTTGTGTGTACTGAGACTTTGGGTAGTCTCCAGGGTTGTTAATAACCCACGGGGCATGCTATTTTCCCACTGAGACTTCAGGTAGTCTCCAGGGTTCCTGATAACCCACAGGGCGTGCTGTTTGCCCACTGAGACTTCAGGTAGTTTCCAGGGTTGCTGATAACTTATAGTTGTTATTTGTGTTGTGTTGTATGTGATATTTGGAGAACTCGCTAAGCTTTTTGCTTATAGTTGTGGATTAAATGTTTTGCAGGTACTTATCGGATTGCGTAGGCGAGATTCTTCTTATTAACTATGATTTCGGAATAATGGTTTATGAATAAATTGTTGTAACTTTATTAAGAATATATGTTATATTATTTTAAAAATGGAAGAAAAATTAGCCCTGGTTTTTGGGATGTTTCAAGGAAAGTACGCCAAAGTCTACTCGTCAAAACCCTAGCGGAGCGATACTCGATTTGTCTTCGTCAATTCTTTGTGAGCTATAGAACACCTAGTTGGCAATCCACGTAATCATATGACAAACTATTTACCTACAAATCTAATAAATACCAAAAATTGGAGTGGTCATAAAGTAATGTTTTTTCGGGCAAAAAAAGAAAAACTTAAGATTTAATCTGGCAAAGTTTTATTTGAGATTAACTCAAAAGCTGAGTATCTTTATGTTGAATTACATGTGAACTAATTTTGCTGTTGGACCAACTCCGGTTTAACTTCATGGTCAATGGAGCTGGTGTTATTATGAAACCAAGCAAATATTCTTACTATTTTTTTCCATAAAAGTTGGAAGATATATAATCTTACGGTCTTACCCCTATGTATGCAATTAATGACGAAGCAGGAGGGTCTTTAGGTAGGTCCACTCTTTAGAATTTTGAAGGACCCATAATTATTTTTGTAAGCCTTATATATGTGTATATAATTATATAAACGCATTTAAAAATAGATTAAGGAGAAATTAAATATATTTTTTTATTTTTTGTATTTAGTTATTTTTCTATTTATGCAAAATAATGACATATAAAATCTATTAATTTTTTAGTCTATTCTTTTAATTTTGATGTTTTTTCTTAATATAATGAATATAAAGATATATAAAAATAAAATATAGAATGATATTTGATTTTTCTTTAATGAAATGTCAACTACTACCATTATCTTGTAAAAGAGACAAAGAAAGGCCTAAGATTTGTTTTGCCAAGAAACCATTCCAAAAAATTGTAAGGTAAAACAAGACATAAATAGAGTAGTATTTTCATATAATTCAAAGTTTTTGCATTATGTAGTTTATCAGTGATATAGGAAAGGCGTTGGGTTATTTATTTTAGACGGGTTAGTACATGAAAAAAATATTACATTTTTAAAAGGTCTATTTGTTATTTTTGTCCCGAACTTAAAATAAATTCGGACCAACCTTGTTAGCAAATTGCATTTTCACCTATTACACTTGCATTTTAAAATGCATCATAATTTTAGTAAGTTATTTTAAGGTCAAATTGTAAGAAAGTCATTATGTTATAATGAATTTTCGATTTTGATACCGATTTTTTTTTTCAATTATATCACTATATTTACAATTTTGTTGCAATATTAACCAAATGATCGGTTCTTTCTGTTCTTCCGGTAACCATTTTTCCCAAATTGCAATAAAATCACTATATTATCTCAAAATTTTGATTTGACACCGAATTTTTTTTTCTCAATTATGTCACTATATTTACAATTCTGTTGTAATATTAACAAAATGACAAGTTCTATGCAAACCCTATATTTAAAACTCAATTCTGTCACATAAGATCCAATGTGGCTTCGACATCATAATATTGTCATGTCATTTATTTGGCAACTTGTTATATTGATGGTAATTGGTCACTTGGAGTAGCATTAATAATCTTTGAAGATAATAGAGCAAAATCTAGATGTTTATTCTTGACCATATCATACAAAATCCTGAGTTGAAACAAATTTAACTGGTCAAGACTTCCAGTTTTATGCCCTAAGGGGAAGACATTGTATGGGAACCAAAGTAGAACCACCTCGAGTTCCTTAAAAGGGAAAGATCATACCCTAACCTGACAAGCACAAACTTGCACTTCTTTTTAGATGGAGAAGCAGAAAGTAATCGCATACCTCGTCCTCCAAATTATGCTTGCCAAGTTAGGATATGGTAATTTCAGATGGAGAAGTAGAGAGTAATCACATACCTTGTATTCCAAAGTATGCTTTCCAAGTTAGGGTATACCAACATCAATGTTGTTGAACTTTATGTTCCTCTACTATCTTCAAAGATTATTAATGGTTCTCCAAGTGATCAATTGCCATCAATCTAACAAGTTACCAAATAAATGATATGACAATACTATGATGTGGAAGCCATGTTGGATCTTATGTGGCAGGATTGAGTTCCAAATATAGGGTTTGCATGGAACCAATAATTTGATTGATATCGCAATAAAATTGTAAATATAGTGATATAATTGAGAAAAAAAACTAGGTGTCAAAATCGAAATTTTGTGGTAATATAGTGAGTTTATTACAATTCAGGAAAAGTGGTTACCGGGAGAACATGGAGAACTGATCATTTGATTGATATTGCAACAAAATTGTAAATATAACAACTTAATTGAGAAAAAAACTCAATATCAAAATCGAAATTTTAGGGTAATATAGTGACTTTTTTTGTAATTTTCCATTATTTTAAAGAATACTATTGACACTTGAACACAAATGTTGTTGGATTAGGTGTCTAAGCCCATAACTATAATTGGTATGTACTTGACACGAGAGTAGCATGGTCCATTTGGGTTGCATATCACCGGGACAATTTGATAGGATGAACTTTTGTGAAGCGGTTATTTATGATTTATTAATATATTATAAGTTCTAATATATTAATATGAAATTATATTATTTAATTAGTATTGATCAAGAATTAGTTTGGAATTAATTTTTTGATCAAAAGAGACTAATTAAATATAAGGGGTTGATTTGGTAAATCATTCATTCTTATGATGTGAGCCAATGATCCATGATTCCTTAGGTTGGGCAAAACCCATGTGACAATCCATGGATGATCCATGGAGGTTTAAACCCATGAAGCCTAAGGAATATGGACGGTCATGCCCATTAGGGTTTACATGGTGTAACCTTAATCTTGCCACACTATATAAGAAGCCCCTTAGCATCCAAAATTGTGAACTAGAGTACTTGGAGTTACATGAGACAATTTTGGTGTACAAGATACTCTCTCAAAAGTTATCCTTTTGTTCAAAGGTGTGTTGTGATACCATTTGAGGTGCAACACTTAGGGCACTAAGTTCTTAAAGGCCAAACTCAAGAAGTTCTACTAGCTACAACAAAGAGGTAGCTCTATAACTCTCTTTTATGTTAATTATGTCATTAGCATGCTAGTTGTAGGCTTAATGCTTTGGAAACAATATTGCATGTATAATTAGAGAAAACATAGATCCAAAGCATTTAGGGTTGTATGTGCACCATAGGATGTTGTAGTATACTAAAACCGATCAGTGGTATCAGAGCCTAGGATTGTTTTCTATTATACTTGATGCTTATTGGTTTTTAAAGTTGAAAAAATTGAATTTTTTGCATCTAAATGATAGACTCGCCGAGTCCACTGGCTGACTCGCCGAGTCCACTCAGAAACAACCCAACTCGGCGAGTCCAGTTCATGTACCCGACGAGTTGGTGCTCCAGTGGGCAGATTTTCGAGTTTTTTTTGGCCTGTTTTGGATTAGAATCATTACCACAAAATGTTTTAGTTCATAAAATTTGATTTTGTTGTTATGGTAATGATGATTCTCATCCAATTAATAGATAATTGTCAAAGTTTCAGGACTTGTATTAGTTTATATGATTAAGAAAATTTCTTGAAATTTGTTTGATATGAATTATCTTGACTTATGAGTTTAATCTAGATCATAGACAAATTGTTTGATTTTGTTAGTTAGAATAATTGATCTAAATGTTTTGATGAAATCCATAACTTGTCCTCAAGTTATGGAAAGTGAAAAGTCTCATTTTTAAATGTCATCTTAAATGGTTTTCAGTCTTCCATAACTTGTCCTCAAGTTATGGAACTTGAAAGGTCTTTCATAAATGTTTTCTTATGAACTCCATAAATTGTCCTCAAGTTATGGAATTCAAGAGTCCTTTTCATAAAACCTTTATTAAACTCATAAGTTATGAAAATCCAAGAGTTTTGACAAGTTTCAAAACTTTCCCTCAAGTTTTGGAATTTGTAAAGTCTCACTTTTGAATACTTTAGTTCCAAACCCTAGAGTTTTAAAAGTTAAAATTCTACCCTTATACTTTATATTATTATAAGTTTAATAATTATATATATGTATAAGATACGTCAGTCTTACCGTTAGTAGGCCTCATTCACGAAGCTGGTCTATAAGGGCGGTATAAGGTTACTGCCTATAAAATGTCAGTTCAATGGGTGTCCACTCTCACCCACCGCTTCCTTGACTGGTGGAGGGTTGTTAGCCGAACGGGTAGGATAGGACATTAATTTTTCATTAAAAATATAATGATAACTATAAAGTAACTAAACATTTATTAAATTCCCAATCTTAGTTACTTTAGGAAAAATGTGAATATGGTGCTAACCCATGAAATTGCACTTTGCACCTTGTTAAGTCCTTAGTGGAGCGTGTGTGGTTAACCGACACACTAATCTGGACTGACAGTGCGTGGCAAAGGGTAGCTTGATGTTAATCATAGATCAATGGAGCGTGTGTGGTTAACCGGCACATTGATTAGGTGGTTGTAACATTGGGTGTACCAAGCTAATTTGCATGGTTATTCACACCTTGTTTGTGATCCTCGGCATCTCAGTCACAAACTTGAAGGGCACAATCGAGATTTAAACATGCAATTGAAAAGTTGAATGAATCTCAATGGATCTAGGAATTCCAATCCATTTAAAACTTAATTATCAATTTTGTTTTTCATGGTGGAAATTGGTAAAATGTCATTTACCTACCTTCAAATAGTTTACAATTGGATTACGTCATCCCTCTTCCGAATTGTAAATTATTGTGTTGGGTCATAGCCTTAATATTTCATTTGGGTGTTATATTAAGGACTTAAATCAACTAACTTGAATTTCTCCCTTGTAGATGTCTAGTTCAGACAACTATGGTCTTCCCAAATATTTTAGAACAAGCTTTTCTCTTGAGGATGATGTTCCACGATTGGATCGTGGAAGTGGAAATCATACTTCACTTCCTCCACCTCTTCTAATTATTCTCCCTGACCCACAAGCTCGAAGACTTGAAAAGTTCAGGGTCACTCAATCCCTATTGGCTAGTAAACACAAAGATGGAAAGCGTGTATGTGCTCATGTCTTGGACATGAAGCTGCATATTGACAGGCTGAGGATGTTGGGTGTCGTCTTTCCGAGGAAGTTGGCTGTTGACTGGGTTCTTCAGTCACTTCCCGAGTCATATAGTGAGTTCGTTAAAGACTACTATATGACAGATCACAACATGACCCTTATTGATCTTACTTATTTGCTGATTGTTGCTGAATCAGTAATGATTTGGCGCAATGGTCAAGCAAATTTGACTGGAAGATCTACCTCTCAAGCTGACATGGGCAATGGCATGGATATCCCAGAAATGATTCCTTCTCCTAAAGGAAAGGAATTGGCCATGGTCAAAAGTTTTGATCATAAGAGAAAGGCCAATTCTGAGACTGTTCCATGTGCTGCTCCAGATGAGCCTGTGTGTTTCTATTAATAAGGAAAGGGACATTGGAAGCGAAGCTGCCTTGACTACCTGAGAACTTTAGTCAGATTTTATGGTTCTGTTTCGTGTAAGTCCGCTATCTAACTCTATTAAGTTCCTAATTGTTGATTCTTAATACATGATGTGACAAGGTTGCATTTTGATGTTTTGTAGGATCATGCAAAAGCAAGGAAGCTTAAAAGTAAGAGCATGTTGAATCTGATTGCGAAGAGATGGATTTTGATCGCATGGTTCGAAGATCGGATTTTTGAGCTGCTGCTTAGGAGTTATGATAGATTGCTCAGAAATTTGTAATAACATAGTTTTCATTTGAAGTTGCATTGTAAGGAAAAGTTTTTTCCGCATTTTATAAAGAAATAAAATTTTGTTTTATTTTATATTATATCTCCTTGCAATGGGTGTTGTGAAAATGGATGCTTGTATGTTTCTATGTTATCAATATGAATTTGATTCCTTCGTTTGTGGTAGTGTCGAGAATTTACCAAATAAGGAAAGATTCTCATCACCCAAGTTTCATTTGGACAGAAACTTGGAATCATGCAGCTGGTATTGTATGATGAATGAGAATTTTCGTCTTTAGGAAATTAAGACTAATTCCTTGTTCACATGAATATGTGAGTCAAGTGAAGGACTAGGGGATCGGGTACACTGGGTATACGCTGGTGTGACAACCCGAACCTTTTTCTATTTCCATTTACCGATTCCCGTTAATAAAATTTGAATTTTATTAAGTTCCCGTCAAACTTCTTGGTTTAGAAAAATCATCTAGTTTTATATATGATTAAATTTTTATATGAGTCGGGACCAAAACTTCACGAAATTTCGAGTTATCCTTCGATCAAAACATCAGTTTTCGGCCTAAGTGAGTTTACGACCGTAAACCCGTGTACGGCCGTACACTCGTTTACGGTCAACGTCGGGTGGACCCCACCACCGACCATGGAAACCCCTATAAATACGAGTCCCTACCCCTCATTTACACTTTTCTGGCCGGAAACTCTCTCCTTCTCTTTCTAGACTCTTGACCGTACACCCCAAAAACACCCTTATTCTTCCGGGAATCATCGAGAATCGCCATTGGGAGTTGATTTGGAGCATCTAGAACACGTTTTTCATCGAATCCAGCATCCTTGTTCTTGAGTGTACGACTGTACACCCTTCAAGTCTGCAAATCTTCATTGACCGTAAACCAGTTCATGGCCATACACACTTCAAACCTTCAAAGGCCGTAAACCCTTCGAGAGACAGTTCACGGCCGTAAACAGTTCACGGCCGTAAACTCCCTTCACGGCCGTAAACTCCCTTCACGGCCGTAAACCCCATTCATGGTCGTAAACACTTCCTAAGTGGTGCATTAGACTAAAAACCCACTTTCCTCGATTCAATCAAGTCCCGGTAACATTCCTTAACTGAAAGCAAGTGTTTTTCTAACACTTTATCTAACGAAATCACTAATTTAGATACATATATGTATTCAATTGTTATTAGGATTCCGTTAAGTGCCACACACTACAACTCGAGGGTCTTCATTTCAGTCTGTTGATTCGACGCTTGTACACAACTAACGGTGAGTTCATACCCCTATACCTTTCGAGTTTTTAATGTTTTAAGGGGGCGGGGGGAATACAAATAAAAGCACAAGTAATCTTGTGTTTAAAAATATAATTTGGTTTATTATATTTTCCTATCATTAGTATACATTGAACACAGAACTTACTAAACATGATGAACATAGTTACTACTAGACTTGAAATCATTTTACAAAACATGTTAAGATACAAACGTTACAAGTACAACTTTCAAAACAAAGGAAACAAACTTATGAATTACGAAATAAAAGGTACTATTTTATAAGGATTCATGCTAATAAAAAAAGGGTTTTCATAGTATTATTCGTGGATTCGTTGAGAAAACTACAGTGTGAGACACGCCTTATAGCTAGAGTCTCCTGGAGGGAGAGCGTGAGTTTGTGTATAGATCTATACGGGACTGACAATCCCGCACCCTGACTATTAGCTACAGTCAACCGGGGGTGACAAACGTCTGTTCAGTTTTCGACGTCCGAAGTACGTCGTTTTGGTATTCGTCCATCAGTATGGTTATAAGAACTCACAGGGGAAACAACGACTCGTTCACGTAATAATATACCTAACAAACAGTCAACAGGGTTAGTAACTATGTGATGACTTATTATGTACATTAGAGTAATATGAAATTAACATCCGACATGCAGTGGGATGTGTGATCTCTGCCTCATTTCCTGTTCCTTGTTTGGTTGTGGGCTTAGGGCAGAATCACCCAATCGACTGTCTGTTCGATCCAAATTTCTAAAACTCGTATGTACTATGTGATCACTGGAGGGTATTAACAACACTTTCAGTATACAGAACAACACGTTTTCGACTAGTTTTATTTATGTAATAAGACTACTATACATGACTGGTGGTAGCCATCGTTTTCAAACAAAATAATGTTTAAACAACATAAGTACGGTAGATACTTGTACTCTACGATTTAGAATAGAGGATTCAATAACTTACACTTAGGGAAATTATAGGATTTTCCAGGGTAAACATCAATACTTTTCAAACAATTGGTTAATTATTCAATTAACGAATATTCATTATTAATTCTATAATTCATTGGTTTATGCAGCCGGGTTACATATGAAGAATATCCGATAGACTGTAGAATGTGTGGTTTCCGCCTCATTCCCTGTTTCTCGTTTGGTTATGGGTTTAGGGCAGATCCACACAATTAACTGTCCATTCGATATTGGTTTATACGTAACTTGTATGAGCTAAGTAGTTATAGAAAGAATGGGTCTAATCATGCTTTACATAAGAAAATATTGGATTTTCTTGAGGATCACTTTCAACAGATATCAAAGGACCAAAACAGTTAACTTTGTAAGTATCTATTGAATACTTCAGGATTATGTACATGAGGATCCGAAAACCAGTGGAATGTGTGGCCTCCGCCTCATTTCTTGTTCCTTGTTTGGTTGTGGGCTTGTGGCAGAACCACACAATCGATTGTTTGTTCGATCTCGATTGTATATGATTTGTATACACTAAGTACTCGCAGGAGGAACTGGTAAGAATCATTTTCACTTAAGGTTTATACATTCAGTACATCAGAAAATACAAGGTTTTCTGGAGAAACATAACACACTTTTCAAAAGAACAAAGAACAGTTTTCCAAAACAAAATGCTTATGAACTCACCAGCTTTATGCTGATACTCTTTCAAAACCTACTTGTATTCTCAGGACATTAGTAGATAGGTACACGCCCGGATTCAAGAGGATGGAGCATAGTAGCTTCGAGTCATTACTTGTATTTTCTTTTGGAGTCAATCGTGTATGATTCAAATGTTATGTAAACACTATACTATTAATACAATGGTTGTTGTTGCTTTGATTACTATTATTCAATTGTTGTCATACTGTACATGATGTCCTCCGCCCCCGAACGTTTCCACCGTTTCGGTTTGGGGGTGTGACAGCTGGTCAGGTCCACCACAAAGAATGATAAGACTATTCGTCATGTTTTTCTAAAGTTTAGTAAATATGGTTATGCTTACAAGTTTAAGTATAATTCTGAACATTGGAAAAGTTACAATGTATGGCAGGACCAATAAGAAGAATCAAATTAGGCAGAAAGATAAAAGTTTCTCCAATCTGAAAGGATGGGAGAGTACTTGAGTATCATGTTTTATGATCATCTTAATGATTATCAAAACCATGTCACAATTTATCCTCTAAGAATATCTTAGTGCATTCGTATGGCTAAGAAGAGGAATCGTGAATTGTTGAAATGGTTAAATCAAGAAGATGATTCATATTTCGTTCCAAAACAAGTCTTAGAGTCATACTCCAAGATTGTGCCTTGAGTGACATAATCTTAAGAAAGGTTTATAACACTCACCAAATGTAGAGAAACATGTTTCTTACTGTTGTACATTTGAAATTGGTAAGTTGTGATGTTTTGGATAAAACAAAGACCAACTAAGACCAATTGTGTGAAGTGTTTGTGTTGATAAGAATTCACACTAACTCTTAAATATTTGTTTGTCAAGTAATGTTTCTTGACAAAGAGAATCCTATATGTCAAGAGGTCAGTGGGAGTCTTAAAGATCTTGAAAGTTTCAAGAACTAATCAAGAGTAAACCTATTGTTAAACACTAGCACACGACTTGAGGTTTGTAACCTATCGTGTTGATATATTCTTATTTTTGTGTCCATTCCAGTTAAAGTTGACTATGCATATGAGTTTTATGAGTTCTCAGTTGTTTGCATAACAACCTTAGAAGTGATGGTAGGCCCTTGTGCTGCCAAGTGGCAAGAAATTACGATTGAACAAGTTTAGTCCATATGGGTTTCGATTTGTCACTAACCGTGTCTTGTGATTATGGTTATGACAAATTCACATGGATAGGAACACATACACCATAAAATCTAAGTGTCATAAGGTTTCTCTCTAATTCATGAAATTGATTGTGAGGAAACGCTTTCACTAAGTAGATTTTAAGGAGATAGAATTGTGATATTTGCATCCTCCAATTCAATTATGATTACGACATCCCTCTTCATAGTTCGAATTGTGAGAAATGGCAAAGGTCTAAACATTTGAGACTTATTGATGTAAGTTCTAAAATTATTTAGACACACATGTGAGCTATCTAAGGAAAGGTGTATGAGTTTGAGAAGCCAGGGTAAAGTCTTATCAAAGCATCTCGTATCAGAAATCTGAACTTTGGTAAGAAAGTCAATAAGTATTGATTTCTAGAAGTCCAACTGAATTCTGAATACATGTCAAAGCTAGTGGGAGCATAAGTGTTATGCTAGTAAGTTAATAATTATTATGCTAGTGGGAGCATAATTATTATGGTAAGTGTTGCAAGTTAGCAATGTTAATTATAGAAAACAAAGGTTTCAATTCGCAAAGTTGCAAGGTTTGAAAAGTTGTTTTTCTATAATTAAGGGAGACGAATTCGTACTTTATTTCAAAATCTAAAAGATTAGATTGAGCTTTTAATCAAATTTAGTCAAGGACATATATGAATGTTATGTTGAAAAAGATTCGACATAAGGAAATTCTATATGGAATGTTGATTGCATTCTCAAAATTCAATTATGATTACGACATCCCTCTTCATAATTCGAATTGTGAGAACATGGCAAATAGAAATATTATAGAAAAAGGCTGATCAAGTATCATGTCTTTATGTTAGACATTATGCATCGCATCCCATATGCTTCAGGTATAGGATCGATTGCATATGCTATAATATTCTTGTGTTCTAATTTTCCAAATGCCTAAGGCATTAAGAGGGAAAAAGAATAGAACCAGATATGACTAAAGTGGTTAAAAAACTGTTAAGGACAATCTAAGGTTCGCCAAAGATTGGTCGCTTAACGACAGTTGGAAGTATAGTAATGGATGGACCATATTGACATTATTATGAATAGACAAGATTTTATTGATAATGAGTTGTCGTGTGGCAAATATGGAATGTTTCCATATTGGGAGTTGGATGTTAAGAATAGATGAGAAAGTTAGAAACTTTTATGCAAGAAGGATGTTCAAAAGAATGTACTTTGAATCTGAGACTTCATTTCCGTGGAATTGTCTTGTAACAATCTCCAAAGGAATATTTTGTAATATCGTTGGTCAAGTATCTGTGACTTTTGGTATCTAGACATTACAGAAGAATCACTGCATGATGGTTTAGAATCTAACACTTCCTAGCAGTGACAAGAATTTGGAATTCTTACACCTGCAATAAAGATTTGGATTTGTGAAATGAGCATCATTGAAATGTTTTTCAATTGATCTATTTCACAAAGTCAGGATCATAGACAAACATAGTGTGCATGCTTGGAGCATGGCATAGCTATTGTTTTAATTTAAGTATTAAGTTGATTATTCGAAACATTATACAATGAATAATGAGTAATCAATATGGCGATTAGATAAAAGGTGTTTTATTTACACTCAGAAGTTTTGGGGTCATATAGGATTAGTATTATTGTTGTGTTTCACTTTGCTTGTTTTGACTTCCGGAATAACTAGGTTATTCAAACCATACACAGTCGATCATACTTTGGAAGTAGGTATTGAGGCAAGACAGTCATGAATGGGTCTGTAGTTTGTCTAGGACAAGGTTGCTGCAGTGTTTATGAGTACTCCTGAAATAAGATTCAAGTATTGGATTCAACCCACGCTCATTTGAATCACTTCATGGATTTTATCACGAGTGATTGTGAGATGATAATATCTTATATTCTTGAGACCAAGACGTGTGAGTTGTAATTGCAAGTCGGTTGCACATTGACGTATGTAAACACACAAGTAACTTGGTGTTATAAAACATATTGTTGTATGTAATTTGATGAGTGAGTAAAAGCAAGCATTTGAGTCCAAGTTTATCCATACCTTTAACCCCATGTGGATAAAATCGATATCTGTGGGCCCCTCGATGATTTAGTGATGACAACCCTAAGTGCTTGGCCAAGCCTGGACTGATTTGATTTGTTCAATTAGTCGGTCGTCATAAATCGGAAATCGGGAAACAACAGATAGAGAGAGAGAGAGAATGATTATAATCCATGTCTTAGTCCATATGATATCTTGTAGAATGGAGGAATATATGATCCCTTATCTAATAGACGCGTCATTGACTAGGTCAGAGTTCGACAGCGACTTTTAAGAGCTACGATTGCTAATCGGGTTGTGGAGTCGTACTTGCAATAATAGTTATTAGACTTATCCAAGTGGGAGACTGTTGCATTAGGTGTCTAAGCCCATAACTATAATTGGTATGTACTTGACCCGAGAGTAGCATGGTCCATTTAGGTTGCATATCACCAGGACAATTTGATAGGATGGACTTTTGAGAAGAGGTTATTTATGATTTATTAATATATTATAAATTCTAATATATTAATATGAAATCATATTATTTAATTAGTATTGATCAAGAATTAGTTTGCAATTAATTTTGTGATCAAAAGAGACTAATTAAATATAAGGGGTTGATTTTGGTAAATCATTCATTCTTATGATGTGGGCCAATGATCCATGATTCCTTAGGTTGGGCAAAACCCATGTGACAATCCATGGATGATCCATGGAGGTTTAAACCCACGGAGCCTAAGGAAAATGGAAGGTCATGCCCATTAGGGTTTACATGGTGTAACCCTAATCTTGCCACACTATATAAGAAGCCCCTTAGCATCCAAAATTGCTTACTAGAGTACTTGGAGTTACATGAGCCGATTTTGGTGTACAAGATACTCTCTCAAAAGTTATCCTTTTGTCCAAAGGTGTGTTGTGATCCATTTCAGGTGCAACACTTGGAGCACTAAGTTCTTAAAGGCCAAACTCAAGAAGTTCTACTAGCTACAACAAAGAGGTAACTCTATAACTCTCTTTTATGTTAATTATTTCATTTGCATGCTAGTTGTAGGCTTAATGCTTTGGAAACAATATTGCATGTATAATTAGAGAAAACATAGATCAAAAGCATTTAGGGTTGTATGTGCACCATAGGATGTTGTAGTATACTAAAACCCATCAGTGGTATCAGAGCCTAGGATTGTTTTCTATTGTACTTGGTGCTTATTGGTTTTTATACTTGAAAAAATTGAATTTTTTGCATTTGACTAATGGAATCGCCGAGTCCACTGGCTGACTCGCCGAGTTCACACAGAAACAGCCCAACTCGGCGAGTCCAGTTCATGTACCCGACGAGTTGGTGCTCCAGTGGGCAGATTTTCGAGTTTTTTTGGCCTGTTTTGGATTAGAATCATTACCACAAAATGTTTTAGTTCATAAAATTTGATTTTGTTGTTATGGTAATGATGATTCTCATCCAATTAATAGATAATTGTCAAAGTTTCAATACTTGTATTAGTTTATATGATTAGGCAAATTTATTGAAATTTGTTTGATTTGAATTATCTTGACTTATGAGTTTAATCTAGATCATAGACAAATTGTTTGATTTTGTTAGTTAGAATATTTGATCTAAATGTTTTGATGAAATCCATAACTTGTCCTCAAGTTATGGAAAGTGAAAAGTCTCATTTTTAAATGTCATCATAAATGGTTTTAAGTCTTCAATAACTTGTCCTCAAGTTATGGAACTTGTGGTGTATCAACCTAGGAAACGAACCGGTGCAGACTATCGCAGAGGCTGTTTTTTCCTTTCTGACAAGCATTTGTTCACTACTAACTTCCTCGAGTATATTTTGGATCTGGTGGGCAAATACAAAGGCAACAACAAGGATGACCTTAAGTGTTTCACTGATATGATTTTGTGGTACATGCAAGTTCGCCAAGCAATTTTTCCTATCATTCCGAAGGTGTATGAAGTGCAGAAGCGAATCCAAAGCTAATGGTTTCGTGCCTCAATTGATGCAAAGGGGGAGATTGTTGGGTATTAGATGTTGCGTCATTGAGCCTTTTACTTAGTCTTTTGTATTATCGAGTTGGGCATGTCCACTCGTTATTAATTCTAGGGTTAGAGTATTTATAATGCATGCATGGATCGTATTTTAGTTAACTCTTATCATTTACGTTGTAACCCTAATCACGCCTCTACAGTAGCAATTACTTATCGAGTTCTTCTGAGGCGTGACATTTAATCATTCGACATTCTTGAATCTTTATTGTGTTCTTCACTTTACCTGTTCTTGAATCTAATCGATCATTAAGGATTTTAATCCTAACACTCAGGAAACCAGTAGGCAGGTACACGCACAGGTTTCAAGAAGACAGAGCATAATAGCTTCTAGTCTTAGTTTTTACTATATACATTTGGAGTCATTCAAGCTATGTTTCGAGTACAATGTAAAAACTATACTATCAATACAATGGTTGTTGTTGCTTTGATTACTATTATTCATTTGTGATGATATTGTACATGACGTCCTCCACCCCCGAACGTTTCCGCCGTCTTGGTTTGGGGGTGTGACACATAACAAGAAAAGGGATAAGAAAGCATACATACCCATTGCATCTTAAGGAAAGTAAAAGACTAAAACATGGAGAAGATAATTTGATCATGGATTACGAACCGCTGCTACTATCCTTAGGATAAATGAGAACTCATTCCCCAAAATGTTTAGTCTACAGTCATATATATAAATTCATAATGCCATTAGAATTTTACTTTTAATCATTTGAGTATTTTACTAAGGATAAACTATTGACTTTTGCAAGAATATGCAGTGAAAAAAGGAAGCAAGAATATTGAAACACGTAGAGTATAATTCGATCGTGGTTACCGAGCATTTGATGTTATTCATAGCATCAAAAGACAACTTGTTCTCTCCAAATGTTCAATATATGGTTTTATGACTCAAATTGTTTATATAATTTTTCATGAGATTGTTCAGACTTATTTAAATGTAGAACGTTTTAACATGGTTAAAAGAAAGTCATGAAATCTATGAAACTAGTATTGTAACAATAGTTCAAAGATGATTCAAATATTTGAATGAGATGTGTTATTATGGAATCATTGTCTTGGAAATAGAAATAAGAAATGCATTACCAAATATCCTGGTGGATAGGATTTTAGTAACATCCTAAATTTAAGACTACATTATCAAATTAATAAGGTAAATAAATAAATGGTGATTTTGTAACACCCGTCAAAATTAGATCAATAACAATCACATGTGATTATGCCAATCATGTAATGTGATTTTTGTTAAAATAGTAATGTGATAAACTTACTATGTAATTCATGTTAAAGTATGAACATTCATACATAATTTATGATACAACTCAAAGTATACGTCCATACGATTCCAAAAATGTAGAGAACGTCTAAATCTGACTTCGCGTGAAGAAGTTATGATAAACCGAACACTATAAATCTCTATAATAATATGAATTTAAAATATACCTAGAATTAGCTATAGGAGTCTAAAGGAGAGTTTTAGTGCTCGTAAATACCTACGCGTGGATATAAAGAACGTCAAAAACGGAGTTCGTATGCAAAAGTTATGACCTTCCGAAGATAAAGGTGTCAGAAACCCTAATTTGACTGAACTCACGACATGAGCATAAAAACTCACGACGTGAGGAGTCAAACCGCCACATTTTGAATCTAGAAGTCTACGGAACGATAAGCCAAAAGCTCACGACGTGAGCAAGGTTTTCTCACGACGTGAGGACGCTGCAGGACACAAATCGAGGCTAGAAAACACCTGGGAAGACTACGGGATGACTCTTGCCATAGCTCACGACGTAAATCTATCATTTTCACGTCGTGAATGGCCAAAAATCAGCCTATAAATAGAAATTTCGACCCCAAGGCTTAGTACACCTGATCTCCTTCCTTCTCTCTCGTTTGCTGAAGCCGTTTCGCTTCCCGAGCCCGGTGATTGCGAACCGCTGACTGTTTTCAGTTAGATTCTATCGAAGCATGATATTAAGGTGAGTTTCACGGCCCCACTTTCTAATATTTCATGGGAAAACGCATGCTAAATATTATATATACGTTATTATTATGTCTATATGATATTATATTAGTATCAACGTAGATAGTTATAATAACCGGGATATAGTTATTTCGTATCTGAAAGTATACAACTATCGTAAAGTGGTTAGCATGTTATTGTTATAGTAGTATACTAATGTAGATCTTGAGTTATACTTAAGATTCTATATATATGTTGTGTGCGATATAGTTCCGAAGTTATATTCGGAAGTTCTATATGTTAAGTTATAAAGTATGTTGCTATTATTGGTTTTATGTTAAGATAAAACTTGGTATGTTATATTTTGTTATTGTTAGTTTTATGTCAAGATAAAACTTAGTATGTTATATATTGTTATTGATAGTTTTATGTCAAGATAAAACTAGGAACGTTATATGTTGTTATTATTGGTTTTATGTCAAGATAAAACCTGGTTTTACTTCAAGTTATAGCTGTTATACTGCCTAAATGTTATGAAGTTAGGAGTAATGTTTAAAAGCATAGTCTAGTAACTTAGGGTTTTAGACATGAAAATGCTTTTGTTGTTAGAGCTATAGGAAGCCGTCAAAGTCTACATGAGCTACCTCATTCATCAACTAAGATTGGGGATCTTAGTGGAAGTCCTCTGACCTGTAACCGTTAATCCCGTGTGAGCGAGGACGTCGTGTATGAATAAGATACGGGTTGACGACCCCACTCGTGGTTGTTAATTACAACCCAAGACAAGCGAGTGACGATCCGTTCCTTTTACTTCTTATTCCGGCGTCGATGAAGCGCGCGGTGTTGTTTCTCGTGGTAAATCATGAGTGTATTGTTTCTCATGGTAAATCATGACTGTATTGTTTCTCATGATAAATCATGAGTGTGTTTTGTCAGAGGTTTTGTTATCAAGCAGCGGTTACGGACTCATGGTAGCAAATTGTTAGAAGCATTATACTTTGTTGTTATACAAGTATTAATGTTAAGTATAAGTTTCCCCCTACTTATACCCTAGGTACTACTTGTATATTAAGTAGATAATTATACCTAACACACATACTCGTATAGAATTGAAATAAGATTGATACGTAGCAACTTTCGTTTGTATGGAATTACAAACACTTATATTCATAGTATATGAGACTTATAGGTAAACTACTTATTTGGTAAGTAAAATTTTATACCTAGGATATATATATTAAACGTTGGAGAGTCAAAATGATACTTTCAAAACTATACTTTTGAACTTGGAAAATATATTATTTTTATATGGAGTCAAAACCTGTGGACTCAACAACTTTATGTTGATGTATTTTAAATTGCATGTGTTTTCAGGAAGTTGATAACTATGATACGAGAAATGACGTTACACTGCCCGGTGTTTCCGCCGACGGCCGGGTGTGACAGATTGGTATCAGAGCTATTAACTATAGTGAACTAGTACTTTCTTAGGAAAGCACGTCTATAGTTTAGGACTTACTCTATTAGGTTTAGGTATATCCCTTAGCCTATAAATAAAAAGTATTATTAATTATTCTACTGAAGGACTACTTACGGGAGCGGTGACAAGGATAGACATGTCGATTTGGGTTGCTGGATTTCAGAACGG
This sequence comes from Lactuca virosa, assembly GCF_052849685.1. Taxonomy (NCBI): domain Eukaryota; kingdom Viridiplantae; phylum Streptophyta; class Magnoliopsida; order Asterales; family Asteraceae; genus Lactuca; species Lactuca virosa. Next base: position 240,307,257 of record NC_136433.1, read on the forward strand.
CTATATGCTAAAATGATCCTGCCCTTGCGACTGTACTGACTGGCCGGTGCCTTATCAGCTAGACCTGAAGTAACAAACATTAATTAATAATACCCATGAATACAACAAACACAAAGATATAGAGTTGTGTATGAACTCAGTCCCACGATGAGAACACATGTATAAACCAAAAATATAGAAAACCCAAACCCTCGATAAGAATTCAACACAAGGTTTTATGGTCAAACTACTTAGTTGAGTTTTATTGTACATGGACCGAACCATAACTAAACGTAGACTGATCACCTATGTTTAATTTTGGTTAGACCGATGCACAACTAAAATTAGATACGGTGTTTGACAGACTAAAACACCTGAAGATTTTAGAAGATTCAAGATAGATCTCAGATCATGATACCATCAACTCGGAGTACAAGTAGACGATATTCCGAAGACAACATTTAGGACTCGGTATGGTCAATCTAAGTTCCTAGCTAAGCCTTTGGATTGACCAACGCCGCAAAAATGTTCATGGACCTCATGAATAGTGTTTTCAAACCGTACTTGGATAAATTCATGATAGTGTTTATCGATGATATATGGATATATTCACGAGCCAAGGAAGAACAAGGTCAACACTTGCAAATAATCTTGGAACTACTAAGAAAAGAAAAGTTGTACGCCAAATTCTCCGAATGTGAATTTTAGATTAGAGAAGTACAATTTTTAGGTCATGTAGTTAGCAACAAAGGGATTCATGTCCAACCCTCCAAGGTTGAAGCAATCAGGAATTGGGAAGCACCAAAGACGCCAACAGAAGTGTGTCAATTCTTAGGACTTGCTGGCTATTACCGTAGATTCATAGAGAATTTCTCCAAAATAGCCAAGCCATTTACAACACTAACCTAGAAGGATATGAAGTTCAACTAGGAAGTCAAACAAGAAGCTGCTTTTCAGAAACTAAAGAAAATGTTGTGTAGTGCACCAATCCTATCCCTTCCAGATGGGACAAAAGATTTCGTCGTATTCTACGACCTATCAAATCAAGGATTGGGATGTGTGTTGATGCAAAGATGAAAGGTTATCGCCTACGCATCACGTCAACTTAAGGTGCATGAGAATAATTACACTACTCATGGTCTTGAATTGGGAGCTGTAGTTTTTCGCACTAAAAATCTGAAGACATTGAACTATTAAAAGATTGCAACAATAAAGTCCTTGTTAAAGTGCAACAATTTTATAAAATTACGAATGTGAGATTCGTTTTCATCCCGGAAAGGCAAACATGGTAGAAGATGCCTTGAGCCGGAAAGAATATATTAAACCCTGTCGGGTACGGGCATTAACCATAACTATCCATTCTAACTTTGCCACACAAATTAGAGAAGCTCAACTTGAGGCTCTAAAAGAAGAAAACATCAAGAACGAAGCTTTGCGAGGAATGGAAAAGCAACTTATAAAAAAAAATGACGGGACGCGACACTTTATGAACTGAATTTGGACGCCTAAGTTTAGTGGAGTCAGGGACTTGGTCCTAGAAGAAGCCCACAAGTCCATATATTTCGTGCATCCAGGCTCTGACAAAACGTACTTAGATTTAAAAGTACATTATTGGTGGGCAAACATGAAGGCAGAAATTGCTACTTATGTGACCAAATGCTTGACTTGTTCTAGAGTAAAGACAGAACATCAAAAGCCTTCGGGTTTACTTCAACAACCAGAAATACTTGAATGTTAATGGGAGCTGATATCAATGGACTTCATCATTAAGTTACCTAAAAATCCTAGTGAGTTCGACACTATTTGGGTAATAGTCGATAGATTGATTAAGTCCACGCATTTCTTACCAATTAAGGAGAATGGCAAAATGGAGAAGCTGACTAGAGTTTATCTTAAGGAAATTGTCAGATTGCATGGAGTTCTAAATTCTATTATTTCTGACCGAGATAGTAGATTCACTTCACGGTTTTGGCAATCTCTACAAAAATCCTTAGGAACACGTCTAGATATGAGTACGGCTTAGCATCCACAGACTGATGGTTAGAGTGAGAGAACCATTCAGACTTTAGAAGATATGCTCCGAGCCTGTGTGATAGACTTTGGAAATGCATGGGGTACTCATTTACCGTTAATTGAGTTTTCCTACAACAATAGTCATCACACCAGCATCAAGGCTGCACCGTTTGAGGCTCTTTATGGACGAAAATGTCGTTCCCCAGTGTGTTGGGCAGAAGTCGGAGACACGCAGATGGCTAGAGAACGTACAGGCGATACCTTACGTACTGGACCCGAAATAATCCTTGAGACAACTGAAAAGATCGTGCAAAATAAGGATCGATTAAAGGCTGCACGTGATCGATTAAAGGCTGCACGTATATAAGACCTTTTGAAATTCTAGCAAGAATTGGTTTTGTCGCATACCAAATTAAGTTACCTCAAGAGCTAAGCAATGTACACGATGTTTTTCACGTGTCAAATCTCAAAAGATGTCTATTCGATGACACTCTTGTTGTACCTCTCGACGAGATACAAGTCAATACCAAACTCAACTTTGTAGAAAAAGCTGTCGAAATCATGGATCGAGAAACCAAACGATTAAAACAAAGTTGTATTCCCATAGTGAATGTTCGATGGAACTCTTTACCAGGACCTGAATTTACTTGGGAATGTGAATATCAGATGAAACAAAAGTACCCCCAACTATTTAACAAAACCCCATCCACAAGATAAATTTCGGGACGAAATTTCTTTAACGGGGGGAGAATGTAACACTCGTCAAAATTAGATCAATAACAATCACATGTGATTATGCCAATCATGTAATGTGATTTTTGTTAAAATAGTAATGTGATAAACTTACTATGTAATTCATGTTAAAGTATGAACATTCATACATAATTTATGATACAAATCAAAGTATACGTCCATACGATTCCAAAAATGTAGAGAACGTCTAAATCTGACTTCGCGTGAAGAAGTTATGATAAACTGAACATTATAAATCTCTATAATAATATGAATTTAAAATATACTTAGAATTAGCTATAGGAGTCTAAAAGCGAGTTGTAGTGCTCGTAAATACCTACGCGTGGATATAAAGAACGTCAAAAACGGAGTTCGTATGCAAAAGTTATGACCTTCCGAAGATTCAGGTGTCAGAAACCCTAATTTGACTGAACTCACGACGTGAGCATAAAAACTCATGACGTGAGGAGTCAAACCGCCACATTTTGAATCTAGAAGTCTACGGAACGATAAGCCAAAAGCTCACGACGTGAGCAAGGTTTTCTCATGACGTGAGGACGCTGCAGGACACGAATCGAGGCTAGAAAACACCTGGGAAGACTACGGGATGACTCTTACCATAGCTCACGACGTAAATCTATCATTTTCACGTCGTGAATGGCCAAAAATCAGCCTATAAATAGAAATTTCGACCCCAAGGCTTAGTACACCTGATCTCCTTCCTTCTCTCTCGTTTGCTGAAGCCGTTTCGCTTCTCGAGCCCGGTGATCGCGAACCGCTGACTGTTTTCAGTTAGATTCTATCGAAGCACGATATTAAGGTGAGTTTCACGGCCCCACTTTCTAATGTTTCGTGGGAAAACGCATGCTAAATATTATATATACGTTATTATTATGTCTATATGATATTATATTAGTATCAACGTAGATAGTTATAATAACCGGGATATAGTTATTTCGTATCTGAAAGTATACAACTATCGTAAAGTTGTTACCATGTTATTGTTATAGTAGTATACTAATGTAGATCTTCAGGTATACTTAGGATTCTATATATATGTTGTGTGCGATATAGTTCCGAAGTTATATTCGGAAGTTCTATATGTTAAGTTATAAAGTATGTTGCTATTATTGGTTTTATGTCAAGATAAAACTTGGTATGTTATATTTTGTTATTGTTAGTTTTATGTCAAGATAAAACTTAGTATGTTATATATTGTTATTGATAGTTTTATGTCAAGATAAAACTAGGAACGTTATATGTTGTTATTATTGGTTTTATGTCAAGATAAAACCTGGTTTTACTTCAAGTTATAGCTGTTATACTGCCTAAATGTTATGAAGTTAGGAGTAATATTTAAAAGCATAGTCTAGTAACTTAGGGTTTTAGACATGAAAATGCTTTTGTTGTTAGAGCTATAGGAAGCCGTCAGAGTCTACATGAGCTACCTCATTGATCAACTAAGATTGGGGATCTTAGTGAAAGTCCTTTGACCTGTAACCGTTAATCCCGTGTGAGCGAGGACGTCGTGTATGAATAAGATACGGGTTGACGACCCCACTCGTGGTTGTTAATTACAACCCAAGACAAGCGGGTGACGATCCGTTCCATTTACTTCTTATTCCGACGTCGATGAAGCGCGCGTTATTGTTTCTCATGGTAAATCATGAGTGTATTGTTTCTCATGGTAAATCATGACTGTATTGTTTCTCATGGTAAATCATGAGTGTGTTTTGTCAGAGGTTTTGTTGTCAAGCAGCGGTTACGGACTCATGGTAGCAAATTGTTAGAAGCATTATACTTTGTCGTTATACAAGTATTAATGTTAAGTATAAGTTTCCCCCTACTTATACCCTAGGTACTACTTGTATATTAAGTATATAATTATACCTAACACACATACTCGTCTCGAATTGAAATAAGATTTATACGTAGCAACTTTCGTTTGTATGGAATTACAAACACTTATATTCATAGTATATGAGACTTATAGGTAAACTACTTATTTGGTAAGTAAAATTTTATACCTAGGATATATATATATATATATTAAACGTTGGAGAGTCAAAATGATACTTTCAAAACTATACTTTTGAACTTGGAAAATATATTATTTTTATATGGAGTCAAAACCTGTGGACTCAACAACTTTATGTTGACGTATTTTAAATTGCATGTGTTTTCAGGAAGTTGATAACTATGATACGAGAAATGACGTTACACTGCCCGGTGTTTCCGCCGACGGCCGGGGTGTGACAGATTTATATAATCAAATCATTATGGGTTAATCATATCATTAGTTGATACGAAGTTTAGAAAGTTAAAAGTAGAAATAACAACTCTTAAAAGTAGAAATAACAACTCTTAATCATCTCATTAGTTGATACGAAGTTTAGAAAGGGCCAAAAGTGTCAACTTGGCAAAGTGAGTTGACCAAAGGGTTGAACTGCTTAATGGAGGATGGACCACCAATTTTATAAAATGTATAAGGAAGGACTTATTATGTCAAAACTAAAGTTAAAATCACAAATACTGAGGTTTGATGGGTTTTGGACAAAACAAGTAAACTTGAGGGACTAAATATGAAAATGTTAAGCAAATAAGATGCATCCATCTTCCAATGGCTCCATAACATGGAGAACAAGTGGAGAGCTCCTATAATGGTGGAACCCCAATGTTGATTTTGGATTCAATTGATGATTAGGGTTTGGTTTTCTAACTTCCCTTGAGTGGTTTCCATGGTTCTAATCTCAATCAAATCTTTCCATTGATGGATTTGACGATTTGGGTAAAAATCTCCATGAACCCTAGAAATCTAATTTGGGGAATTTGTATCTATAATCTGTTATTGAATGAATTCAATGACCTAGATGATGTTTGATGACAATGAATCCAGTTGGAATGCTAAAACACATTCATGATGGTGGAATGTTAAATAAACATGGATTTTAGGTGGTTCTAGGAAAATATGATGTCACCAATGGACTTTATGTATTATGGTATATTTGTTGAAAAATTTTTATAACCATGAATGAATGCTATTAGAATGGTTTTGATGCAAAATGGGAAAGTTGGAATGGAATTGGACATTCCGTAACCCCTTTAAGGACCTAACATGATATTTGTGTAATAGTAAACACTTGACAACATCCAATGATGTTTTGAATGACTTTGTAATAAGTCACAATGGTTAGAATGCAAGGATGAGCAACTTAAGCTCTTAATCCTTCCAATTGTGTAATTTTGAGCATTGTGAGCTTATCTCATAAAAGAGAACTTAATAAATTAAGTAAAATGTTTTGACATGATGAAAAATCATCTAAATATGTTTAGGAAGCCATAAAGTGGTTCAAGTTGATAAGCTTAAGGGTCTTAATCAATTCAAAGAAGTTTGTTAAGGAAAACTTGAATTTTGGGCTTTTTGGGCATACATTCATATTACGCATGATAAAAAAACCCTTCCACACCCCCCGTGTGGCCTCCTAAGGGAAAATCCACATGCCCCATGTGGAACCTTCTGTTTGGTAAATGTTGTTTTCCTCATAACGTTTGCATATAAACTCGGATTTACGCATGGTTTTCTCCTACATTCATATTTTTACATAAGGAATTAGTTGAGCAATAAAATTAGGAATGAAACCTATGAGGGGTATTTTGGTCATTTTTTTAACCTTCACTTACATTGTATAAGTTGTGTCTAAGGAGTGTTTGCTTGTGGAATTGAGATGGAAAGGAGTAGCAATTTTTATTGGTGACTTAGGTGAGTACATATTGGCATTTCCCTATTTTGGGGTACATGGAAAAATGATTTTATGATAATGAAATACCAATGTTTTAATATATGGAACGTTTTTTAAATGAAAGTGTTAAATACTTTGAAAGCAATGTTTTAAAAGAATGTTTTGAAAGCAAAAACATTTTAAAAGAAAAGAATGTTTTGGAAGAACAAATGTTTTGATAACATGTTTGAAATGTTTTGAAATAGAGATGCTTTACTTTTGAATTGAGTATTTTGATTGTAATGTATGGAACATGTAAAACATGGAAATTACGGATAGAAATGTATTGCTTGAGCCAAATATCCCCATAACCAGGATATATAGGAATCTATCAGAGTGACGCTACCCGTTCGCAAGATAGATTGCCTAACATATATGATACTAGGGTGAACTGATTATCTTGTTTTGAATTATCTATCATAAGTTGATAAAATTTCAATTCCTCTTGATAATTAATCTTTTTATTATCAAATTCGCAATTTCTACCACACACTTAGACTATGCAACGACCTCGTTTTATATAAATGTAAAAATAAGGTAAAGAATAATAATCCCCTGTTAAGTTTTGGCAAGAGCTCTTCTCATGCCAAAGTTATTATTTTCTTCTTGTTGAAACCAATGAATAGTTCTTCAAAGTCATGTATTTCTTTACAACATATAATCTTGGCGAGAATAAGTGGTTGCGGCGTGAAACTTTGTTTGTAACATTCTACTTGTAATTTGCATATTTTCTCAATGCGATCACCATGTTCTCGGCGTGATTTCCATACAATGAGCTTTCTTAATTTTGAAATGTTGGTAGAGAGGATTATGTTGATCAGGAACTGACTCCCTTCTTCTTGTAGGCATATGTATCTCCTTTTTGTAGCATGTTATACCCTCACTTAGTCTTGTTGTGATTTCCTTAACATAGATGAGTATGTTAAAAACATTTGTAGTTGGGCCATAGCTTGCAAAAATAAAAATATAGAAAATCGTGTTGCATTATTCCATTAGAAAACAAGAAAAATTAAACACACTAAAAAACTTGAAAATTAAACTTAATATCTAAACTTAAAAACTAGATAACTAAATTAACAAATTTAACTAAATCCCAAGTTGGTGCTCTTTTCAATCTTTATTATCGGAAATGTTGTAAACATCCATTGGGTCATCATCATTTAGGAAATCTGATGGCTCTCCGTTAGATAGCTCTTCTTTAAACTTCTCTTTGTTCCAATTTTTATCCTTGTCATCTTCATCTTCATCATCTTCACTACGATATTCTTCAGGTTCATAGTCACTTTCTACTTTCTCTTCCATGCTTTCATCGTTATCATTTGCTTCATATTCACCTGAATATTTTGATAGTGGTTTGTCATTATTGACCTTTAACATCAATATCTCTGATATTTCCCAATCCATCATCTTGTGAAGTCCATTTACAGGATCTCTTACATGGGAAATTTTTAGAATTAGCTCCTTAATCATAACTTCATTGCTAGTTCCACTAGTGATTGGCTTCTTTATTTCTTCATCAAATTTGGGTTTTATCCTTCCAAGCATTTACCTTTTCTTTTCCTCTTTTGACTCCACCTATTTTCTTAGAAGTTTCCCCCTTATTTGTATTCACTTTTTCTTCTTCACTCTCTTCCTTAACTTTCTTCAATCTATAAAACCCTTGAATATCCTCAAAAACATCAATGAGCTAATAAAATCCAAGTCCATGATTTTTGGTGCATACCCCTGCATACTCAATTTACTTTCTTTGACAGGATGTCAAATGAATTCACAATCCTTGTGATAAAATTCCCTAACTATAACTTTGCTACTTGGTGGTGCTCTTCTATGAATTCCTAGATAATATTCAAAACAATATGGCAAGTTCACATCTTCTTCAAAACTCAAAAGCTTGTCCAAAAGTAAAATATCATTGCAACATACTAGATCTTCATTCTTATGATGAGCAATGGTGCTTGTTATCACATGATGCATGATCATATGTGTAAGATTTTTGATCTTAGTAGATGGTGAATTCAAATAAAAGCTTCCATATGCATACTTTTTCCAAGCCTTCTTGTGATCAAATTCTGTTGATATCTTCCTAAGCAATTATGATATGTAGTAGTTGTAATCTTTTGTCAAAGCTTCTTATCTTGTGATCATTCCACATCTCCATGCTAACTCAAAAACACTACATTCTATAGTCTTTCCTCCTAGTTGGAAAGTGATTACCCCGTGTTCATTGTAGTTGGTGATTTCTGATTTGAAAACCACCGAAACATAGAATTCTTTCACCAATTCTTCATAAATTACTTCCATAATGTTGAAGATGTTGTTCCATGCTATATATATATATATATATATATATATATATATATATATATATATATATATATATATATATATATATATATATATATATATATATCATAGGCATATCATAGTGTTCATTCATTATTGACTTTGTGAGATGCATACGTATGTCATGATCGATTCTTATTGAAGCAAGAATACCCCAAATCATGTGATTTAAGAATTAGCATATTCCTCTTTTTAAAAATTGATATACGAGAAGAAATTCTTTTTCATCAAAGGAATAGCCTTAAACTTCAAAAATTCGAGCCTTGACATTTGTAAAACTGAATCAAATTAGTCCGACAAATAAAAGAATTAATTTTTGTTTTCTAAAAAATTCGGTTTTCACGGCGCGAATTTCAAATGGCGACACGAAAATTAGCCAATTAAGTTTTATTTTGAGAATATTTTTGAAACATTATATATATATATATATATATATATATATATATATATATATATATATATATATATATATATATATATATATATATATATATATATATAGAGGTAGGTTCAAATGTTTCTCACATCTATTGTGTGTTAGAATGCACCAATAAGAATTTAGGAATAATTATATGTATATTAAATGATATCTATACTTATAACTCATTTTTATGGAAACTAATTAAATTCGTCATTAATGTCAACAATAATATTCTTTCAGAATGAATTCGTATCTAGAAGAATGAGAGTGTATTCCAGCAGAATGAGAGTGTATTATAGTAGAATACACTATCGTTCTTCATATTCCATTCTACTTTATTGTATTTTAAGTGAGTTAGTCCTGAAACAAAAAACGAACTCATATATATAACCTAGATGCGAATTCATTCAGAAAGAATATTATTGCTGACATTAATCACAGATTTAATTAGTTTCCATAAAAAGAGAATTATAATTATGGATATCATTTAATATACATACAATTATGGAAATCATTTAATATCTATATTTATTTAATTAAATAATTATTTAATTTACTAAATTCCTATTGGTGCATTCTAGCACACAATAAATGTAAGAAACAAAATAACCTAACCTTATATATATATATATATATATATATATATATATATATATATATATATATATATATATATATCTCAAAGTATTTTTTTTAATGTATTTCTAGGGTTTCGAGGGGTTTTTTTTAGGTTTATGCATTTTCTATTGATCATCCCACTATATATATATATATATATATAATATATATATATATATATATATATATATATATATATCTTAACTATATTATAAATCATATTTAATTTTTCTTGAAATTTAAGAGGTACATGCTTGATAACTTAATGTACAAATATGTTATGTACAAACCACTTATCTTTAATGAACAAAAACTAAGTATTGTAAATAATAATCAACGAAAGTATTTAAGGAAAAAAACATCAATTAATTTTTTTTTCTTTTTTAACCTGAGCATGATGTTTGCCCAAAGGTTGGGCATAAAAATTTTCTAACATATCAGACAGAAAATTTATAGTCATTGAAACAGTCAAATAACATTTTCTGAATAAAAACCATTCATCGAAACAATAATAATTTTTGTCGCCGCTTTGAACGGGTGTACACCTAGTGTATATATATATATATATATATATATATATATATATATATATATATATATATACATACACACACACACTAGTAGTTACCCGCGCAAAGCGGCGGACGACAATTAGTTTCATTCAACAATTAGTTCAATTTAGAAACATGTTATATTTCGACAAAAAACAAGTACATAATTCTATCGGTCATTTTAGGGGCAACAAATAGTTTGTGATGTTTTAATCGAAAAATATTTGTCTAAGAATTTCAATAACTTTGTGATGTTTTAATCATCATATCATAATAACTTAAGATAGACAAACTCAAAAAAGCTACATATAATTATTTATTGGTTGACTATACAATATTAATCACACAACACTTCATTTTATACCACATTTGAAATATACACATCGTCATCGTTGAAGTTTTGGCAAGACATTTTTGATTGCCTACAATATGAAAATATCATTTACTGTATAACACACACTGTTATTTAGATGAAATTTATTTTTTAAGTTTTCTCGATTGTTGTAAGATGATAGGTAAATTTGAGATGATAGTTTGAGAATAAGTTAACATAGAAGTTTCTTAAACAAATTAGTTTTTAAGAAAATAGTTGTAAATTTTAAGGGAATTTTTAATATATTTTTAGACAATCGTTTTAGTCAATTTTATCATGTTTTTAATACCATTTCATTAACAAACTATCAAAATTTCAAAATATTATTAGCGATAAAAAAAATCAACCGTGATATCAAATAAACACAATATCCTTACGTGTGTTTTTGATTGTTAAAGTTAAAACTAATTACATTTCAGCCTTTTGGCTTTTACACCCTTTCAAAAGCCAACATTATCGAATGGTCAGTTAAATCATATAAACTGCTATGTACATTTTGGTCAACATTTTTTTTCATTTTGATTAAAATGTGTCTTTTAAACGTCACCATGATCATTACATGTTTTCCGCTAGACATAAACTTATTAATAAGACTCTTTTCTCAACCACAAAAGAGAAGAACTTAGTTGAATAATGTGTGAATGAAGAGAATGAAGAAAAATGAAAAGTAATAATCTGTACATACCAGATAAGGACAATCCTAATTAAAATCATAGTCACTTTGACCTGAAACAATTAAATGCATTTAATGATAAATAAAAATATCTAAACCCCAAATTAATTATCTAGACAAATAAAGAGAGAAGATGAGAGGCTGATGGAACATTCAACATCTTCCATTCTTCTATCAATTCAAGTTACTTTCGTTTGACCAAAGGGCTTGAAATGTATAAACTCACCTGTAAAAGGAAAATATTTAAAATCATTATGCTATAAACAAAGATATGATGTTAATATGTTGTGACCAAACAAAAAACCTTATATGGACAATTTTCATATTACTTTGAGAAACAAAACAATAAAAAACTCCAAATATTTTAAATAATTCCTTAAATTCTAGCAAACTTTCTAAGATAATGGTGTATGTTAAATAGAGAGAAACCAAGCTTTCATGGCATTCATAAAAGACAATTGTACCCTAAGTAGCATTGCAACATCATGAACATAAAAACAATCGGTGAGCCTCATAGCACTTGTACATATTTGTTGGATGTTATGAGAAAGAAAAAACATGAAAGTTGAATGTTGAATGTCCTAAATCCTAATTAAGAACGTACCCAATAACTGTTTGTCGAAAGTTAAATCAATTTGTTGTTGGATAAACCATAAAAGCTCACCAACCATATCGCATTTCCATACCTTAAACATCAACCAGTAAAATTATGGCCAATTATTTGAACTAATAAGTTTAAATATAAATACTCAAACATTAATATTATAAAAACCCATCTAGTTAACCAATCCTAATTCTTAATTTGAACAAAAGAGATTAAACCCCATTTATCAAATCAAGATTTTTAAGAGAGAAAGAGCGGATAAGAAAAATAAATACTCTCACCTCTCCTCTTTACTTCTTTAGAGCAGCATCTATGTTACTTCTTTTGAGAAGCATCTGCATCTGTATAGTATATAACCAGGCATATTTCGCAATCTTTTGTGAGACTAAAATTACAAAGTGTAGTGTAAGACCTCAATGAAAGAATACCGACCTATTTTTATTTGTTTCCATGATGTAGCATCCTATTGCATTATCAAATCATTTTAGCAGCAAAATGACAAGAGAATTGGTCATTACAGTCAATAAAATCCAATCTACCAACCTAACAGACTGGAATAATCAAACCATCACCACTTGATAGAAGCTCTTCCACCGGAAAACTCTTATTTATTTATTTTTCTAAATTCTCTTTCAGGCATTTCATCAAATGGTTTCTACGCATCTATAAACTGGACAGATAAGTACAAGTTCTACAATAATGATCAGATGTAAAATACAAAAGTAACATGTAAAACATCAAGAATAATGAAGAAAACAAAAGATTAGTATGAAAAACTAACCTCCAGCCACCGGATTTTCATCCGGGTTCGTCTTTTCGTTTCCTCTCATTAATAGAGCTAGGCTTTTTCTTATGAATATAGAGAAGGAGAGGACACTGGTCGTGGTGCGGTGTTTAGTAAATCGAGAGATCAAAGAGATATATGATTTGTTATTTATCCTTGTTAACAAAAACATTCGCATAGATTTTTATTCGGTAAGAAAAAAAAATCTTAGATTTGTCACTTGCCTTTTTTAATGAAGGGAGTCGACAGCTTGGAATTGATTTCAGAAATGAATGGATGTGAAGGATCTAAGTCGATATAGCTGCTATTAAAAGGAATCGTTGGAATTGAAGAGGCGGAAACGGTGTGAAGGAATCCAGGGTTCCACATATCCTCGACGGTGCTTCCAGTTCTTGAAATATTTTAGTGTATACCTTCAAAAGATCATTCAAATCAGAAAAACTTCACAAGATCATTAAAATCAGAAAAACTTAACCTATAATCGAAACTTGAAATTTAGGTGAAACGTTGTTATGTGTGTAAGATCTGTATCACATACATTGTCCCACACTCCAATCGAGCAAACGAAACTCTCGCAAAAAAAATCGTTGCTTACCTTCGCCCTGATTTTTTAGAGAGAACATGAACAAGGGGAGAGAGAAAGAAAAGGAGGCTAGTAAATTTGAAATGGGTGTTATTAGTGTTTTTAAATAGATTGCTGAGAGGTTAGTGAATATTGATTAACATTGACCCGTTCAAATCCCATACTCCAAGCAAACATTTAAGGAATTCAAATTTGACTTAGTTTTTCAGCTTAAATCTTACCGTATTTGAATTATGATTGTTATTATAGCAATATTTTCTTGTACTTTAAGCTTAAATATTTGGACGTCTTAAATGTATTTTTAGAAATAGTAAGGTTTGTATAATAATATAGTAAGATATATATATATATATATATATATATATATATATATATATATATATTATACAAACCTTACTATTTCTAAAAATACATTTAAGACGTCCAAATATTTAAGCTTAAAGTACAAGAAAATATTGCTATAAATAGAAAATGCATAAACCTAAAAAAAACCTTAAAAATACATTAAAAAAATACTTTGAGAAATCTATTTTTTTTTTACTTTACAAACCTAAAACTTGGAACATTTTATTCAAAATCGCTAAAAAAAATATAATTCAATTTTTTTTCAGCGAATTCGTATAAAGGCTGCGATTTTTTGGCGTGTAAAGTCAAAAAAAAAAAAGATATCTCAAAGTATTTTTTATGTATTTCTAAGGTTTCTATAGTTTTTTTAGGTTTATGCATTTTATATTGATATTTTCCATATATATATATATATATATATACATATATATATATATATATATATATATATAACATTCCAACATACGTAAAAGTTTAGAACTTATCCTTCAAAAAATTTTAAATAATATTTCATCTTAGACATAAATAATTATTGTTTCAATGCAATAAAAACAGAATATTAATAATGTAACTAAAGAATCAAAGTGAAAAATATTCACACCTCTTTGTGTTGGGAAGGAAGAAATGAGATTAAGGTTTCTAAATTGTATAGAGAGCAAAAGGGTTGAGATGTGTCTTTTCAGAATTTGAGGCCTAGTATTTATAGTTTTAATTTTTGGTAAAATTTTCGGGACGTCAAAATTTTCGCTGTGCGATGCGCAACAAATTAGGGTTTTAAGTCTGTAATAAAAAAGCGCACCGCGACTATTTAATTACGCCACAAATTTGCTATGTTCATCTTAAATTCGTGATTTTTATGATTTTTCCTTTATGTAAGTTTTAGAATTAGTTCATTGATAACTTTCTTTTATAGAATTATTGGGATTTGCGAATTTGTTGGGTTGCCTCCCACAAGCGCTTCTTTATGGAGTCTTAGATGGACTCTTTGCGTTTACGATTTCTTTGGATTGGTCTCCGTATAGCTTGGTAATGTCCCAAGAAATATGTCGTGTATAACTTTGGAAATTTGACCAAGTGGATTTTCTTTGTTTAAATTTGAGGTTTGTTGGTTCCTAAAAGCGGTTTATGTTGTAGCACCAAGTCTTTTCATAGTTTCTTCAAATTTTGTATTTCGTTTCTTAGAAGCAAAAGTAAATTCTATAACTATGCTTTCTAGGTCAATTTTCTTTTCTGGTTGATGCATAGCTTCTTCTAAAGGTTATTTTTTATAAAATCGAATACTAGTTTGTTTGTTCTTATTTTCCCTATCCTTTATGTACTCATCATGATGTATCCATCCTTTCTTAGTTCTAGGTTCATATCTATCTCCTGCATATCCTACATCTGCTTGCTTCATTCCTATAGTATTTTGAAGACATTCTTTTTTAAGATGGGGCCCATTATAATTGTCATAAACTATTTGTATACCATGTACCGATTAATATATTTTTCTCATTAATTTACCCATGTCTTTAATTTTTATATTTAAGGTTTATATTTCTTCATAATTGTTTATATCTTTCTTTTTCCTAATAGAAGGATCCCTAACAAATATCCATTGGTGTGAGTATTGTGATAGCTCTTCTATTATCTCTTTTCCTTCAGCTGGTAATTTCTTAGTTATTGGTCCCCTAATATCTATTAACTTCCTAGTTGCATTATTTAAACCATTGTAAATGTTTGTACCTCTTGATGATTATTAAGCTCATGTTGAGGACATTTCTGCAACATTCGTTTCTAGAGCTCCCATGCTTTATAAAATCTTTCTTCATCTCTTTGTTGGAAATTTTGTATCTCAACTCTTTTCTTGATGATGTCGTTTTTATCCAATCTTTAGCTGCTCCAATGAGTGTGATTCGAAAAACTCTTAATATTACTTGATATTTAGAAGCATTTGGTATGTTGAAATAATCTGCAATATCGATCACCATCTTCTCCATGTTGGATGGGATCATGATCTTTTCCAGCAAATGGTGAGAAACATCCAAAAATACAGTCCAAAAATTTTTCATTTTAAAATAATTAATAAAAAACCATAAGTATCATTCATCATATAAAAGTCATAAATCATGTATCTCAAAAATATCATAACATCTCTCAGTATATCAAAATCATATGTCAAAACATCAGAGTGAATCCTCCCAGGCTAAAAGCTGTGGTGTGTGCCATGCAGTCATCCCAAGCTCTTCCCCTTACTAGCGGAAGTACTTGAAACCAAAATTGAAAAGTGTAAGCACGAAGCTTAGTGAGTCTCCCCAAACTACCACCTACCATACACATAATCACATAATAACATACATTGGGACTTGCCCACTACATTGGGCCCCGCCCGGTATCGGACGAATCCGACATCGGGCCCCGCCCAGCATCGGACCGAAGTCCGGCATCGGGCCTCGCCCGGCATCGGACCGAAATCTGGTATACATATAACATATCATCAAGCATATAACATAAGCACATAACAAAACATATAAACATTCCTTGGGTTTGCCCCGACATCGGACCGAAGCCCGAAACATATAAACATAACATATAAGCTAAACATTCCTCGGGCTTGCCCTGGCATCGGACCGAAGCCCGGAACACATAAACAAAAACATGCAAGAATCACGAAGACATCGAGCATACAAACATTCCTCGAGCTTTCCCCGACATCTGACCGAAGTCCGGAAACATATAGCCTACCTTGGGCTAACCCCGACATCGGACCTAAGTCCGGCATATGCTAACATACATAAACGGGCAGGCATTAGTGCCTTCGTCCCATTCCTACTAGAGGAAAACTCACCTCATAAAGCTGGCTGCTGCAACTCTCGGTAAGGAATCTCTATCGGCTGCTCCCGCGACTCCTCGGCTATCATTACCAAATAACACTTAGTCAAAATCCAAATAATTCTTCTTAGGGTAAAATGACTATTTTACCCCTGATCTAAATGGACGCATGACCTAGGCCCAAATCCATCAAGCCCACTAATGGCCGACTAATGGCCCACTTATGGCCCAATTTTACAAATTGGGCCCAACTTCCCAAATGGGCCTTCCCTCAAATCCAATATACAATAAGGTCCATTATCAGCCCAAAAGAATAATCCACTAAGGCCCATAATCAACTAGTCCAAGGAAATGGCCCAAAAAGGCCCATTGTTGCAACGAACGCCAGGCGTTCCCTTGTGGAACGATGGGCGTTCCTCCTTGGTTCAGATCATGAGCCCCAGCAGGAACGCAGCGCGTTCCCAGGATCTACACAGGGCGTTCACATCCAACGTTAAAAAACGGGCCATTAAGCACTTAATGCTTAAGCCATGCTATCCAATCACATATCCAAGCTATCTAGGACCTCTAGAGTCATAAAGTCACGGACTTGGTGACTTTGCATGTCCCCATGATTCCAAATCTCAAGAAATAGCAATCAACTTCAATAAATGTGGTCCTAACTCTTGCATGAACCCATTAAGACCTCAAAGATCGAAACTTTACTGATGTAGGGACACCATTAGCATCAAAGGTGGCAATCCCTGGGCTTATAAACGAATTTGAGTCATAAAGATCCATTCTTGGGGACTAAAAAGGTCCAAAACATCATTACACTAGATCTAAGCATACTTGAGGAAAGTTGTGAACTTTATACCTTCAAAGAGTCCCAAATGATGATGATATCTCGGATCTATGAGCTCAAGATACTCAAGTTCCTCTTCACTAGCTTCTCCTTCCTTCTTCCAAGCTTCTAAGCTCCAAAACAAACTTCATAAGGCCAAACACACACAAGAAAGAGAAAAGGAGGCTATCTAGGGTTTTCTGAGGTTGAGAGGCTGGTAAGGAGGCCAGGGTTTGAGTCATAATGTTCTTTATATAGCTCCCAAACCCTAAAAATTAGGGTTTGCATTAAGCGCGAGAACTCAACGCGTTCCTCAGGGGAACGCCCCGCGTTCGGGCACCGCCTCCAAAATCCAAAGTTGGCGTAAATGGTCCTTCCTTCTTCCCAATTCCTTAATAACAAGGTCTAAAAGCAGCAAATCAATATATAAGGGACCAAAAATGTAATTAATACCTAGACTGGGTGTTACATGGTGTTTCTTTTAATAGATGAAGAAATTTCCTCTTTAGTTCAAAATTATGATTTTGAAGGGTTGGCCTTCTTAATCCAAGGCCTTTGATTTCACTATTACGTGTCATATATTGCTCAAAATACATTGCATCTGTCATGTTCTCGTCCCCAGTCTTTGGACTTTCAAATTCTTCAATATTCTCTTCTACTTCTTTCCTCTTAGCTACCTTAATATTTTTCTCGAGATCAATTGCTTTTTTCAAAATTGATGATGATCATCTGGTCATTAATTTTCTACTAAATAATCAGTAATAAAATTAGTTATTTGGAAATTAGAAAAATAAAATAATTTAGATATGTTTCGATTTAGCATCGAGATTTCGGAATTGCGTCGTGATATGCGGATAAAAAGCTTAATTACAACTCAAATTTTCTAATAGCAGCGAGAAAAATGGTTAAAACGAAAAATCAGTATTTTCTTTTTTTAAATCAGAAAAACTTCATAAACTCAATTTCTACTTAGTTGAAATCGATTTCCTGGCAGAGGCGCCATAATTTTTGATGGGCGGAACATAGTCTAATAAAATAAACTTGATTCAAACTACAAATCTTAGTTTTAAATTTATAAATACTAACAAACTAAACTAACTACTAGCACCAGGCAGTGTACCTGATCAGGAATAATATTAGTTCAAGTAAGGGTGTCGAACTCAAGGGGAATGGAGGTGTACTAAATAAAATAATAAAACAAAGTAATTTTGAAATAAGCATGATACTATTTGTTGAGTCTATGGTTTGCGCCATTGGGCTTCGTTAGTTTAGTCCAATGTATTCACGGTTTGGGCCTGTCCAACTGTGTATTTGTTTTTAGGGTTTAGTATTTATGGTGCATGCATGCATCATATTAGAAAGACTTCTTGAATATTTTCTTTAATAGTACTGTAACCCTAGCACACCTCTACAGTAGAAGTTCTTCATCGAGCTCTTCTGAGGTGTTGCTGTTTTAATCATTCGACATCCGTTTGATTCATTGTATGTTTGTTCTTTGGTTTGCTTTCTGTTTTATTTGTTAAGAATCTTATCGATCTTAAAAGAGTTTTCAACTCATCAATTGGTATCAGAGCCAGGTTGTGTAAATCATACGCATCTCTTCTGTTTGAAGAATTTTCTTAGGGTTTCCGCTTTTATTTAATCTGTTGAGCCGTCATTCCTTTATTGACGTTGTTCATAGATCTCGATATTACCCTATTCAATCTTACAAGTCTGATTCTTGACAAACATTCTAAACAGGTCGTCATGTCTCTCGATGATTCACAAACCAACCCCATCAACATATCCAGCAACATCGGATCTACTACGAGAATCCCAATCTTGTATACTTAAGATTACAAAGTTTGAACGCATCACTTTGAAGACTATGTTCTTGGTTCAGAAGACAATGGTTATCTAATCTGGGAAGCGATCACCGTGGTTCCTTTTTCTCATACATGAACCGAAAGAGTCATCAAGACTCAAAAGGAGTACAACCAGCTGATGATTGACGTGAAAGATGTTGCTAAAGACGAGAAGGACAAGCTGCTTTGCAACATTAAAGCTATGAGGATGATCAGATTTGCATTGCAATCAGATACCTTTCGTCTGGTTAGTACATGCACAACAGCGAAACAAATTTGGGATAGACTTAAAGAGATTTATTCTACAGATGAAGATTTAGAGCATTCAATACAAACTCTTTTGCTCTCTGAGTTCGGTGATTTCAAGCAGAAGCCTGAAGAAAAACTCATCCAGGTCTTTGATCGATTCAATCATCTCCTCAGCAAAATGATCAAGCATGGAATTGGCAGAGAAGTAATTGAGCAGAAGGTCACCTTTATGAATGGCCGAAGACCCAAATGGATGGCGGTGGTTTCGACTGTAAAAGCCCATGAACAGTTCAAATCCTATTCGTTGGCGAAGCTTGTGGGAATACTGAAATCACACGAAAGCGTTGTGACTAAGGAAACAAATGTGGTCTCTAGTATGGGATCGTTGGCTCTTCTTTCCAAAGGAAAGAATGTGGATGAAGAAGAAGAAGAGTTGGATCTCTCTGAATGTGATCTGACGAATGATGAATATGCTTTATGATCTCCAATCCCAAAAAGTTTGCTCGCAAAAAGTTCCCTACCACTAAGAACCGAAACTGGCAGGGTAGCTACAACTCTGAAAAGGTGAAAGAGGAACCTAAAAGTGCTCCTCAGCATGAAGAAGCAAAGAAGGAGAACAAGCTTGTTGGTGACTCCGGATATGATTGCAATTTCGGCTACGGCAAAAATCACTTTGCCAAAGATTGCATGTTGAGAAAGCTGGCTGAGAAGAAGGATGGAGAAGATGATGAAGCATACTATTCATGCAAGTTGGAGGAAATAAAGAAGAAGAAAACATCTAACAATACTATGAATGCTTTGATTGTGCATGGAAACATTGCTGATGATGAGTTCGGTGGTGTAGAAGTCTGGTCTACAGAATCTGAAGATGAAGAAGTTCGCAAGCCCACACATGGCATAAATTTTGTGGCGAAGGAAGGAAACTCTGAGCTTGGTGGAAGATATTTGATGGTGACTGCTGGAGTGTCACAGATGAGAGGCTATACAACCGAAGGAGAAGGTAAGGAAGCGAAGGAAAGAGAAGACAAGTGCTTCACAGCCAAACCAATGGGAGAACAGATCAACGAATGTGATAAGTTGATCAAGAAGGTACAATCTATCCTCGAGTCTCTGAAAATACCAGTTAATAACTATGAAAAGGAATTAAATGATTTAAAATTCAAGTTTTCTAGTTTAAGTGGTAGTCTAAAACAAAATCGCCTAGAAAATTCTAACATAACTGATCAAATCAGCAGGGTGTCTTCAAAGAGTGAGGAAAGAAGAATTTGGATAGAGAAGAAGGAGGTGGAGTTAGTTAGGGCGAAAGATGAAGTTATTTATTTGCAACGTGATAACTTGAAGCTTTTGAAACAAAGAAACATTTTTTGCTTAATTGCTAAACGTTTATATACTAATATCACTCAATTGCATTTAGACTGTGAAATCGGAAAAACGATTCACAAAATGATTTTGCCCTTCCTGGATTTAAAGGAGGACGAAGTTGATATTGATGGTTATAACTGTGAATCTATTGTTTCTTCAGATACAATCTCTGACGCCTATAAGATTGGTCTAGACAAAATCGAGTCCTTTGTTAAGTCCAAAGACCATAAGGACATGCTTAAAAACCTTTTGGACGAAAATGATAAATTGAAAATAAAGACCAAAACCATGCAGAAATTTGACTCATTGAATGCCAAGTTAAGTTCAGAAAACAAAATAAACGTTGAAAACACTTATGAATTTGACGAGGACAGTGATATGAGTGAAATTTCTGTAGAGGATGTGGTTGACTGCTCAGAATTTGTCAAAACCGAACCTACCAAAGGTCTTATATCTGAAAATTCAGTTAAGTTCGCTCGAATATCCCAAGATAAATCCAAAGTTCTGAAACCGAAGGCAGTGGTTTATCAAAAAGTACAAACAGTACCAAATCAGGTATACACCGCCACAGGAGTTACTCATAAACACACAGTCGAACTTACAGCCATAGTAAACGAAGACAATGCTGGTGGCTGTGATTTTCATTTCTGGTCCGCTCCAATCGACAATGCAGATGAAACTGTCAGTTTATCAGAGTGAACCTCATGGAGGGTTAAAGGCAGATACGTGGTAGAACCACTCAATAAGCCTACAAGATTTAATGTACCATGCACAAGTGGTACTAAAGAAATTCCAAGCAAACCTACGAAGGTGACAAGCGAAACCTCTTCAATGAAGAGTGAACCTCATGCTGAGAGACCAAAGGCGAAAGTAAATATTCACAAGTCTCAAAAGCAACTTGCTGAACAAAAACGCCAGCGAAACAGGAGATATCAAAAGAATCTCAATGAAAGGAAGCAGTTTTGGCAATCCCAAAGCTCCAATTATGTTCGCACAGAAAAGGCATCAACTCTCAAGGCGAAAGCAGGATCAAAGGATAATTCTGGTCCATGCACTCATTGCCAATCTTGCAGTCAGATGAACCGAAAAAGAAGTTTTGGTCCCAGATCTAGTGGTGACAAGAACCGAAAGCCCAAATTCGGTCCTAAATCCCATCCTCCTCATTCTCGACCAAAGCAGAATCCTAACAAGGATGTCAAGGATGGCAAGGGAAAAGGGAAGCTCGTCTCTGAAGACAAAATGCAAACAAAGAAGACGTCAGCCAACCCTAGGAAACACGAAATCAAGTCCGCTAAGAATCAAAATAAAAATCCTCAACCTGATTTAAACAAACTTAAGGTCTTTACCATCAAAAGGAAAGACGAAACCACTCTAATAAAAAGAACTTATATGGTTGATCTTTCAATTGCTATTCCCTGTTCTGTAAAAGGCTCACGTGGACCCAAGCAACTTTGGGTTCCTAAATCTGCTTGATTTTTGCAGGTTATCAGTGACGAGCAGTTCGACGACGAATGGTACATAGATAGTGGCTGCTCGCGTCACATGACAGGAAGAAGGGAAGAGCTGAGGGAGTTTCGGGCTCTAAAAGATGGTGGATGTGTATAATATGGTAACAACTCACATGGCACAATAAACGGCTATGGAATGATCACAAACGAAGATTTCTCGATTCGAAAGGTGGCATGCGTGGAAGGATCGCAACAGAATCTCATCAGTGTCTCACAATTGGTTGTAGGGACTGGCTTGAAGGTCTCATTTGATGATGAAGGATCAGAGATCATTGAGAAGAAAACTAGGACGGTTCTGCTGAAGTCACAGCGTAAAGGCGAAATGTATCCATTAAATCTGAACCCGATACGTGGAAAGCCTGCTGTATGTCTCCTAACGAAAGCTCATTCTGATGAAAGCTGGTTGTGGCATCGACGACTTTCGCACCTTAACTTCAAAGACATCAACAAGTTAGTTCTTGGTGATCATGTGTGAGGACTGCCACTTCTAAAGTTTGAGAAGGAACATCTGTGTGCTGCATGTGAAATAGGAAAGCAAAGCCGAAAGAGTCATCCCACAATTGTCAACATAAAGATCATCGAACCTCTTCAGCTTCTTCACATCGATCTGTGTGGTCCTTTGGCCATAGAAAGCATTGGTGGTAGTAAGTATATTCTCGTTATAGTTGATGACTTTTCACGCTTCACCTGGGTTTTCTTTCTTAAACAGAAATCAGAGGCGACTCCAAAGCTCAAGAACTTTATTAAGCAAGTGGAGCTTCAACTGCGAAAGGTGGTTAGAAATGTCCGAAGTGACAATGGGTTGGAATTCAAAAACCAAGAGTTTGAAGAATTTCTCACTGAAAAGGGAGTGTCGCACAACTTCTCTGCTCCCTATACTCCACAACAAAATGTCGTAGTTGAAAGGCGAAACCATTCATTGTGTGAAGCGTCCCGAACCATGCTCAGTTTCGCTTCCCTACCTCTGTACTTCTGGGCTGATGCAATTGCAGCTGCTTGTTATACCCAGAACCGAACCTTCCTCAATAAGCGATTTTCAATCGCACCGTATGAAATTCTGAATAATCGCAAGCCTAATGTGAAATTCGTACATGTCTTCGGTTCTAGGTGCTTCATCTTCAATTCTAAATAGAACCGAAACAAGTTTGATGTGAAGGCAGATGAAGGGATCTTTCTTGGCTACTCTCTGACCTCCAAGGCATATAGGGTTATGAACAGAAAATCAAAGAAGATTGAAGAAACCTATTATGTCACATTCTATGATAGTTACGTGAAGAAACTTCAATCAAGCGAAAGTCCAATGAGGGAGATCTTTCTACAAAAAGGTCAAGTCACGGTTCCAATATCAAATCTGTTTGAAGAGTACATAATGCTCTATGATGAACCGGAGAAAGCCATTCTCTCTGAGGAAAAAGCAGCAGATAATAAAGTTGACAACCTGAAGGAGATAATAAACAAAGCGACACAAGACATGGAAAGTGAACCTCAAAGCTTAAGCGAACCTCAAGATCAAAGTGAACCTCAAAGCTCAAGCGAACCTCAAGATCAATGCGAACCTCAAGATCAAAGCGAACCTCAAATCTCAAGCGAACATCAAGATCAAGGCGAACCCCAAAGCTCGAGCAATCCTACTCATAGATGTTCTACATTCCAGGGGAGAGTTCATCTATACCAAGGCGACCTGACTTGCCATTCCAGGGGGAGAACCCATCTCCGACAATGACCCATGAAAGCCCAATCGAGGGGGAGAATTCTGAACCGGATGTTGAGATTGTTTCGTCATTCGAGGGGGAGAATAACAATACAAATAACAATACAAATGATGAAGATTCTCAATCAGAATTCGAAGAAGAAATAAATGTTGAATTGGATCCTGCTTATGATCCAGATTATCCTCCACTTGTAAAATAGACACGCGATCATCTAAAAACTCAAGTAATCGGCGAATCATCTGAGGGAGTTCTCACACGTTCTCAACTGAAAGCGAAGCAAACTGCTTTATTCTCTCAAGTAGAATTCTGCATGTTTAACTCGTTTGTTTCCAAGATTGAGTTGAAAACAGTGAATACTGCACTTGATCACTCCGATTGGGTACAGGCCATGCAAGACGAACTCAATGAGTTTGAGCGAAATCGAGTCTGGAGACTGATTCCCACACCAAAGGATGCATCTGTGGTTGGATTGAAATGGGTATTCAGGAACAAGATGGATAAAGAAGGGAACGTAATTCGCAACAAGGCAAGGCTGGTTGTTAAGGGATATTGTCAGGAAGAAGGTATAGATTACGAAGAAACCTTCGCTCCTTTAACAAGGTTAGAATCCGTTCGGATCTTTCTGGCATACGCTGCTCACAAGAATTTTGAAGTTTTTCAAATGGACGTCAAATGTGCGTTCTTGAATGGAGAACTGGAAGAGACAGTGTACGTCGAGCAACCTCCTGGGTTTGTGAACGAAAAGTTTACGGTCTGAAGCAAGCCCCGAGAGCCTGGTATGAAACATTAACTCGTTTTTTGAAAATGTCTAAATTCAAACAAGGTTCGGTTGACCCAACCTTCTTTCGCAAGAAAGAAGGCGAACACCTAATGATCATCCAAATTTATGTCGATGACATCATCTTCGGTTCCACGAATCCTAGCTTAACAGCTGAATTCCGGAAGTTGATGGAGACTAAATTTGAGATGAGCTCAATGGGTCCGATTAACTTTTTCCTTGGACTAAACATAAGACAGGCACCCGAAGGCATATTCATCAATCATGAGGCTTATACTAAAACATTACTGGCGAAGTTCGGTATGTTGGGAGATTCTAAAGTGAAGGTTCCCATAGCATTCGGAACGAAGGTAACACAATCTCTAGAGAAACCGGCTGCTGATATGACTCTCTATCGTCAAATGATTGGGTCTCTTATGTATCTAACAACTAGTAGACCAGATATCATGTTTTCTGTCTGCTATTGTGCCAGGTTCCAAGCTAATCCACGAGAACCTCATATGGTGGCTGTGAAAAATATCTTCCAGTATTTGAAGCGAACCATCTCTCGGTCTTTGGTACCCGACGAAATCCGGCTTCTTTGTTCAAGCTTTCTCTGATGCTGATCTTGGAGGATGTGGTTTAGACCGAAAGAGCACAACTGGCGGGTGTCAATTCCTTGATGGAAAACTCGTTAGCTGGCAATCCAAGAAGAAAACATGCGTGTGTCTTTCTACAGCCGAAGCTGAGTATATTGCTGCTGCATCTTGTACTTCACAGGTCATTTGGATACAAAGCCAACTTAGAGACTATGGCCTAAACATGAAGAAAATTCCACTTTATTGTGACTCAAAAAGCGCTATTTGGATATGTCACAATCCAGTGCAACACTCCAAAACGAAACATATAACACTGAGATACCACTTCATCAAAGATCACGTTGAAGATGGTAATGTGGAAATCCACTTTGTTAGATCTGCTGATCAACTAGCTGATATCTTCACGAAAGCCTTACCGGAAGTAAGTTTTAATAATATACTCCAAGGCTTAGGAATGATGGAAGCTGAATCAGTACCGAAACTGCTTTCGCCTCATTAAAATTGAACAAGCAAAATAGAGCGAACGCTCGGTCTATTTCGGCTCCAGATTTTTTGGGAACCGAAATGAACCGAACGCTCGGTCCATTTCGCTTCACTACTTTTAGGTGAAGTTTCGGTTGTATACTTTGTACACTACGTATATCTTTTCTTAATTCATTTCTTTTCATAAAATTCAAAAATATTTTCCTTTCTGTTTTTATTTCTTTTTCAGAAAATTCATAAAACTCAAAAATATTTTCCTTTCTGTTTTCATTTCTTTTTCAGAAAATTCATAAAATCCAAAAATATTTTTTTTTGTTGTTCTTGTTGCTTTTTATCAAAATCAGAATTACCAAAAATATCACTGAAAGATATCATGGATCATTCAAATGATGGAGCTGGGACATGTATAAATCTCTTTATCTTTGTACTAGCTAAGTGTCCCTAGAAGCATGCTGCTGTATGTTGACCAAAGCCTCAAAGACTTCAAGTGAAGCCTTACTGATTTGATATACACAAATCAATTCTTCCCAATCAGGCTGATAAAATAACTTATGTCATGAGCTACCTTACTCGTCTCACATTGAGTTAAGAGTTGTCTGCTCGGTCCTTACTATATAGCAGATGTACTTTCAGTTCTTTAACCTCCTTATCACTTTTGTCCATCACACTTCGGTTCATAATCGTAACCCTTGAGACTCTCAGAATTTACCACTGAGGTTTATGGTTACACAACATCTGTGTTAATGATCTTAGCTTCGTTTCACCACGTGCTAAGTGAAACCCAAAATCCAATACCTATAACGAATTGACGGTGAACAATCAAGTGTTTTAGTTTTCACCCACGTATTAACGAAACCACTTTAGTGGAAGGTACCAAGAAATCTATTTTTAATTTTTGTGCGATCTTTATAAAATTGTCTGACACCAAGGCTTTTCTTCCCATAAGATCAAGTTTATTTTTGTTTTTGAGATTTCTACAAAACTCACCAAGTCACTGAAAATGATCAAACCTACTTGTTTTATAGACTACACCGGTCTCACAAGTACTTCATCCAACTTTCGGTCTTATATCAAGTTCCGTAGTTTGAATGAAGCGAAAGCCACCCTAATAGCCATACAATTAAAAGATTCCTTTCAATGTTTCTTAATAAACATTTGATCATATTTCAACGGGAAACCACACATACACTTCTAAGTCTTTCTTGACTTTGAAGGAAGAGATTCGTTCCCGGGATCCACAGTTTCGTGTCTTAATTGACATCACTTAAATCCCACAAATTATTTGCTCTATTTCTTTTTTTTGGCACACTCTTACACGAAGATCTTTATGATTTTCCACAAGCCTTGATCGTGGTACTAATTGCTATTTCTTAGATACAACGTTCGGTTCAATAGGCTGTAGTGGTACATTATGTTGGGAGTGAAGGGCAATTTCATATGAAGCGAAACGATGAGTCAACATTTCAACGGGAATTTGGATCGTTTCAAAATTCAAGAGAAGATGAAAGGATAAGATTTTAAAGGCGCGTGAATTTGAATCGTTTCCTTTCTCACGCCGCCTGACACGCTTGACACACTTTTTGAGGTAATAGTTGTCAAATCGTGCTTTTTCAGGCGTTACGTCAGCGGATCGTACAATCATAACTCCGGATTTTTCTCTCTCATGGTAATCATATAAAGGGATTTCTCAACTTCCTTTTACGCTCTTACCACTTACAAATCCTCTCAAGCACTATACGGCGAGTTCTCTCTCTATTGTTCATCTTTTTCTTCAAGGTTCATTAATGGCGGATACCTAATCTGTTTATGAACACAGTGCCCAGTCCTCTCTTCTCACCATTAAACCAAATCAAAACCTCATCATTGATCTCTCACCTTTCCAGTATGATCCCTACATGCTGTAAGTGGTTGAATGCCTCAAATATTCACCACTTGTAGTTGCCATAACCAAGGTGGAGTATGTTCCCATGTCGCTACTTTCTCAGGTCTACTCAACTGTTGTCTACGATAAAGTCAAGGAGAGAATTTTCTTTGAGATCTTCAATCAAAAGGCGTCGATTTCAAAAACTAGGTTTTGTTTGTTGCTAAGGATTTCTATCGACGACTCCATGATCAACCCTGATTCCATTACCACCACTCAACTCTTCACAATGTTCTATGATATGGGGTACACTGAGATTCTCACCACTGTCACAAAGTTCAAGAAATCATGCCTTCCTCCTCAGTGAAATGGACTTTTTACCCTCCTCTTTAAAGGTTTATCAGAGAGGGTTGCAGGGTCTGATGGGGCGAGCAAGGCGTTCATGACCCTTCTCTACGGTCTGTACCATGGGGTCAACATGGACTTTGGGTCTATCTTATGGTCTCAACTGGTTCAAAGTCTTAGTTCTACTTCACGCTACTCTGAAATCTCTTGTGCTAGGTTTTGGACTCTTGTTACTCAATGGGCGATGGAGAAGCTTCAAGTTCCAACAATGGCAGACTCATTGATGTCGTCTATTGCTACCTTCCACACGACGAAGATAATAGTTTCTGATCCATAGAAGTTTAAGTTTATTGGTTCGGTTCCGGAATCCATGTACAAGTGTGTTTCCAGTGAAAGCAAATTGATGAATGAGTACAAGAAGCTACCTCCTTCAGGACCAAGGCAACTTACTCCCGAAATGCAAAGCTCGCTAGACGCAACAGATAAACCAGCAAAACGAGGGAAGAAGCTTGAAAGAAAATGGGAGAAGGAAGGTCTATCCTCTAAAGTTTCTACTCCCAAGAAGCGAAAGTCTGAACAAGCAGCTCCCTCTGCTCCAAAGAAATGCAAGACCAAGAAGAAGGCACACACGCCAAAGGCTCCTTCTTCAAGTGATTCTGACTACGTTCCATCTGACCAACAGCCCGAACCAGAGTCTAGTGATGATGATGTTTCTCAACACAAGAGTTCGCTTCGAGGTAATTCGCCTCCACCCTCACCAGCTCATGAAGGTAACCGAAACTCACCTCCTCCTTTTCCTACACACTCGGTTCCTATTACCATTGCTCCGTGCCCACCTCCCATCTCATCTTCAACTACAACCTCAATTCCAATTCCCACCCCTTTATTCACCGAAGTTACCACAACTACTACTACTACAACCGAACCTCAAGTTTCGAATCTGAACCCCCAATTACCTCAAAACCTCTATCCCCACCTCCCTCACACGAATATGACACTATTCTTGGTGGACCATAAATGGAATTTGATTCCGCCTATTTTAGCCCATATCAAGTTCAGAGTGATGATAATGATGACGCTCCTGTCACGAAGAGGCATTTACAGGATCTGAATGACAAGCTTGACCAATTGCTTTCTTCTTCCTCTTCTACTCCAAGTGAGGCATACTCTGAAGCCGCAATCAAGGCTCAGTTGGCAACCTTTGTCAAGGAGCATGACACTTCCATTTCTAATGCTGTCAAAGCTATAGATACTTCCACTTCCTCATGCTAGAAAGCTTCTATTGCAGTTGAAGAATCCACCAAAGATTGCAAGCAAGCGACCGCAAAAGTCAAAAAACTAATTTCTGATGCTCAAGTTTTTCTTGATTCTCTTCAGGCTGCAACTCAGAAGAATGCTCAAATGGTGAATGCTTCTGTTGATAATCTCACCAGCTCACTTCAAGCTGAAAAGAAGCACTTTGAGGAGGCACACCAAGCTATCAAGTCTGCCAACACCGAGCTTCACATATCAGTTGATGCACGTCTTACTCAACTCGAAGCCGAACTAGCCGTGGAAAACAAGATAATGGATGAGCTGGATCGTCGAACTGCTCAGCTTAAAACTCAGAACTTGAAGCTCAAGATGGCGACCAAGGAAATTGATGAACTTAAGTCTGAGCGAGCAGTCATCAAAAGCTTTGTTGGTGATGTGCATTCCATTCTTTTACATCTTCTGGACGCACATGACTCGGTCCTTACTATCTCGGTTCGACGTCACTTGGCTGAGAAGTTGAGACCTGCTCTAGACATTCTAAGCAGGATTGAAGGTGTTCCGGAGACCGTTGTCCCTCCGAAACAAGGAAGAGAAGAAGTTAGCCAGGGTCAACCACAACAACCTCCAAAAAGCAAACCCTTCACCCAACCAAAAGTCACTGCTGAACCGAAGGGTAATGAAGCTTCGGGCAGTATGAAGGACAAACGAAAGAAGAAAATTGGTGATGATGATGAGGTTGAAATCGAAGATGTGGCTGAAATAGAAGAAAAAGCTTCCAAAATCGAAGACCTCAAAATCAAGCGAACTGATCGAGAGCTTGAGGAAAAGCTTCGTAAAGCAAATGAAGAAGCTGAAAGGGAGAGGAAACAAAAAGAAGCGAACGATGCATTAGAACGAAGGAAATCTATGTTCCCTCTGTGGACGATGTAAAAACTTCTAAAGGAGGTAATTGAATCTCTAAGCACATATTGGCTCGAACCGGTCCTTTCATTCGATCTTGAGAATTCCAAGGATTCTCAATTTGATATGCCAATCACCCGAAAAGCATTCATCTTTCATTGTTTCGAGTCAACAGTTGCCATCCCCTCTCCTGAACCGAAGGTTGATCTAGACCTGATCGAATACTATCTTGCGTTCTCTCAACCGTAATACCTGACTTGGAGTAAATAGAAGATCACAAAAGTCAAGGTGTTGAAACCCACTTCGGCAGGGAAGTTTATCAATATCAAATTCAAAGTGACCCGAGGCTCAGACAGTTCGGTTCATATGATCTCCCTAGCTGATCTGCCAAATTTGAATCCTCGTGACTGGATTCTCCTGAACAATATTTTGTTGACCAATCAACAAGAGTATGAGCCTATCATCGATCACATCAAGCGAATGCTGGTGTGTTATATTCTTGAAGTCGCGAAGATGGATCAGGAGATCGCCTCTGCCTTAAAGAAGAAGCCCACTATCAAGCCAATTGGGAAGGCAAGCGATATCAACGTGATGATGAAGGAAAAAATCGACCCAATGTTTCATACAGTCATGTTCACCAGAGGCGAAGGTCAAAAATGCATGTTCGCTCTTGTTGACAAACACCTGTTCTCCACTTCTTGCTTGGAGCATATTATCGATATCATATACAGGTGCAATCAGAACAGTGAAGCTGATAAGAAGATGTTTTCAGATATGCTTCGGTGGTATATTAACTTTCGTCAGACTCTTCTTGCCATCATACCGAAGTTGTTCAAGACTGTGAAGAAAACCACCGTTAGTCAACCGAAGTGATCTCTCGCCTCAATTGGCGCAAAGGGGGGAGATTGTTGAGTCTATGGGTTGCGCCATTGGGCTTCGTTAGTTTAGTCCAATGTATTCACGGTTTGGGCCTGTCCAACCGTGTATTTGTTTTTAGGGTTTAGTAATAATGGTGCATGCATGCATCACATTAGAAAGACTTCTTGAATATTTTCTTTAACAGTACTGTAACCCTAGCCACTACAGTAGAAGTTCTTCATCGAGCTCTTCTGAGGTGTTGATGTTTTAATCATTCGACATCCGTTTGATTCATTGTGTGTTTGTTCTTTGGTTTGCTTTCTGTTTTATTTGTTAAGAATCTTATCGATCTTAAAAGAGTTTTCAACTCATCACTATTAATTAAAAGATATTTTTTTATTAGATTTTTTAAATCACTGTAGAATTATGGTTAATTCATATGAAGTGCAATGGAAATTTGACAGATATTCATTGATTTCTACTTTGATTAACTCAATGCTACTATCATTAATCCTATGACTCTAAGTTATCTACCGACAAGGATGGCTTCCCTAGACTCAGTCTATTTGTTCATATCATGTAATTACTTAACCGGTATGATTATTTCAAGGGTTAGTAGCAACCTCTCAAATTGTCCAAGTTATTGGAACAATCATAAATATTAATAACAATTCTATTATGTTTTACCTAGGGTATCTCTCCACAAGTTATCACTGCCTACCCTCTTGACTCAGTTTTCCAGCTTCGACAAGTTAATAAACAATGTGATTCAAGATACATAATCTAAACCTAATCATCAATCATGCATTCAGTCACATAAACATAACAAAATCATTATCAATACTCATGGATATTTAGTCAAGAATTAACATAATAAAATGAATAACTATCAAACTTCTTTCAGTGAATTAAGCCATATTCATAGATCTTCTACATAGAATTAAAAGTATAGTGACTTAGCCCGTAATGAAAACTAAATAGCTAATAAGAACAAAGAAAGTAAACATATTGCAAACCAAAATTCTTCAGAACTTCAACTGAATATATCTTCATCTCTTTTTCGCTCCTTCTAGAGTTCTAAACATACGTTTTCTTTCCAGATCTTATGCTTCTCCCTTTTTTCTCTTCCTCTCTCTTTCTGGATGAAAATCACCTCTATCTATATCGTTTTTAGATCGTATTAAATCGCGGAGTGGCAGAACATTCGCGACGCGAATTACAATATGTTCAGAAATATTCGAAATCTTCTACCATTATGGAGATATCTTTTATTTAAATCATGCTTAGTCTTCAAACTAAGGATTTCTTCCAAAATATGCTCTAAATATCTTCTATTTTATATTTTAATCCTTATAATCTGCGAAATACAAATTTATATCTTTTCAGTATAAAATATCTATAAAAATGTGTAGAAAAATATTAAATATGTGCCTTAAAATATGTATAATTCATAACATATCAATAATTACAATAATAAGTCAATTTCCCTAAAACCAACTACGATATTTGCCGAAAATAAAGGTTATTAATACTATGTTTATTGGAGGGCCGCCAACTAATCGATCATATAACTTAAATAAAAAATACATAGTATTATGATATAAACAGTTACAAGAAGAGGTCGACTGTCACACACAAAATGACATGGTCACAAAATCACAATAATGACCGAACACTTGGCATGCCCTAAGAGTATGTTGGATTTTAATTTTATTTATAATTTTAATAATTACTTTTTATAGATACTATCTTTATTAAAAACTAGGTGTGAGACCAGTGTAATATACAATTTACTAAAAGGACCAAAAGTAACAGCGTGAGCAAAAAAAGACCATTCATGTAAGTTTTGGTAACCACAAGGACCATGTTCATAAAACAATAAGTAACGACTGCGTTTGTGACCATTAGCAAACCATATGGACCATTTATGTAATTTGGTCTTAATAATCTATACTAATAAAATTAATTAATATGAATTCATAAATGGAATATACTATCTACATTAATATACATATAGATTAATTAATATATTAATAGAAAGAGAAATTCACAAATAGAAAGTTATTATGTACATTAATTAATATGATAATAAAATTAAGTAATATAAGGTGACATTTAATAGGTGGAATTTGAATATATATATATATATATATATATATATATATATATATATATATATATATATATATATATATATATATATATATATATATATATATATATGAAAACCGCATATAAAAAGTATTTTTGATTGTTTTCAGTTGTTGATAAATGGTAAAAAAAAGTTGAGATTGGTTAGTGTAACATTCCGTTTTTTACAACAAAAAATTTTCATTTTTTATTAATGTAAAACTTCCCAATTTATAAATCCAATATTAAGAAAACTATTTATTCCAAATTACATTTATTCAAAATCAGAGTATCATAGAAAACGCGGAATCCTCAATGTTGTTGATGAGTGTGTACAGTCCCACCTTCGCCTTCCCGCAATCACCGATGGTTCTTGAAACGATAAACAACTGGGTAAGCATAAAGCTTAGTGAGTTTCTCCCACGATATACCATATGATAAACATACAAGCTTGCATCGGGTCCACTCAGCCATCACCCTGGAATACCCAGGATTTGTTGGTCTACCATCTCAAACCAACCGCTCTACCAGAGCCTCCGTGCCTTCGGTTACAGCCGGCCCGCACCGGATATCTTGGCCTACAACACAAAGCAGGACTGCCTCAACCCACTACCACCATATGTAGACATATAAACAAACAAGGATAAAATAGACACATAATACAGACAAAAAACAATCATATAACTCACTCCCGCCTACTAGTCCTCTCATAGCACACAGTCCCACTACCCTCTAACCTCCATGAAATGTGTAACCATATGTAGCCACAGGTGAGATAGCCACCCGAACAGATGATCCTACTCTAGAGCCACAGCCAAACAAGGAACATGTATGAAAGCTTAGACCAAGAGTTCTCAGGCTATCCTACATGACCACAGACAGTCTCTAGGGCACTCCACCAGATGATAACCAGTAAGTACAGATAACATACAGATCCAACAACGCACTATAGCATAACAACATCCTACATACCAGGATACCGATCTAACAGAGCACTACAACATAACAACATACTCGACACTAGGATACAGATCTAGTACATCACTACAACATAGCAGCATACTCGATACCAAAATACAGATCTAACAGACCACTACAACATAGGAACATACTCGATACCAGAATACAGATCTAACCGA
Organism: Lactuca virosa; assembly: GCF_052849685.1. Classification (NCBI taxonomy): domain Eukaryota; kingdom Viridiplantae; phylum Streptophyta; class Magnoliopsida; order Asterales; family Asteraceae; genus Lactuca; species Lactuca virosa. The sequence continues at coordinate 240,341,690 of NC_136433.1, forward strand.
TCACTACAGCCTAGCAACATACTAAATAGCAATAATCCAAGAAATGCATGACCGTATATAATTAGAGGTGAGATAAACACTCGGATAGGTGATCCTACTCTAGAACCACAACCAAACAAGAAATAGGTAAGAGAGCCTAGATCAAGAGTCATCAGTCTATCCTACATGACGATATACAGTCCCTAAGGTATCCCTATACTAACAGATAACCGAAAACTAGTGGGCCAACGTTGGTGCCTTCAGCTCACGGTACAATGAGGCGAAACTCACCTAAAATGAAGAAACCCGAGAACACTATGATACGCTCCCTGCTACACTGCTTGTTCTCGCAGATCCACTAACATTAGAACCATATAAAATCTTAATCACCAATCTAAACCCTCAAGTTTGACCTAAAGTCAAGCTTCGTAAAAAAGTCAACGGTCAACGGAGTCAATAAAATTCAAAGTCCAAGGCTGGTTGAGTATGCCCTACGTACTCAACTTATGCCCTGGGTACATGATGGTTGACCCAATTACGGGCTGGTTGACTCAGTACGCCCGACGTACCTGGGTTACGCCTAACGTACATTGCTTGTACTCCATTCATCCATGAAGAGCTAATTCATTAAGCCCTTTTGCTCAAATTCCAGATCCAACTTTAAACTAACGTCCTTAACCATAAAGTTTCCAACTTTATGGTCCTGCATGGCTAATAAGTGCTTAATGTCCAAAACCCTATGTTCTTAACCCACTAAGACCCTCTAACACATGCATGGGCTAAATATCACCTTAAAGATCACATTTTTATGCTTCAAGGCACTCCCAAAAGTCTGAAAGGACAACTCAAACGGATTAGAGTACCACATACTCATAATACCAAACTCATGGGACCAAAATAACCACAAATCTAAGGCCAACAAGATCTAAATGAAATCAACATCAAGCTCAGAACTTTATACCTTCAAAGGGTGTCAAAAAGTGATGGAATCCTAGATTCAAAGTGTTCCAGTCTTCAAGGATGATCTTCTCTTCCAACTTGCACCTTCAAGGACACCAAAATATACACCAAAGCTCAAAAATGCACTAGAGAGGATTAGGGTTGGCTAAGGAATGATTTTTCAGATGGAAGCTGAACGGTGAATGTGAAATGAGGAGTTAATGTTGTATATATATGGACCAAACCCTAAAAATTAGGGTTTGAGGATCCACCACGTACGCCGGAGTACGCCCAGCGTACTAAGCTCCGCCTAAGTACGCCTAGCGTACTAAGCTCCGCCTAAGTACGCCCAACGTACATAACGTATGCCCTGCGTACATAACATACGCCCTGCGTACTAAGTCCTTAGCCAAAATCACCAAAATGCCACAAAGGGCCAAACTTCAAACAATTATCATACTAAGGGGGTTAAAAGATAAATACTTGAAAATCGGGATGTTACAAGTGGTAGTATTTGTTGTGTGTGTTGATTGAGGGGGATGAAAAATCAAAATATTTCCATGCCTTTGTTATTCGAAAGATAAGAAAAGTGACGGTCTATGGTGTGATGATAGATAGGGAATGGGTCGTGGATTCAAATATAATAAAAAAGATTTCTTTAATCATTTTGCAGCTAGATTTCCTAAGGGGTGGGGTTTGACCAACCCTTATCTCGAATATGTTCAAGAAATTGTTCGAAGAGTAGGTGTTGAATTTGGATGCGCCTTTTAAGCATGCGGAAATGAAGCATATGATGTGGGATTATGGTGTTGAAAAGGCTCCAGGTCCAAATAGATTTATGTTTGGTTTTCTTAGATGTAACATCCGGTTTTCAGGTATGCTTTTATGTATTATTGGAATCAATAAATTTTGGGATTTTCTCTGTGTTATGGCGGGATAGATGTAAGGGTCATGACGTGACGAGATCACGACATGACCTTTAATAAAGTTCATGGTGCAATGGCCCAAACCCAAGAATCTTTGGGATTTGGGAGTATTTAAGTGCATAATTCCCTAGGGTTTTGTTATTTGTTTGCCTCCATCATTCTTAAGCAACCACAAGTGAAACCCTAGCCTCCTATGAGTGTTTTGAGCTCATCCTCTTCCATTGATTCATTTTTATTTATTGTTTAATGTTCTTTGGTGAGGGATTGAAGAAAGATTATGCAAGGAAGCAATAAGATTGCAGTGTTCAACCTTCTCTACACTTTTAGACCTTTGTAAATGTTAAATATCTAAGTTTTTTCATGATTCATCCATAGATCCATGTGTATTGTTGAGTTTTGGTCACTTTTGGTTAATTTTGGTCCCTTTGGTGTTATTTCTTGGAGTTTGAGGAACTCTAGAACTTATAAATGATGTTTCTTCACTTCCGGACCTTTCATATGGGAGACAAATACCATGTATGTGGCCATGTACTTGATTTCGGCATTTCTTATGGAGTTTTGGACTTAGGATTTAGATTAGTAGGTGTTTAAGCCTTTCTTATTGATAAAGCTAGGAACTTTATCCTTTAAGACCTTTCCGAGAATTAGATATGAGGTTTGGAGTTCTGAACTTAAGGGATTCAACCCTTAATAAGGAAGGATGTTAAGCCAGTTTCACGACGTGACTAAAGTCTTGGCTCGTGGCGCGAGCTCAAGGTATTCACAACTATTTTGTCGACTAGTGGTCACGACGCGACCATGAGTTGGTCGTGGCACGATGACCGTTGACTTTTTGACTAGTTTGACTTTTGGTCAAAGTTGATGGGATTTGAGCTATAGACTAAGTGTGAACCTATATTGGTTTTAGGTGGTTCATGATACATGTTTATTCATCTGAGACCGTGTGACTGATTAAGCTAGTTTCATGTGAGTTATCTTACTATACTATGTGATAAATTGTATATCCTTATATGATAACATATACGGACTATTAGAGTAGAATGGTATGAGTAGTCTGGTATAGTCTTATGTATGATTGATTACCTGTTTATGTGATTCGTTCATATGTATGTTTGAGGAATTGATGAAGAATGGTGAGAGGTGGTGAATCTATAGATTTGTTTTGACGACAGGACGACGACATGTCGTCAGTCCAGATACACATGTTATCGGTGAAACAACGAGAGGTTGTGAGCCACGTTATCGATGGAACAACGAGAGGTCGTAAGCCATTATTTGTATGCATTGTTTATGTACTGTTGATTATGGTATTTTGGGGAAATCACTAATAATTGTATTTATAGTTGTGGATTAAATGTTTTAGGGTGTGCTTGTGACTGATGTGCAATTTATATACTACCTAGTTTCATATTTATAATCCTATACTACTTAACTAACTAATTGCACTTAGGCATTGTACCTAGTCAAATTTATAGAATAGTTTAGGTAAGCTGGGTATTGAAAATGTAAGTCCCCAAAATGCTTGTGTATCAATTAGATCCGTTTGATGGTGCGGAATCTCAATCAAACGGATGATGCCAGATCAAAATAGAAGAGAAGGAGAAGAAGAAGATGATGAATCTTGAATGTATTGATTAGAATGAAGTTCCCTTACACAAGATTCACACACTTACACACATATGCTCCTTTCTCTCTCTCTTGGCGGTACACTCCTTTTCTGTTCATCAATCCCTCCTCAACCACCTAACACCTATATATATACTTGGGGAATATGGGCCGTAAATGGGTTTACGGCCATAAATGGGTTTACAGCCGTAAACACCCATTGGGCCGAAACAGGGTTTACGGCCGTAAACCTGTTTACGGCCGTAAACACCCACCTGGCCGTAAACCTGACCGTAAACTTATAAAATATTACATAAAAATACAATTACTCAGAAAAGCAAAGTATAAACCATAATTTTGACCCAACAATCTCCCCCTTGGTTTATAGCTTTCTTTTCTTATTTGACCCAACAAGGTCCCCCTAAAAAGTAGCTGGCTTTTCTTGTCAATCTTCATCAAGAGCTTGGCTTCAGCATTAATCTTCAAATTCTTCACAACTTCAAGATGAACTTGATGAATCTTCAATGAATGACTTCATCTTGAGCAGTTGGGCTTTTCTTCAGAATTTGACATTGAACGCACATTGGGTGAGGAGGCATCTTGTACTGATTCTTGAAAGATAGCGCTTTCAGCTTGAGAATCTTCAGAGAGAACATCAGACAGAACAAATCTTCTGGATCACTTCAGCAGGTTCAAGTTAGCAGCAGACTGATTGAGGAGGCTTGAATGCAATCCGTCATATAATCTTCAATTTCAGCTTCACCTTGCTTCTGGGGTTGAAAGATTGAATATCGAAAGAATAATCTTCATTTCTTTCTCCTTCGAATGAGAATTCTTCGATGATCACGGATGAAGCCTTAGCTCAGAAATCTTCGACACAAACTCCATGAGTTTCATCTTCACCTGAATTCACTTTTCAAGACAAAACGAAACTAAAAGAAAATTTAGCACACAATATTTTTGGATTTTTCATATTTTCTGAAAAAGAAATAAAACAAAAATAACACTATTTTTTGATTTTTAATTTTCTGATTTTTGTTTGGTTTTTAAAATTTTTAATTCTCCCCTAATATTTAAATTAGAAGAAACTATGAACAAATTTAACAAAAATAAAATGATATCTAACTTTAAGAGTGATTTGGGATCAAAGTTTTTAGACAGCCTTTATCCGCTTATCAGTACCTCTCCCTTATTGAATAGATCTGGTCAATCGCCGGTACTGTGGTCCACTTAAACACGAGAGATTGTGACAAAATTAGGACATACTATAAGTGACAAGACAATGTGATCCTAAGATCCTAGATAATATTCCTTAAGGACCATTCAGCTGACGACGACCAAATATATTGTTGTCCACCTAAATTGAGCAGCGAGATCTACAGACAACCTATTAAATGGTTCAATTTTAGTTGCACTACGTGTTCCCCACTTCCCGATATACCCCGGTAATCAAGAACTTCCAAAGAACTCCTTACTTTAGGTGAGTATTCAATCATTAAGAAAGAAGTCAGATATAGAAGTGCATATGTTGTATCCCAGGTCAGATGTCTTCCAATCACACAGAGGGAACAACATATGACTAACATAGATAGAGGGATTGAGAGGTAGAATGTTGCATATGTTGTGTCCCAGGTCGGATCTTCCGATCACGCAGAGGGGACAGCATATGGCTAACAGATAGAAAGAATTTCATAGATAAGGAGGTACGTAGAATTAGAGTTGCATATGTTGCAATCCAGGTCGGATATGTTCCAATCACGCAAAGGAAGTAACATATGACTGATAGATAGAAATCAAGAAAATAATTTCCTACATACCTACTTTATCAGAACACCCAGTTGCCCTATCAATACCGGAATTAAGGACATAAGTCCATACATCAAGGAAATGTTGAGCCACAGTTCTAGATAATTAACTTTTAGTGTATCTCGCAGGTTCCCATGTTTATCTCACTGCTCAATCTACCCGAGCGTCGTATGGTCAGTCCAAATGAAACTATCTAAGTCTATATTGTCTAGTCCTTTCATGGTCAATCAATGTCTAGTCCATTTGAATCCTTTGTGCCTACCAGCACATTGAATACAGAGTCTAGACAATTCGGCTTTAGTGCATTACACGAATTGCATATTGCCCTTTAGCACTAGACTTCATATCACTTCCCAAAACAATACCTACTAAAGAAAGACATATACGGAAATTAAAGGAAATGTCTTTGAAATGAAACAGTGTAAGATAAACTCAGGAATATCAAGAAGAAAAATCAAACCGTAAGTCACCGATTGAATTTGCATCCTGAAGGTCTAAGAACAACACGCATAATCTCAGAACAGATCCTAAAATTCTTCATGTCATTAAGCACTAACCCCATTTGTGATCTCTTCCTTTCTTCTTTTCCCGTAAAAGGACACATACTCTGAAACAAAGGTCTGAATGTTGTACAGTTGAGAGATGTCCCCTATCATGTGCCTGGAACAGCCACTACCAACAAACCGAAGGCTGATGATATGCCTCCATAGCTGCTCCGACACAGAGCGGGATTAGTTGGTCTTTGGAACCCAGTCCATTTTGAAACTGGGTTGACCTTTTGTTGGATTAATGTCTAAGTCCATAACTATATTTGGTATGTACTTGACCCGACCCGGCATGGTCCATTTGGGTTGCACTTCACCGGCACAATTTATATGGATAGTCTTTTGAGAATAGTATATTTATAATTTATATTAATATATTATAAGTTCTAATATATTAATATGGAATCATATTATTTAATTAGTATCGATCAAGAATTAATTTAGAAGTAATTAAGTGATCAAAAAGAACTAATTAAATATGGACTCTTATATATATGGAATGGGCCAAGTTCATTTAGGTTGGGCTAAGCTTTCATGGATGGTCCATGGAGCTTTTAACCCATGGATCCTATGTAAATGAAAGGTCATGGGTATTAGGGTTTACATGGATGTAACCCTAATCCTCCATAATATATAAAGGGGTCCTTGGCTCACAAAATTGGTACAAGTGTGTGAAAATAAGAGTGGGCCAATTTTAGTGTGCATACATATTCTCTCAAGTTCTTCCAAGGTGTTTTGGTGATTTGTGATTCCATTTGAGGCTTCCACACTATTGGGGCTAAGCTTTTAAAGCTTGAATACATCAAGCTACATCAAAAGGTATGTCATCTAACTAGAACTTTGTAGTATAGGTGCTTCATAATATGCTAGTTAGGATGAAACCTTGGAATATTGATTATTTGAATGTATAATAGAGAAAACATAGATCCAAGGTTTGTAGGGTTGCATGTACACCATAGGAGTGTTAGAATGCACAAAACCCAACAGTGGTATCAGAGCTTGGTTGTTTTCTGTTATATTGATGCAAATGTTTTATTTTCAAAGTTGGAAAAAAAAGGAAAAAAAAACATGACGTTTGTCAAATTTTAAGATAATTACTTGTTTTGTGAAAAACTAATTATTTGTAAAATTTGAATCATTTGCTATATGAGTTGAATTAGGTCAAATTTAGTAAAAGATAAAATGATATGATTATTTTATTAGTTTTAAAAGGTTGATCTAAATGTTTTAAGGAGTTACAAATTTTGTCATAAAATTTTGGAGCTCAAAAGTTTTTTTTTAAGTTTGTGATCTTAAGAGTTTTGAAACTTACATAAGTTATGGATATGAAAGTTTTTTTTTTAAAAAAAAATTGATTCAAAGTTTTTATGGAGTTACAAAATTTGGTGTTAATGTTTTAAAGAATTCCATAACTTGTTCTTAAGTTATGGAACATGAAAAGTTTCATCATAAAACAAGTATTTAACTCCATAAGTTATGGAATCCAAAAGTTTTCAAGAGTTACAAAACTTGCCCTCAAGTTTTGGAATTTGGAAAAAGTTTTTTTATGATAAAAAAAGAATTGAATTCTAAAACTCTTGGGTTCATAACTTCAACAATTAATTAAATGGTTTTAATTTTGAATTTAATAATTGGAATTATGATGTTTTTATTGAATAATTCAATTAACTCTTATGGACTTTATTAATAGATAATTAAAGTGTTTAATTAAAAGAGAATTAATAATTCCATAATGACATGGTTTAAGTTTAATTAAATTAGGAGTATAGTTTAATTAATAGATTAAACCACCAAGTATTTTAAATGTCTAAAATACACCCTTATACTATTATAATATTAAAAGTTTAATATATTATATGTATAAGAGCAAGTCGTCTTACCATTAGTAGGCCTCATTCACGAAGCCGGTCTATAAGGGGGGTATAAGGTTACTGCCTATAAAATGGGAGTTTAATGGGTGTCCACTCTCACTCACCGCTTCCTTGACCGATGGAGGGTCGTTAGCCGAACAGGTAGGACAAGGACTATAATTCTCCCTTCATTATAAGTATAATGATAAATACTAAGTAACTAAACACTTATAAATTCTCAATCTTAGTTACTTAGGAAAATGTGAATAAGGTGCTAATCCATGAAATTACACTTTGCACTTTGTTTAAGCTGTTAGTGGAGCGTGTGTGGTTAACCGGCACACTAACCTGCACTTAACAAGGTAGGCAAAGGGTAACTTAATGTTTATCATACTATCGTTGGAGCGTGTGTGGTTAACCGGCACATCGATTGAGGGGTAAATATTAAGGGTACCAAGTATATTTGCATGGTTACTTCACACCTTGTTTTGTGATCCTCGGCATCCCAGTCACAAAACCTGAAGGGCACACTCGAGATTGAAACATGCCATTGAAAAGTTCAATGAATCTCAAAAGAATCTAGGAGTTTCAAAACCAATTAAAACCTAATAATACATTTCGTTTATCTTGGTGGAAATTGGTGAATCGTCATTCACCTACCTTCAAATATTTTATAGCTTGGATTACGACATCCCTCTTCCAAGTTATAAAATAGTTTGTTGGGTCCTAGCCTTAATATATCATATTGGGTGTTATATTAAGGACTTAAATCAACTTTACGTGAATTTCTCCCATTGTTGATGTCTGGTTTAGACAACAATGATCTTCCCAAACCAAGCTTTACTAATGAATATGACTTCTCGAGTTTGGCTCATGGAAGTCATACTTCACTTCCTCCACCTCCTCCAATTATTCTCCCTAACCCACAAGTTCAAGGTCACTCAAGCCCTAATGGCAAGCAAGGTCTATGTCTGATCACGTCTTAGAGATGAAGTCACATATTGACAAGCCGGGAGAGTTGGGTGTCAAAGTCTTGAGAAAGTTGGATGTTCAATCACTTTCTAAGTCACATAGTGAGTTCCTTTGGGACTACTATGAAACAGACTATGACATGAACCTTAATGATCATATCTATTTGCTTGGTGCTGCTGAATCAGCAATGATTTGGAACGATAGTAAAGCAAATTTGATTAGAAGATCAACTTCCCAAAAACTTTATGGACAGTGACAATGGTGACACTGGAAATCCAGATAAAGCATTCTCTTCCCAATGGAAAGGGATTGGCCATAGTGAACCCGGTTGACCAAATGGTAAAGAGAAAGGCTAAGTCTGGATAGTCCCATTACCAAAGGGTCCATATGTTTATTTTGCCAAAGGAAGGGGCATTGATTGCAAAGCTGCCAAATTTACTTAAGGATGTTAAAATCAATAACTTTGACTCTACATCAGGTAGAGCCCATTATCTAACTATGTTAAGTTCTATTCTGAGATCCTCATTACATGATGTGACTGGGTCACATGTTGATGTTTTAAGAATCAAAGAATAGAGAGAAATCTTAAAGGAAGTATATGCTGATTCTGATCGCGAAGGTGGATTTCGATCGCATCAGAATTTTGAGCAGTTGCTTAAGAAGTTATGATATATTGCTAAGGAATAGATAACAACAATTTTCCATGTGGATTGTAAGGATAAGTTTTTCCACAAAGTTTTAAAATAAAATAAAATTGTTTAATTTTATTTATTTGAAGTATCCTTACAATGGCATTTGTGGAAAATTGTTGCTTATATGATTCCACTGACATCAATATTGGAAAATGGATTTGATTCTTTCATTTGTGGTAGTGTCTAAATTTACCAAATCGGGAAAGTTCCTCATCACCCAAGTTTCAATTGGACCGAAACTTGGAATCATGCAAGTTGAATAGTATGATGAATGAGAACTTTCAAGCATTGGAAAATCAAGACTAATTACTTGTTCACATGGATGTGTGAGTCAAGTGAAGGACTAAAGGGATCGAGTACACATTCTTGTGCACTGGTCATGTCCACCACAAAGCTCGTTAAGACTATTTGATTACTAAAGTTTAGTAAATATGGTTATACTTACAAGTTTAAGTATAATTATGAAACATTGGAAAAGTCTCAATGTATGGCAGAACGAATGGGAAGAATCTAATTAGGCAGAAAGATAAAAGTTTCTCAAATCTGAAAAGATGGGAGAGCACTTTAGTATCATGTTTGTGATCATCTTAATGATTTAGAAATCATATCACAATTAGTCCTCTAAAGGTCATCTTAGTGCATTCTTATGACTAAGAAGAGGAGTCATGAATTGTTGAAATGGTTAGATCAGGAAGATGAGTCATACTTCGTTCCAAAACAATTCTTAGAGTCATACTCCAAGATTGTAACTTGAGTGACATATCTTAAAGAAAGGTTTAAAACACTTGTCAAATGTAAGAGTAAAAGTGTCCTACTCTTGTACATTTGAAATTGGTAAGTTGTGATGTTTTGGATAAAACAAAGACCAACTAAGGCCAATTGTGTGAAGTATTTGTCTTGATAAAGAATCCGCACTATCTCTTGAATATTTGGCAAGATAGTCTTATACGTCAAGAGGATAGTGGGAGTCTTAAAGATCCTAAAAAGAATTTCAAGAACTAATCAAGAATAAAACCTGAGGTTCTTCACTAGCACACGACTTGAGGTTTATAACCTATCGTGTTGACATATTCTTTGCCCATTCCAGTTAAAGTTGGCTTTGCATAGGAGTTCTGAAAGTTCTCAATTGGTTGCATAACAACTTGGAAGCAATGGCAGGCCCTGTGCTGCCAGGTGGCAAGAAGTTAAGATTGCATAAGTTCAGTCCATATGAGTTTGGATTTGTCATTATCCTTGTCTTGTGACTATGGTTTTGACGATTCACATGGATAAGAACACATACACCATAAAATCTAAGGGTCATAAGTTTTCTCTCCGATTCATGAAAATGATGGTGAGGAAACACTTCCACCAATTAGATTTGAAGCAGATGGCAAAAGGTCTAAACAATTGAGACTATGATTACGGCATCCCTTTTCATAGTTCTGAAATTGTTTAGACACACATGCATGCTATCTAAGGAAAGGTGTATGATTTTGATAAAGTTTTATCAAAGCATCTCGTATCAGAAATCTGAACTTTGGTAAGAAAGTCAATAAAGTATTGATTTCTAGAAGTCCAGCTGATTTCTGAGTACACGTCAAAGCTAGTGGGAGCATAAGTGTTATGCTAATAATCATCATGTTAGTGGGAGCATGATAATTATTGTTAGTGTTGCAAGTTAGCAATGTTAATTATAGAAAACAAAAGTTTCAATTCGTGAGGCTGCAGGGATTGAAAAAGTTGTTTTGCTATAATTAAGGGAGAGGATATACTTCATTTCAGTTCTAAAGGCTTAGATTGAGACCTTAATCATCTTTAGTCAAGAATATATATATATATATATATATATATATATATATATATATATATATATATATATATATATATATATATATATATGAATTTCATGTTTAATTGGTTCAACTTAAGGAAATTCTATATATTGCGTTCTCAAAATTCGATTATGATTACGGCATCCCTCTTCATAGTCAAATTTTGAAAACATGGCAAATAAAAATATTGTAGCAAAAGACTGGTCTAGAATCATGTCTTTATGTGAGACATCATGAATCGTGTACCATTTGCTTTGGGTACAGGATCGATTGCATGTGGTATAATATTTGTCATTTCTAAATTTTTCCAAATGCCCAGAGGCATTAAGAAGGGAAAAGGTCTAGAATTGGATATGACTAAAATGATTAAGCAATTGTCGAGGACAATCTGAGGTTTACCAAAGATTGGTTGCTCAGGGATAGTTGGAAGTATAGTGCTAATTTGGAAGGACCATATTGACATATTCTGAAAAGAGGCATCTCTTATTCAGAAGTGATAGTCAATATGAGAATATGGAGTTGTCTCCATAGGTGGAAGTTATCTGTGTAAGATTAGAAAACTTAATGCAAGAAGCATGTCCAAAGCAATGTACTTTGAATATGAGACTTAGTTTCCATGGAGTTGATCTCCATTGGAATACCTTATAATGATTGTTGACAAGTCTTTGTGACTTTCTACATATTCATTACAGGAGGGTCAGTGCATATAAGTTTAAAATCTAAACAGATTTCGATAAATGATAGGAATTTGAAATTCTCACATTTTCGATAAGGATTTGGGAGTGTGAAATTAGAATCATTGAAATTATGTTCAATTGGTTTATTTCACAAAGTAAGGATCATAGACAAACATAGAGTGCATACTTGGTGTATGGCAAAGCTATTGTTTAAGAAAAACATAGTGTACATGCTTGGAGCATGGGACAACTAGTGTTTTTAATTCAAGTATAAAGTTGATAAAACCGAAACAATGAATAATGAGTAATCAGTATGGTGATAAATAAAAGTGTTTATTTATATTCATAGGGTTTGATACCATATTTGATTCATTTATTATTGTGTTTCACTTTGCATGTTTTGACTTCCAGAATAACTAAGTCGCTCTTCCTGAATGATTAAGTTATTCAAACCATCCACAGTCGGTCATATGTTGGAAGTAGATATGAATCAAGACTGTCATGGGTTGGTTTGTAGAGGTCCAAGTTGGTGGACAAAGTGGTGCTACAACACTCATGAGTGCTCATAATATCTGAGTATTGGATTCAACCCGCGCTCATTTGAATCACTTCATGGATTTTATCACAAGTGATCATGAGACGATAATATCTTATATTCTTCAAACCTAGAGATATGAGTTGTTACTATGAGTTGGTTATTCATCGATTGCACGAAAACGCATTTGGTAACTCGATGTTATAAAACGTGCCTTTGTGTATGATTCAACAAGTAGTAGAACAAGCCATATGAGTCGAAGTTTATCCATTACTTTTACCTTCGGGATAAAAGCGATATCTGTGGGCCCCTCGATGATTTAGCGATGACTCATGTGAGTGCTTGGCCAAGCCAGGACTGATTTGATTTGTCAATCAGTCAGTCATCATAAATCGGAAATCGGGAAACAACAAATAGACAGAGAGAATGATTATAATCCATGTCTCAGTCCATATGATATCTAGAATGGAGGAATATATGATCCCTTATCTAATGGACAAGTCATTGACAAGGTCAGAGTTCGACAGCGGCTTTAAGAGCTACGATTGCCAGTTAGGTTTTGAAGTCATACTCAATAATAGTTTTAGACTTATCCAAGTGGGAGACTGTTGGATTAATGTCTAAGTCCATAACTATATTTGGTATGTACTTGACCCGACCATGCATGGTCCATTTGGGTTGCACTTCACCGGCACAATTTATATGTATAGTCTTTTGAGAATAGTATATTTATGATTTATATTAATATATTATAAGTTCTAATATATTAATATGGAATCATATTATTTAATTAGTATTGATCAAGAATTAATTTAGAATTAATTAAGTGATCAAAAAGAACTAATTAAATATGGACTCTTATATATATGGAATGGGCCAAGTTCATTTAGGTTGGGCTAAGCTTTCATGGATGGTCCATGGAGCTTTTAACCCATGGATCCTATGTAAATGAAAGGTCATGGGTATTAGGGTTTAAATGGATGTAACCCTAATCCTCCATAATATATAAAGGGGTCCTTGGCTCACAATATTGGTACAAGTGTGTGAAAATAAGAGTGGGCCGATTTTAGCGTGCATACATATTCTCTCAAGTTCTTCCAAGGTGTTTTGGAGATTTGTGATTCCATTTGAGGCTTCCACACTATTGGGGCTAAGCTCTTAAAGCTTGAAGACATCAAGCTACATCAAAAGGTATGACATCTAACTAGAACTTTGTAGTATAGGTGCTTCATAATATGCTAGTTAGGATGAAACCTTGGAATATTGATTATTTGCATGTATAATAGAGAAAACATAGATCCAAGGTTTATAGGGTTGCATGTACACCATAGGAGTGTTAGAATGCACAAAACCCAACACCTTTTTAATCCTTGCACGGTACTCTCTCCCATGACATATCCTGTTTATCACAAACATAAGATGAAGAAATATTAGAGTCATTAGTTGATTTGGGATATTGAGCCTTCGGAACCCATTTGTAGTTTGGTTTAACCCATTTCTTTTTCGATCTGATGGGTGGCTCAGTACATGCTTTTGATCTTGATGTCGGCCGTTGAGATAACTTTGACCTAACCGATCTTTGTTTCACTGGAGCATCTCTTGGATTGGGCTTCTTGGCCGACATTCCCTTCTTGTCCTTGGGATTCGGATTCTTGGCCTTGTGGGTTTGATTCTTGGCCTTCTGCGCGTTCCAGTCACCATTGTCTGAACGTGACCTTGAGGGGTTTCTTTGGAGTATCTCCCTCTTGGCGCGTTCTGCCACCCTTGTGCATAGTAGGGAATGTATGCACGATTAGGACAATATCTGGCAATGTTTCCAGGTGTTCCACAGTGAAAACGTGTCCTTTTCTTCACTGTGAAGTTGTTTCTTCCTGCCCCTGGTGGCGTATCCTTGCCTTGTCTCTTATTTTTCCCACAAGCACAATTACGACAGGCGCTCTGTTTCACTGGAATTGGTGGCCTGTATTTCTCAACAGCAGGTTGATTAGAAGCAGCTGAGTTCGAAGCAACATATTCAGAGCTCAAGGAGATGTTGGTTTGTTCAATGGTTTTCTCCTTGTTCTCATCCTCTGCTACTTTACCTGCACATGAAGTAGATGTGCTAGAAACACGAACATCAATATTTTCAAACAAATCATCAAATATGTCAAAAAAATTTAACTCAACATGATATGATGCAGAAGCATCACAAGATGTATCATTGATTTTAACATCGGAAAACAAAGAGTTATCATTTGAAACAGAAACAGCAGGTTCAGAAACATTTTTATTTTCAGAAACAGATCCTTCAACTTCGTGCTTTGACTGATCTAAGGATTGATCTGCAGGGGAAGTAGAAAGGTTAGTACTTTCAACATTAATAATTCCTCCTGAAACAAAACCAGATGGCTTGCCATAAACCATGAATGGTTCATTGGCAATCTCCTCTTTAGACAAAGGTTGATACTGATATGTATGATTAAAAGGAGGAGGTACATTATCGTATCCTAAACCCTTTTGCTGGTTTCGTTTGAACTGCAGGCAATGGTCAATTATGTTGGCAACTACCTCGCTTGATACATCAAACCTTTTAAAATCAAAATTCGCAGTTTCAAATTGTCTCTTTAATGTATCAAGCTCAGTAATTAACTCATCATTCTGTCTCTTGATATAATCATAATTTTCACATTTTTCACTGTAGTCTTCCTAAATTCTCTTAAAGTCCTTTATTTTTGTTTCTAACTGGGCCTTTAGGGGTTTCTGTCCTTTCCTGAGTTGATATCCTTCATATCTCAGGTCCTCAACTTCTCTTTTTAATAAATCAATTTGTTCCCGAAGAAATTTAATCGTAGTTTCACAAGATGGAGTACATGAAACTTCATTGACTGGAATGTTTGAAGAACTCATTGTTTTTAAAAAATATGCCCTTTAACTAAAAACTCAAAAGTAAACCTCAAAAGTCAAATTTAAAAAGTCAAACTCAAAAGTCAAACTTAAAAGTCAAACCGAAAAGCTAAATTTGAAAATTTAAAAGTTAAACGAGAAAGTCAAAGTTTAAAGTCAAAGGTCAAACTTTAAAAGTCAAAGTCAAATTTTAAGTAAAAAATCAAAAATCAAAATCAAAATTTAAAAACTAAAATTTTTGGTTGAAAATGGAATTTTAAAATAAAAGAAATTGAATTTTTGGGCAAAAAGTCTCAATTTGCGAAATTAGGAACCGAAGAAACGAGTCTTTAAGAATTAAAAACGGGAGGGATGAACCAAGGTGCAGCTTAGAAGAGTTGGTAAGACGCGTGTATTAGTAGGGAGGAGACCCGGGTTCGATCCCCGGCAACCCCAACTTCGGTTCTCCTTTCTTTTTTTTATTGCGAAGACTTCGCTTGCGAGGACGTCTGCTGGGATGCGAGGCGAGGAGCTGGACCGCAAACTCCGAGGACTGCCGTAAACTCCGGTCGGCCGTAAACCCCGCCGCCGGCGACCGTAAACTCCGGCCGTAAACTCTCCGCAGATTACGTGAAAAACAGCGTTTTTCATATCTTTTTGCTCCAAAACTCGATCGAAAACTCGTTTTTATCAAAAACGCAAAGAACAAACCCCCCCTAATTTTCAGAGATCTATCCAAAAACGCAGAAATCCTTCAAAAATAAGATCAAAAAGCTCCAGATCTGACAAAATTGACTGATACAAACCAAGCTCTGATACCAATTGTAAGTCCCCAAAATGCTTGTGTATCAATCAGATCCGTTTGATGGTGCGGAATCCCAATCAAACGGATGATGCCAGATCAAAATAGAAGAGAAGGAGAAGAAGAAGATGATGAATCTTGAATGTATTGATTAGAATGAAGTTCCCTTACACAAGATTCACACACTTACACACATATGCTCATTTCTCTCTCTCTTGGCGGTACACTCCTTTTCTGTTCATCAATCTGTAACATCCGGATTCCCAGGTATCTTATTTTAAAAATTTTATATTGAATTTTAGAGAGGGACTCGGCGAGTAGGCGCCCAGACTCGCCAAGTGGGATCGCGCATGCTTTGGTCTGATTTAATGAAGGACTCGGCGAGTCCATACGTGGACTCGGCGAGTCCATACGTGGACTCGGCGAGTCCACGCTGTTTAAGGAAACCCTAATTTCTCGGGTTTGGGACCTATTTAAGAACCCTTATAGCCACCATTTGCGGCTACCAGACCCTTGAGAGAAACCCTAATAGTGCTTGAGCGTTTGAGAGAGAGAAGAAGCCATTATTGGACCTTTGTGGGTTGGTTTTGCAAGAAGAAGTTGATTCCAGCTTAGAGGAGGCTAAGGAGGTTGCACATCTGTGGATTTCAAGCAAAGGGCATCATCTTTGAGGTAGCATATCGATCCTCTTTCTGTTTTGTTAAAGAATCCATGGATCTAGGGTTTTCTATTCCCTTTATTGGGATGATTTGTTGGAGATATGGTCCCTTATCATGTTTAGGCTTCAGATCTGGACCCATAATGGTCCAGAGAACCTTATCCATCTTGCTTTATGATGAGATATGAAAGAAATGGACTTAGGATGTTGTATTTGTGGCTAAATCATCAAGTAGAGTTATTTGGACGTTGCATGAGTATCAAGTTCGAACCTTTACGGGTTTATTGAGCTTGAGAAGGTTAGATCTATGGATTAGAGGAACAGATCTGACCTCAGAAGGTCATTTGAGTGTGAGCATGGAATGAACTCGCCGAGTCCATGAGCAGACTCGACGAGTCGAGTCGGGTTGCCCCGCGACTCGCGACCTGTGACGACCCGTGGAGTATAGGGTTGACTCAGCGAGTCAAGAGAGGGCCAGGGGCGAAGAGAGCAGGCGTGTACTCGCCGAGTCACCCTAGTGCACTCGGCGACTCGGGTCAAAGTTGACCGTTGACTTTCGTTGACTTTAGGGTTCTGGTCAAGACTGATTCAGGAGAGTTCAGGGAAGGGTAGAATGGCCTTCTACCCAACCTGTAGAGATGAGATCATGAGAGAGTATTGATCGGGAATGTTATTTGAATAATAGGAGGAGGCTAAGTCGGGACGTTGAACACGAGAGGTTATCCGACTTCATTGAGGTGAGTCTTCTCACTATACTGTACCTGGAAGGGTACCTATGTGTGACCGGAAGGCCTTGTATGCTATGATGTATGTGTTATATGCGGTTATGTGATATGTATGTGTTATGTATGCTATGAATGATAAGGACCGGAAGGTCAAGATGATATGTATGTATGTGCTATGTATGTTACGTATGGTAAGTACCGGAAGGTCGAGATGATATGGACCGGAAGGTCAAGATGATATGGACCGGAAGGTCAAGAGGTTACGGACCGGAAGGTCTACCGGGATTTGGGACGGAAGTCCCCTGAGACACATGGATCGGAAGATCCTAAAGAGTTGTGGCCTGGAAAGGCGTATGTGGGGTATGTGGTATTTTGGGGAACTCACTAAGCGTTTATGCTTACAGTTGTTGTGTGATGTGTTTCAGGTACTAGCGAGGATCGCGGGAAGGCGCCGGCATGATCCGTACATACTTATGGAGTTTATGATAATGAGATCTTGAGACATGTTTTGTTATGTTACAGTGGACACATTATGTTTTTATGATTATCGGGTGAATGAAAGTATGTTTTTAAATGAAAAATTGTTTTGAAAAATTACGTTGTTACAAGTTGGTATCAGAGCCTTGGTTTGAGGGATTCGGGTGCATCTTCGGATGAATCTGAACTCAAACTGAGGAATTGAGAAATTTTTTTCATAAAATAAACAATTTTTCTAAGAAAATAAAAGATTTTGGGAAAAGCAGAAGGAAGTAGTGTGTACGGTGAGCCAGCGCCCGAACGGTGATTTCCCAAAATACCCTAACATTATGTGTTATGAGATATGTTATGATATGATATGCATGCTAGAGTAGGCTAGGTATTCATGTTAGGACTAGAGTGGCCTGATTTTTGATGCCTTAGCCTAGGAAAGAGTTTGCTGCTATGGGATGCTTGAGAGCGAGTAGGTAGCAGTGAGGAGCTGATGAGAGGTCTACCAAATGGTAGCCTATGCCAGTGAGATATAGAGTACTTGTGATCTGGGATCCAAGGAGGAGGACTTAGGGTGAATACTGATGCGGTGCGGACGGTAGTATAGGGCCCGTACTACTGAAGACACCGGAGCAGTGCGCACTCTAAGTAAGAATCCATTGGGTACTAAGGAACAAGTAGGGTTAAGTATCGAGTGCGAGTATGCTCGAGCGAGTCTCTGATATTTTTATGTTGTGTTACAGAGACATCATGGTTGGGACACGCCACAGACCTGAGTCGAGCGGCGTGAGTGACGAGGAGCTTCGTCAGATGATCCACGATGAGGTGGCGGCGGCGATCAGGGCTGAGATTCCGGAGATGTTTGGGTCTATCAAGACCACACTGATTGAAACTTTCGATGAGCGGAACGCCGCGGTGACTGAGGCTGCTGGTGCTGCAGCTATGGCTGCTGCCAGACCTCAGGGAGGTGACTCGTTGTTGCTTCGAGAGTTCAGCAACACGAAGCCACCAGAGTTTCATGGGACGCAGGATCCGATCGCTGCGATGAGATGGATTGCTGATATCGAGGGATGCTTCTACACGTGTTCATGTTCGGAGCATCTGAGGGTACGGTTCGCGTTGAACCAGCTTCGCTTGGGAGTGAAGGATTGGTGGAAGTTTGTGACGACGAGCTTCACTCTTGCAGAGATTTCAGCGGTGACATGGGAAAGGTTCACCACCATGTTCAGAGATGAGTATGTTCCCCCTGTGGAGAGGGAACAGTTGGTTCAGGAGTTCTTGACCCTCAAGCAGGGTACTGATTCGGTTACTGTGGTTACCAGGAAGTTTCATGAGAGGGCGGTGTTCTGCCCTGAGCAGGTGTCTTCTGAGCAGGCACGCATGAGCCGGTATTTGGGCGTTCTGAGGAGGGATGTACGGGAGTTCGTGTCGAACTCGACTTACCAGACATTTGCTGAGCTTCAGGCAAATGCCCGGAAGAGGGAGATTGAGTTGGAGACTCAGGCCAGGGAGGAGGCCGAGTCCCAAAGGATGGATCGGCGGCCAGCACAGTCTCAGTCGGCAGCCAAGCGGGCCAAGTCCGCTGATACGAGATCTGGAGGCCAAAAGGGCCGCACTTGCGGAAAGTGTGGCAAGGGACATGATGGGGTATGTCGATCGGGTGCTTGCTACAAATGTGGCAAGGAGGGGCATATCGCCAAGGATTTCCCCAAGGGATTTATGGTTTGCTTTCATTGCAACCAGACTGGCCATCGGAAGGCCAAGTGCCCGCAGTTACATTAGGGATCAGCACAGGGATCTGCCCCTGCTGCTAGGGTTACTGAGGTTCGGCCAGTGAAGGCCGAGGCACCGAAGGCTCGTGGGAGAGCTTTCCAGTTGACAGCGGAGGAGGTCCGCGCAGCGCCCGATGTTGTGGCTGGTATGTATCCTTATTTATTTATTTTATGCTGAGATGAGATATTGTGCTTATATGATGATATGCGTAGGTACTTTTCTTGTGAGTTCTGTACCTGCCTTAGTGTTATTTGACTCGGGTGCGAGTCGATCATTTGTGTCGATAGCGTTTAGTCGGCATATCAGTAGCAGACGAGAGGCGATGAGTCGACCTCTGCGAGTTTCCATAGCTGACGAGCAAGCGGTGTATGCTACGGAGGTGATACGAGGTTGTGTACTCGAGATCTTCGGTGTTGAGTTCCCGATAGATCTGGTCCCGATAGCGATGGGGAACGTGTGTGTCATAGTGGGCATGGATTGGTTGAGCCGATTTGGGGCTGTGATAGACTGCGAGCGGCAGTTGGTGACGATACGAGACCCTAGTGGGGGAGTACTTATGGTGTACGGCGAGGGTACCCGATGTGGGTCAGCGTTCTGTTCGGCTTCCAGAGCGAGACAGAGTTTACAGCAGGGCTGCAGCGGGATTGTAGCCTATGTGATGGACACACGAGAGGCCGCTGGGAGGCCGAGTTCGGTGGATGACGTTCCGATAGTACGCAAGTTCCCGGATGTTTTTCCCGAGGAGTTGCCGGGTGTGCCTCCCGAGAGGCAGGTAGAGTTCCGCATTGATTTGGTTCCGGGGGCAGCGCCTATCGCCAAGGCACCTTATCGCCTTGCGCCGCCAGAGATGCAGGAGTTATCCTCGCAGCTTCAAGAGCTGCTAGGGAAGGGGTTTATTCGACCGAGTAGCTCGCCGTGGGGAGCGCCGATCCTTTTTGTCAAGAAAAAGGATGGTTCACACCGAATGTGTATTGATTACCGGGAGTTGGACAAGTTGACGGTCAAGAACCGTTATCCCTTACCAAGGATCGATGATTTGTTCGATCAGTTGCAGGGAGCATCTTGGTTCTCCAAGATCGATCTGAGGTCTGGATATCATCAAATGAGAGTGCGTGATGAGGATATCCAGAAGACGGTGTTCAGGACTCGTTATGGGCATTACGAGTTCGTGGTGATGCCTTTCGGGCTCACCAATGCACCGACAGCGTTCATGGATCTCATGAACAGAGTGTGTAGACCGATGTTGGATCGTGCGGTGATCGTGTTCATCGACGATATATTGGTGTATTCGAGATCTAGAGAGCAGCACGAGGAGCATCTGAGAGAGATTCTCGGGGTATTGAGGACGGAGAGGCTTTATGCCAAATTCTCCAAGTGCGAGTTCTGGTTACGGGAGGTCCAGTTCTTGGGACATCTCGTCAACCAGGATGGGATTTTGGTCGATCCGGCCAAGATTGAGGCGGTTATGAGTTGGGAGGTACCGAGATCTCCCATGGAGATCAGGAGTTTTCTAGGATTGGCTGGCTACTATCGGAGATTTATCAGGGATTTCTCCAAGATTGCCGTGCCTCTCACCAGGTTGACCCGGAAGGGTGTTGTTTTTTCATGGGGTCCGGAGCAGCAGACCTCGTTAGAGACACTTCGCCAGAGATTGTGCGAAGCCCCTGTGTTAGCCCTCCCGGAAGGGATGGAGGATTTTGTGGTGTATTGTGATGCATCGATATCAGGGTTGGGTGCGGTGCTTATGCAGAGAGGGCATGTGATAGCGTATGCATCGAGGCAGCTGAAGCCTCATGAGACGAGGTATCCCACCCACGATCTGGAGTTGGGGGCAGTGGTGTTCGCCCTCAAGATCTGGCGTCACTATTTGTATGGGGTTCGGTGTACCATTTATACGGACCATAAGAGTTTGAAGTATCTGATGGATCAGCCCAATCTGAACATGCGTCAGAGAAGATGGTTGGATGTGGTAAAGGATTATGATTGTGAGATCCTGTACCACCCAGGAAAAGCTAATGTGGTAGCCGATGCGCTGAGCCGTAGGGCAGAGAGTGCCCCGATTCGAGGCACTTGTATGAGGTTGACAGTGATGACCCCGGTGTTGGACACCATTCGGGAGGCCCAGGCAGAGGCCGTGATACCGGAGAACCGCAAGAGAGAGCGGGTAATCGGGCGGGTGTCCGAGTTCGTGACGGATGGTCGAGGGCCGATGACCTTTCAGGGTCGGATTTGGGTGTCGTATGCAGGCGGGGCACGTACCATTCTGATGGAGGAGGCGCATAGATCGAGGTTCTCGATCCATCCCGGGGCCACGAAGATGTATTTGGACCTGAAGAAAGATTATTGGTGGCCCTGTATGAAGAGGGATGTCGCGTGGTTTGTTGAGAGGTGCTTGACCTGTCGCAAGGTTAAGGCCGAGCACCAGCATCCGCATGGCAAGTTGCAGCCGCTTGAGGTGCCCCAGTGGAAGTGGAAACAGATTTCCATGGATTTCATCACCAAATTGCCAAGGACCGCAAGGGGTGTCGATGCAATTTGGGTGATCGTCGACCGGCTGACGAAGAGCGCGCATTTTCTTGCAATCAGTGAGAGCTCTTCTGCTGAGAGGTTGGCAGAGTTGTATGTGAGAGAGGTGGTATCGCGTCATGGAGTACCGATCTCAATTGAGTCTGATCGAGATGTACGTTTCACTTCCAGGTTCTGGAAGAAGTTCCACGAGGAGTTGGGTACGAGGTTGCATTTCAGTACCGCCTACCACCCACAGACGGACGGGCAGAGTGAGCGGACGATTCAGACGCTCGAGGACATGCTCCGAGCATGTGTGTTGGACTTCGGGGGAAGTTAGGTCACGTATTTACCCTTGGCCGAGTTTTCCTACAACAACAGCCACCATTCTAGTATTGGAATGCCTCCCTTCGAGTTGTTGTATGGGAGGAGGTGTCGGACTCCCATTTGCTGGGGAGAGGTAGGGCAGCGTGTGATGGGTAGCATTGAGATAGTGCTGCAGACGACAGAGCAGATACAGCAGGTGAGACAGAGATTACTGACGGCTCAGAGTCGTCAGAAGAGTTATGCGGATCGGCGACGATCCGAGCTGGAGTTCCAGGTGGGGGACTTTGTACTCCTGAAAGTATCTCCTTGGAAAGGAGTGATCCAATTCAGGAAGAGGGGCAAGCTGGGGCCCCGGTACATCGGTCCATTCAGGGTGACCGCGAGGGTGGGCAAGGTAGCATATCGGTTAGAGCTACCTGCGGAGTTGAGCCAAATTCATGATACCTTCCACGTGTCCCAGTTGAGGAAGTGTATAGCCGACGAGTCGGCGATGGTACCACTGGAGGATATTCAGGTGGATGCGAGCCTGAATTATGCGGAGAGGCCAATCGCGATCTGGGATCGGAAGATCAAGGTTCTGAGGAACAAGGAGGTGTCACTGGTGCAGGTCCAGTGGCAACATCGGAAGGGGTCCGAGCTGACCTGGGAGCCGGAGTTGGAGATGTGGGAGCAGCATCCGGAGTTGTTTGTCGAGCAGGACTTCGATGGCGAAGTCTGATTCTAGTGGGGGAGAATTGTAACATCCGGATTCCCAGGTATCTTATTTTAAGTATTTTATATTGAATTTTAGAGAGGGAATCGGCGAGTAGGCGCCCAGACTCGCCGAGTGGGATCGTGCATGCTTTGGTCTGATTTAATGAAGGACTCGGCGAGTCCATACGTGGACTCGACGAGTCCACACTGTTTAATGAAACCCTAATTTCTCGGGTTTGGGACCTATTTAAGAACCCTTATAGCCACCATTTGCGGTTACCAGACCCTTGAGAGAAACCCTAATAGTGCTTGAGCGTTTGAGAGAGAGAAGAAGCCATTATTGGACCTTTGTGGGTTGGTTTTGCAAGAAGAAGTTGATTCCAGCTTAGAGGAGGTCAAGGAGGTTGCACATCTGTGGATTTCAAGCAAAGGGCATCATCTTTGAGGTAGCATATCGATCCTCTTTCTGTTTTGTTATATCGATCCTCTTTCTGTTTTGTTAAAGAATACATGGATCTAGGGTTTTCTATACCCTTTATTGGGATGATTTGTTGGAGATATGGTCCCTTATCATGTTTAGGCTTCAGATATGGACCCATAGTGGTCCAGAGAACCTTACCATCTTGCTTTATGATGAGATATGAAAGAAATGGACTTAGGATGTTGTATTTGTGGCTAAATCATCAAGTAGAGTCATTTGGACGTTGCATGAGTATCAAGTTCGAACCTTTACGGGTTTATTGAGCTTGGGAAGGTTAGATCTATGGATTAGAGGAACAGATCTGACCTCAGAAGGTCATTTGAGTGTGAGCATGGAATGAACTCGCCGAGTCCATGAGCAGACTCGACGAGTCGAGTCGGGTTGCCCCGCGACTCGCGACCTGTGACGACCCGTGCAGTATAGGGTTGACTCAGCGAGTCAAGAGAGGACCAGGGGCGAAGAGAGCAGGCGTGTACTCGCCGAGTCACCCTAGTGCACTCGGCGAGTCGGGTCAAAGTTGACCGTTGACTTTCGTTGACTTTAGGGTTCTGGTCAAGACTGATTCAGGAGAGTTCAGGGAAGGGTAGAATGGCCTTCTACCCAACCTGTAGAGATGAGATCATGAGAGAGTATTGATCGGGAATGTTATTTGAATAATAGGAGGAGGCTAAGTCGGGACGTTGAACACGAGAGGTTATCCGACTTCATTGAGGTGAGTCTTCTCACTATACTGTACCTGGAAGGGTACCTATGTGTGACCGGAAGGTCTTGTATGCTATGATGTATGTGCTATATGCGGTTATGTGATATGTATGTGTTATGTATGCTATGAATGATAAGGACCGGAAGGTCAAGATGATATGTATGTATGTGATATGTATGTTACGTATGGTAAGTACCGGAAGGTCGAGATGATATGGACCGGAAGGTCAAGATGATATGGACCGGAAGGTCAAGAGGTTACGGACCGGAAGGTCTACCGGGATTTGGGACGGAAGTCCCCTGAGACACATGGATCGGAACTCACTAAGCGTTTATGCTTACAGTTGTTGTGTGATGTGTTTCAGGTACTATGTGGGGTATGTGGTATTTTGGCCTGGAAAGGCGTATGTGGGGTATGTGGTATTTTGGGGAACTCACTAAGCGTTTATGCTTACAGTTGTTGTGTGATGTGTTTCAGGTACTAGCGAGGATCGCGGGAAGGCGCCGGCATGATCCGTACACACTTATGGAGTTTATGATAATGAGATCTTGGGACATGTTTTGTTATGTTACAGTGGACACATTATGTTTTTATGATTATCGGGTGAATGAAAGTATGTTTTTAAATGAAAAATTGTTTTGAAAAATTACGTTGTTACACAATCCCTCCTCAACCACCTAACACCTATATATATACTTGGGGAATATGGGCCGTAAATGGGTTTACAGCCGTAAATGGGTTTACGGCCGTAAACACCCGTGGGGCCGAAACAGGGTTTACGGCCGTAAACCTGTTTACGGCCGTAAACACCCACCTGACCGTAAACTCATAAAATATTACATAAAAATACAATTGCTCAGAAAAGCAAAGTATAAACCATAATTTTGACCCAACAGAAAACAGGGAACATATTTAGCTAATAAGGTAATTACTAAATATTATTCTTAACACAATAAGTAAATAGGGGGGGGGGGGGTTATCTAATTTTCCAAGTTCAGATCAACTTAAAACTAAACACGCAACTAAAAACGATTGTAAACAAGATTAAGAAAACACTTCTGTCTAGCTTCGAATCCCCTTTTCCTATGTGTAGTTTCTAGGTATGTATTTATTCAGTTGGTTACCAATTTAGATGTAATTAGCAGTCTTAATCCGATCTCCTAATATTTTATCAATTCATGAACTACTATGTAATGATCATACACAACAAACACAAAACAGATTAATAATGATAATTGGGTTATGTAAGATATATCTAAATAATCATCTATGATCAAGACAAATTACCAAACACAATTATGATCAAATTTATGTTCTCTAATACAGTTAAAGTTGTTATCTTTATTACTTAATCTAAGATATGATTAATCTTAGCTCTAGCAATTTAATGATCCTAAACTACTGGGTAAACAAGTTCATGCAATTCAAATGGTCATTAAACTACACTTAACTTGAATCAAAGCAACAAAGATGTAAACTTTAACATGCTAGGTAATGATAATTAAACACATGCATTAACCAACTTCATAAAATCCAAATATAAGCTAGAAACTATACATAGTATTAGGGTTCATCTACACTAAACGAAAGCCTAATATTTAACTACTCATGGCAGAAAATAAGCACACAAAAACATAAGAATTCAACATAGTTAATCTAATGCAAACCGAATATGATGTGTAATCTTCAAATCTTCAATCTTCAAACGTTCTCTCTTCCAAAGGGTTTTTCACAAATCTTGGGCCTATAATATCGACTATCTCTCAAGAAAATCCAATCCAACCTCCTTAAATCGATTATGTGAAGGAGTATTTATAGTTTCCAAAAATCGTGTCTCACGTTGTGAGATCAGTACAATTCGTTTCTGGCAAGGGAACTGCGTTCCGCGTAGTTATCTTCTGGAAGAATCATCCACACGATGTGAGATTAGAATGATCACATCGTGAGCTTAGTTATTGTGCATATCATCGAGAATTTTCTAATCGCCACGCCACGGTACTCTGAAGCCATGTTGTGGGACTTGTATTTTCATGGTTTTTCTTCCTTTTAAGTTCCTTTAAGCTCCCAGCTTCAGCTCCAGTCCTTCCACGTTCCAAAATTTTTTAGTTTTGGTCATTTTCCTTCAAGAATGTCCTATTTGGCTGCAAAATGTAATTCAACTCAATAATTACACATTATCTTTGTAATTAGCCAAAATATAGCTTAAAATGTATTAAATTAATGCCTAAATATATGTATAAATATAGCAATATTAATAACAAAGTGAAGGCTCGAGTTGGACCATGATGAATGAACAACTTCTGTTTTCTATGATATTTAACTTTCGCATTTTTTGATACATTTTCTAGATGATATTAGTGTTTTTAAACTTTTGGTACTTAGGATTTATGAAAAGTGATTTTGGAATGTTAAGCTTGTGTTTTAAAAATGAAAATTTTGGGTTGAAAATTAGGATGTTACATTAAGAGTTTTGGGAGGTCGTTAAAGAGGATATTCTTAAGCTTGTTTGGAAATTCTATGTGGTCCGTGATATTCCAAAGGGGTGCAACTTGTCTTTTATTGCCTTTATACCGAATGATAATGATTTGAAATTCACTTCAGACTTTTTCCCGATTAATTTAATTAGGTGTCAATACAAGATTATTGGTAAAATATTAGCCAAGTTGTCTTTCTATGGTTATCAAATCTATAGTCTGCATGGAGCAGTGGGCATTTAGAAAGAATTGCCAAATTCTGGATGTACCCATTATGATGAACGTAATTATTGGTTATTATAAGGCGATGAAACAAAAGATGGTGATCTTCAAGGTTGACATCTAAAAGGTATATGACTCTTTGGAATGGGGTTATTTGATCGAAGTTATGAATACGATAGGTTTCTCCTTGCAGTGTGATTGGATAATGACGACCCTTTCTTCTCCTAGACCTTATCCTAGTACTATAGCATACTGTTAGGATACAAGTATGCTAGTTGACTAGGATAAATCGTTGTTATGTGTGTGCAGTTTAGGACACTTGGTGTCTGGTATGCTTGAATGGTAGGGTCTTATCCATTGATTGTATGATACTATTGGTCTGAGCAGTGTAGGACATTTACTGTCATGGTATGCTAGACTGGTAGGGTCTTGCATGTGGACCATATGATACTGTTAGGTGTAATGGTTGGTTAGGATAATGTTTGTGATGGTTGTAGGTAGTTAAGTTGGATAACCCGATAACTCTTGGTCTAAATCCTTATTGCATGGTTCTTGTTTGATCTATTTCTTTTGGGTGGACCACCTGTTCTCCATATAATGTAGGTTTAGATAAGGTGATCCATTATTGCCTTTTCTATTTGTTTTTGCTACGGAGGCTTTTCATGTTGGTCTCCTCAAGACTATTAGAGACTAGTAAAGAAGGCGTTTTTCATGGGATTCATATTGGGGCGGAGTTAGAAATCTCGTACTTTCTTTACACTAATGATGCTATTATTTTATGTAAGTAGGACATTGAAAATTCTTAGAGGATTGTGACATTTCCGAAGGTGTTTTGGATAGCTTTAGGTTTGAAGATCAATATACTCAAAAGTAAATTGTCACACCCCCAAACCAGAATGGCGGAAACATTCGGGGGTGGGTGACTTCACGTAGTATCATAACAGTTGAATATTGTAAAGAAAGTAAACACAACCATCATAAATATAATAAAAACTTACATTGTTGCGTGTAATACATGTTTCAAAAGAATATTACAAATATGATGATTTAAAATGTTTTGATAATAGACGCCTTAGCGTTCCTTCTCCAAAAGCTGATGGTTACCTGTATTACTGATTCCCTGAGAGATACAAGTAGTTTTGAAAAAGTGTCAACAATTAAGTTGGTGAGTTCATAAGCGTTTTTGTACTGAAATTTGTATGTCCTTTGGTAAAAATAACTGAACGTGTTTTCCAGAAAATCCAATATTTTCTACATATAGTTTGAAAAAGTTCCAAAGGCTGGAATGCAATAGTATCTTTCGTGCTCAAATGGTGAAAGTGTATTTATACTCACATAATGTATTTACTGGATGCATTCAAGAGTCTCGTAAATCAAACTTATTTTAATACTCCGTGTGAGTTTTATAACCATGTTATTGACCCAGACTGCCTGTAACAACGTTCTTCAGGCGTTGTAGTGTTATGACGTTTGTCACCCCAGACCTGCCGGTCTAACTGTAGCTAACAGTTTAGGTGCGGGATTGTCAATCCCGTATAGATCTATACACAAGTATCACGCTCTCCCTCCAAGAGATTATGGTTTATAATACAGGACTTGAAATGCATACTTGTGAGTACGTTGAAGCTGAATGTCTCACCACCCTTAGTATTAATAGATTTACGAAAAGAAAAGTCTATATTTCATGTAGATGAAAGTATTTCATTTTACAGTGTTTATGTAAAGATGTAATGAATAACTCGTAAACTATACCCATTATAGTTATTCAAAAGTGTGTTCCATTTGATGATATAAACTTGGTGTAATATCAACTTTGCATGTGAAGTGTAACATTGGTATTAATGTTATTTAACATCCATAAACAAAATCTAGATAAAGTATTTGAAAACATTTCTAACGACGTGTATTTTAAGTGTGATTTTAACTCGTGTTTCACTTGTATTCCCCCCCCCCCCCCTAAAACATGAAAAAGACGTGAAAATGTAGGGGTATGAATTCACCTGGAAAGTGTGGTGATTTTAAGAAAACGAGTTTTTCTCGGGCAGCACTTCGACCGGGAAGTGGTAAGTTTCTCGGGATTCTCGGCGCTTCGGACCTTCGTCGGGGTTGGATATGTAACTGGGGTGTCGTGGTCGTCTCGGGGTGCTAAACGTGGAGTAGAAGTGAGAGAGAAGAGTGAAATGAGCAAGGAAAGTCGGAAGTCTCGCATGCTATTTATAGGGTGAGTTCTCGGGATTCACGTCGTGAACATGGGATAGTTAACGTAGTGAGTCTGGTCTGTAGACGCGACGCCTGGTGGTCTAGTTCTGGCACACATCAGTCATAGACTCACGTCGTGAGTCTCTTGCTCACGTCGTGAGTTTCGGATAAGGTTGGTGTGCGTGCCTCGAACTTCAGAAATTCATATCTCTCGGATACGAGCTCCGATTTCAACGTTCTTTATATCCACACGTAGGTGAGAATATACTCTACAACTTTCATTTAGACTCTGTCGGCTAATTTTGATTTTAATTTTTAATATTATATTTTAAATAGGCCGGGACAGGATAATTCCGTTAAAAATCCATAACTTCTTCATCCGATGTCCGTTTTCGTCTGTCTTTTTACCGTTGTACTATTATTGTCGAGACCTTCAATTCTCATTTAGGTTGCGTCGGCAAAAAATCTCTCGATCTTTATTTCGAGTTTTTAGCTGTCTACTGCTGTTTTGAAACTTTAGAAAAATCAGAATTCCTCATACGAAGTCAGATTTGGGCGTTCTTTTTATGTATGCTCATGGTTTAACATAATCTACGACTTTCGTTTAGATACCTAAGGCTAAAAAGTATTTTATTGAAGTTTTACTTTTTACGCTTAACAGTGTTTTACCGGTTGTGTCGCGGATTTTCGATTGGTCATAACTTCTTCGTTATAACTCGGATTTGGGTGTTCTTTATATATTTGGAAACCTTGACAATATATCTAGCATTTTATGCAACCCAAATGAGACTTTGGAACACTTCATTTTGACGCCATTTTATTACATCAAAAATAGTTTAATATTATTTGACTTTTTGAACATTACATTGACTTGAAATATCGGGTTGTCACATCATCCCCCCATTAGAGGGAATTTCGTCCCGAAATTTAATCTAAGGCAGAGTTTATGGACTAGGAAAAAGATGTGGGTACTTTTGTTTCATCTGATCCTCGCGCTCCTAGGTGTATTCAGGTCCTCGCTTGGCATTCCAACGGACCTTCATAATGGGTATGCGAATTTGTTTAGTTCTTTTAATTTCCCGATCCATGATCTCTACTGGCTCTTCTATGAATTGGAGATTCTCGATGATTTCAATTTCGTCCAGAGGGATAACGAGGGTCTCATCGGACAAGCACTTCTTTAGGTTCGACACGTGAAAGGTAGAGTGTACGTTATTGAGTTCCTGCGGTAATCGAAGTTTGTATGCCACCGGGCCGATCCTGGCAAGGATCTCGAATGGTCTGATATACCTTGGGTTTAGTTTCCCACGCTTTCCGAAACGTATTAATCCCTTCCAGGGTGAGACTTTTAGTAGTACCTGGTCCCCAACCTGGAATTCCAAGGGTTTCCGTCTTTTATCCGCATAACTCTTTTGTCTGTCTCTTGAAGCCTTCAGTCGCTCCCGGATTTGAACAATCTTCTCCGTAGTTTCCCTTATGATTTCTGGTCCAGTGAGAGTGTTGTCGGTTGCTTGTCCTCTTGCTAGTTGTGTGTCACCCACTTCAGCCCAACACAGAGGTGATCTGCACTTACGTCCGTAGAGGGCTTTGAATGGGGCAACCTTGATGCTAGTGTTATAGTTATTGTTGTACGAAAACTCGACCAATGGTAAATGGGTGACCCACGCCTTACCAAAATCGATCACACAAGCTCTTAGCATATCTTCTAATGTTTGTATGGTTCTCTCACTCTGGCCGTCGGTCTGTGGGTGATAAGCGGTACTCATGTCTAACCTTGTTCCTAGAGATTTTTGTAGCGACTGCCAGAACCTCGAGGTGAATCTACTATCTCGGTCCGAGATAATGGATATTGGTACACCATGCAATCGTACAATCTCTCTGATGTATGTTCTGGTTAGCTTTTCCAGTTTATCCGTTTCTTTGATTGGTAGGAAGTGCGCGGATTTGGTTAACCTGTCGACGATCACCCAGATGGTGTCGAGTCCGCTTGCCGTCTTGGGTAACTTGGTTATGAAGTCCATGGTTATCCGCTCCCACTTCCACTCGGGTATTTTCGGTTGTTGCAACAATCCCGAGGGCTTTTGGTATTCCACCTTGACCTTGGCGCAAGTCAAACATTTGCCTACATAGGTAGCTATTTCGGCTTTCATGTTCGGCCACCAATACAACCTCTTGAGGTCTAAGTACATCTTGTCTGAGCCGGGATGTACGGAGTAGCGAGTTTTATGAGCTTCGTTCATGACAACATCCCTGAATCCACCAAATTTTGGTGTCCAGATCCGGTTCATGAGACAACGAACTCCGTCATCCCTGACTTCAAGGTTTTTGTCCATTCCTCTCAATGCTTCACATGCCACGTTCTCTGGCCTCAAGGCTTCTTCCTATGCTTCTTTGATTTGTGCGGACAGGTGTGAGTGGATGGTCATGGTTAATGCTCTTACTCGGTGGCCCGAGTACTCCTTTCTGCTCAAAGCGTCTGCAACCACGTTGGATTTTCCGGGGTAATAACGAATTTCACATTCGTAATCATTTAGTAATTCCACCCACCGTCTTTGTCTCATGTTGAGTTCTTTCTGATTGAGGATATGCTGGAGGCTTTTATGATCGGTGAAGATGGTACATTTCGTGCCGTAGAGATAGTGCCTCCAGATCTTTAGAGCGAAAACGACTACTCCTAGTTCGAGATCGTGCGTGGTATAATTGACCTCGTGCGTCTTGAGTTGTCTCGAGGCGTATGCGATGACCTTCCCTCGTTGCATCAGGACACATCCAAGTCCCTGGTTTGACGCATCACAATAGACCACGAAGTCTTCTGTTCCTTCTGGCAAGGATAATATAGGTGCGCTGCACAGAGCTCGCTTCAGTGTTTGGAACGCAGTGTTTAGTTTTTCTCCCCAGCTGAAGGTTACACCCTTTCTGAGTCAGGGTGGTAAGTGGCTTAGCAATCTTCGAAAAGTTTTGTATGAACCTTCGGTAATACCCAGCAAGGCCCAAGAATTGTCGGATTTCCGTTGGAGTCCTTGGAGTTGTCCAGTTCTCGATTGCCTTGACTTTGGAAGGGTCCACGTGTATCCCCTCCTTGCTGACCACGTGACCTAGGAAATCTACTTTCCGAATCCAAAATTTGCACTTTGAGAATTTTGCGTAAAGCTTCTCTGTCCTTAATGTTTCCAAGACCTGTCGGAGGTGTTGGCTATGTTCCTCCTTGTTCCTTGAATAGATGAGTATATCGTCTATGAATACGATCACAAATTTGTCCAGGAAAGTACGACATACGCGGTTCATCAAGTCCATGAACACCGCCGGTGCATTTGTCAATCCAAAGGGCATCACTACAAACTCGTAGTGACCATAGCGAGTTCGGAATGCCGTTTTGGGAATGTCTCCTTCCAGGACTCACAGCTGGTGATAACTAGATCTTAAATCGATCTTTGAGAAGTAGGTCGCTCCTTGTAGTTGGTCGAATAGATCGTCTATGCGCGGTAAGGGATAACGGTTCTTGATCGTGAGTTTGTTCAGCTCTCGGTAATCGATGCACATGTGAAAAGATCTGTCCTTCTTCTTTACGAACAGAACTGGTGCTCCCCAAGGTGAGAAGCTCGGTCTAATGAACCCTTTGCTTAGAAGCTCGTTCAGCTGGCTGGATAATTCCTGCATTTCTGCCGGTGCTAGACGGTACGACGATTTTGCTACTGGGGTTGCTCCGGGAATCAAGTCGATCCTGAACTCGACTTGACGTTCTGGTGGGACTCCTGGAAGATCTTCTGGGAAAACATCTGGGAAATTGCAGACTTCCGGAATGTCTTTAATGTCTTTCACTTCTCGTTTCTTGTCCACCACGTGGGCTAGGAAGGCATGATATTCTTTGCGCACGTATTTTTGGGCTTTGACGCATGAGATGATTTGTAAATTTGTACCAGGTTTGTCACCATAAATGATAAGAGTTTTGCCGCTTGGCAGATTGAGGCGAACGGCCCTTTCGTGACAAAGTATATCGGCATGGTGAAGGCTTAACCAGTCCATACCGATGATGACATCAAACCTTCTTATAGTAATCGACATAAGATCGATTTGGAACGAGTGTTCATTTAAATTTAACGTTCAACCTATGTACATATCGTTTGCGCTTTCCGTTTTACCATTTGCCATTTCTACTGTGAATATTTTATTGAGTGCTTGGGGTTTTTTATTAAGTAAGTGTTTGAATTTATGACTCACGAAACTTCTCTCCGCACCACAGTCAAAGAGTATGCATGCATAAATGTTGTTGAGGAGAAACGTACCCGTAACCACTGTGGGATCGGCTATTGCCTCGTTCTGCCCTATTGCCAGCACTCTTCCTACACCGCCATCATTCTTTGCCTTAGGGCAATCCCTCTTGTAGTGCCCAGTTTCCCCACACCCATAACATGCCTGGATCACTCCAGCACCAGGAACTTGGGTGATTGGTCGCGTCGGTGCCCTACAGAAACGGGCAGTGTGCCCTTTCCTGTCGCAGTTTTTACAGTGCATCTCCCGGCAATTCCCGTTGTGATGGTAATTGCATTTGTTGCACTTTGGTAGGTTCCCAGCATATTGTTTTACCGGCGTAGGGGTAACAGGGACAGCAGTGGGGGCAGTAGCAGCATGGACCGCCACTATTTGTTTCTTTGAAGGTTCTTGCGAAGTTTGACCTTTCCTTTTGTTCCAAAACTTCTTGTTGTTGTTGTTGTTGGCATTGCTGTTATTGTTGTTGCTTCCTTTGGTTGGTTCCGGGATGATGGTCGTGACACCTTGGCAGACCCCATGATCGACGAGGGACTGTGCCAGTTGTTTGGCACTATCGAACGTCGTGGGTTTGGAAGCTAGCACACTTCCTCGAAGCTGGGGCGACAGCCCCCAGATATACCTTTCCACCTTCTTGCTTTCTAGGGCCATCATCCCTGGGCAAAGTATTGTCAAATCACTGAACCTATTCGTATAGGTTGTGATTTCCGAGCCCACCATAGTCAATTCCCAAAGTTCATGTTCAAGTTTCTAGATCTCGCCCCTTGGGCAGTACTCTCGCAGTAGCATTTGCTTCAGGTTCTCCCAACCCATGGAGTTTGCCACCACAAGAGTTAGTGACTTGACGTGGCCATTCCACCATGTTAGGGCTCGTTCAGAGAAAGTACAGGCAGCAAATTTTACTTTGCTCTCTTCGGGGCATGAGCATATCTCGAACACGGCTTCCGTTTTCTCTATCCATTGGGATAGAGCCATCAGTCCCCGGTTCCATTAAAGGGGATGGGTTTGCTGTTGGAGAAGTCTTTGTAAGTACATTCCCCGGAACGACCCTGGTTTTGGCCATTTGTAGAGCTGTTTATTCCTCCTCCTGATCCGTTGTTACTCATTTGCGCCATTGCTGCGGTTACGGCAGCTGTTACAGTAGCCTGAAAGGTAGCAGCATCCATCGACGGAGGGGGTGGTGGAGGTGGTGTTGGTGCTCCTGTATTATTGAAGCATCGAGGATTTCTTCTTGGTGGCATGATTCTGCCACAAGTTAAGAGACGAATCCTTGATAAGTCATTAGAAATGATTATGGAAGGTTTTAGTATTATAAGTTTTGGTTCTGAACATTTTTGGTTTTTGCATGTTAATGGAAACTTTCAAAAATAAGTGTATGATTCTTTTAAGAATTTAATGGAATACTCAAGGAAATAATAAATGCGTGTCAATTTCATTGATATTAATATATGATACAACGATCAGGAAAATTTGACCTTTTATAGGTCTAGGGTACATCAATGAAAATGGGAAAATTTGACAGCATTTCGGCCTCCGAATTGTGTACTCACACTCCGTCGGGTTTACATTTATACAAGAAAAGGTAACACCAACACTTAGCCGATAGGTATAAATATAGCGCCAGTAGTACGCGCTCTACTCCGAGCGGGTAGCACGTTGCGGAACATGGTATGTGGTTGTCGAAGCCTTAGCTCGGGCTACTTGTCGTTCAGCCTCGATGGTACGCCTCTCCATTGTGGCTTGGTTCTTACGGAACTCCCTTACTTCGACTCTAGCAGCAGTAATGTCTTTCTGAAGGGAAAAGGTGTGCTCTATTGTCCGCTCATGTTCTTCGTCCAGACGATGAAGACGTACCGCAGTGACAGCAGCGGTGGCCCCAATGTCCAAGAGTTGGCTGGCATTTGCTCTTGCTTGCTCGCCTTGGTTGGCAATGCGACGAACCATGACAGGGAGTGCTCTGTCAGCTGAACCCCCGTTGCTGAGGTTATAAAAGCCTCGTGCCATGCCGTAGGGTGGGCGTTGCCCTTGTTCCCTGCTCCATCGCTTCAGATCCACAGCCCAGCGGGGAGCCGGGCCCTGAAAGTTCCTTTGGGGATTTGCTGCTCCTCGGGGACGATTGTAGATCTCGGGTTCCGAGTCAGTGCTCCCACCATCTCCTTCCTCTTCAGACTCTTCATTTGGGTCTTCCTCGGGATCCTATTCGGAATCCTCTTCTGGCTCCTCCTCGGGTCGTTCCGGGGAATGTACTTACAAAGACTTCTCCAACCCATGAAGTCTTTTGTAATGTCCTTTGGTAAAAATAACTGAACGTGTTTTCCAGAAAATCCAATATTTTCTACATATAGTTTGAAAAAGTTCCAAAGGCTGGAATGCAATAGTATCTTTCGTGCTCAAATGGTGAAAGTGTATTTATACTCAAATAATGTATTTACTGGATGCATTCAAGAGTCTCGTAAATCAAACTTATTTTAATACTCCGTGTGAGTTTTATAACCATGCTATTGACCCAGACTGCCTGTAACAACGTTCTTCAGGCGTTGTAGTGTTATGACGTTTGTCACCCCAGACCTGCCGGTCTAACTGTAGCTAACAGTTTAGGTGCGGGATTGTCAATCCCGTATAGATCTATACACAAGTATCACGCTCTCCCTCCAAGAGATTATGGTTTATAATACAAGACTTGAAATGCATACTTGTGAGTACGTTGAAGCTGAATGTCTCACCACCCTTAGTATTAATAGATTTACGAAAAGAAAAGTCTATATTTCATGTAGATGAAAGTATTTCATTTTACGGTGTTTATGTAAAGATGTAATGAATAACTCGTAAACTATACCCATTATAGTTATTCGAAAGTGTGTTCCATTTGATGATATAAACTTGGTGTAATATCAACTTTGCATGTGAAGTGTAACATTGGTATTAATGTTATTTAACATCCATAAACAAAATCTAGATAAAGTATTTGAAAACATTTCTAACGACGTGTATTTTAAGTGTGAGTTTATCTCGTGTTTCACTTGTATTTCCCCCCCCCCCCCCTAAAACATGAAAAAGACGTGAAAATGTAGGGGTATGAACTCCCCTGGAAAGTGTGGTGATTTGAAGAAAATGAGTTTTTCTCGGGCAGCACTTCGACCGGGAAGTGGTAAGTTTCTCGGGATTCTCGGTGCTTCGGACCTTCGTCGGGGCTTGGATATGTAACCGGGGTGTCGTGGTCATCTCGGGGTGCTAAACGTGCAGTAGAAGTGAGAGAGAAGAGTGAAATGAGCAAGGAAAGTCGGAAGTCTCGCATGCTATTTATAGGGTGAGTTCTCGGGATTCACGTCGTGAACATGGGATAGTTCACGTCGCGAGTCTGGTCTGTAGACGCGACGCCTGGTGGTCTAGTTCTGGCACACATCAGTCATAGACTCACGTCGTGAGTCTCTTGCTCACGTCGTGAGTTTCGGATAAGGTTGGTGTGCGTGCCTCAAACTTCAGAAATTCATATCTCTCGCATACGAGCTCTGATTTCGACGTTCATTATATCCACGCATAGGTGAGAATATACTCTACAACTTTCATTTAGACTCCGTCGGCTAATTTTGAATTTAATTTTTAATATTATATTTTAAATAGGCCGGGACAGGATAATTCCGTTAAAAATCCATAACTTCTTCATCCGATGTCCATTTTCGTCTGTCTTTTTACCGTTGTACTACTATTGTCGAGACCTTCAATTTTCGTTTAGGTTGCGTCGGCTAAAAATCGCTCGATCTTTATTTCGAGTTTTTAGCTGTCTACTGTTGTTCTGAAACTTTAGAAAAATCATAACTTCCTCATACGAAGTCAGATTTGGGCGTTATTTTTATGTATGCTCATGGTTTAACATAATCTACGACTTTCGTTTAGATACCTAACGCTAAAAAGTATTTTATTGAAGTTTCACTTTTTACGCTTAACAGTGTTTTACCGGTTGTGTCGCGGATTTTCGATTGGTCATAACTTCTTCGTTATAACTCAAATTTGGGTGTTCTTTATATATTTGGAAACCTTGACAATATATCTAGCATTTTATGCAACCCAAATGTGACTTTGGAACACTTCATTTTTGACGCCATTTTATTACATCAAAAATAGTTTAATATTATTTAACTTTTTGAACATTATATTGACTTGAAATATCGGGTTGTCACATAAATTGAGTGTCATTAGGATTGATTTTTTAGTGGTACAACAAGTGGTGGATTTTGTTGAGTGTAATGTGATCTGTTTGCTTTTATACATATATTGGGGTGTTAGTTGGTAATAATATTAATCGCATACACTGCTAGAAACATTTTAGTGATAAGTTTATATTCGAGCTGTCTACATGGAAAGCCAAGATGTATTGGTAGGAGGCCTAATGACTCTTACCAAGGTCATGCATGGTACTCTTGGTATTTATTATTTGTTTGTTTTT
This sequence comes from Lactuca virosa, assembly GCF_052849685.1. Classification (NCBI taxonomy): domain Eukaryota; kingdom Viridiplantae; phylum Streptophyta; class Magnoliopsida; order Asterales; family Asteraceae; genus Lactuca; species Lactuca virosa. The sequence continues at coordinate 240,379,632 of NC_136433.1, forward strand.
AACGCTCCTGATACAATTTTGAAGATTTTGGAGTCTATCAGAGTTAAATTTTTTTGGGGTGATGATATTAGGGAATGTAATCTCCATTGGATTGCTTAGAAGTGTATAACGGATAGTAAAAGATAATTGGGGTCTTGGTGTTGACAATTTATGTTCTTTAAATAGAACACTTCTGTTTAAATGGTATAGAGATTTTTTGAGCAATCAGATGGCTTGTGGGTTCATGCCACTCAGGTTGTGCATGGGTCCGGAGTAGATCTCACTCTCGGTTTGGAGCTGGGGGTATAATATTTGGCCAAGTATGTAATATGGTCTTAATCATTTGGCGAGTAAAGGGGAAAATTGAAAGGTTTTTGTATGATTGAGGATGGAATTAGGGAAAATACAAGATTTTGGATGGATACTTGGCGTGGCCTATTAAGGACTAGTTTGACCATGTGTTTGCTCTTGATAAGTTTCCTAATTCTTTGCTTCTTCATCACAATTATGAGAATAATCTTATTTTGGCTTTGAGAAGGGTGATGAGTGCGGGAGTGGAAGATACTTAACAGGAAGGATTTTGGATTTCTCTTAGAGCTTATTCATTTTCTTTTGCCAGAGATCGATGTCATCGATTTCAATGGGAGTTGGAGGCTTCAGGAGTCCTTATGGTTGCTTCTACTAGGCAATTGTTGGACTCAAATTTTCTTACTTGTTATGGTTCTCCAACGAGATAGGATTGTGGTGTTCCAATAAAACTAAATGTTATGTTATGACATTTAAATATGAGGGATAAAGGTATTGATTTTGACTCTGTTTTGTGCGATGTTTGTAATAATATCGGGGAGTTTACATGCCACCACTTGTTCATTAAATACCTCGTTCTCCCCCTTTGTGGAATCAGATAGATGTGTGGTGGGGAATATCATTGCCGACGAATAGTATTTTATCGGAGTTCATTCCCCGAACACATTCTTCTATTAGTGATTATAGTGTAAGTAGAATTACTATCGAGACATACTGAGTTCAATTTGCTTTCCAAGATTGGAGGTGCGGGGTGCACACTTGGATTGATAAATATGGACTTAGGAATATGGGGTTCGGGGGCACTGCCCCTAGGGATAGAGCTCCAAGGGGCAGTGCCCCTGACAGGGTCTAGAGGCTACGCCTAAATTTCTTAGCCAAATAGTGTCCATTATAAGGGCACCAGTGTTCCCTGATAAAGGTTATCTTCTACATATAAAAGAAGATTTGAACATTTCAAAAAGAAAACCAGTTAGAAAATTGTCTTAAAGAAAACAAATCACGATCAACGTATTTTGTGTCTATGAATTAGATTCGTCTTGTAATATGGTTTGATTTGTTGGATTATCCTATAAGTCTGCATTCTTGTAACCCCAAGAATAATTGTCGAATTACAAATTTCAGAAAGTGTTGTAATCATGATCCAATATATTATCCAAGTTACTATTATTCTGAAACCCAAATTCTAACATCTTCCACTTTTCCATCCATGAGTAAGAATATTTTTGATGTTGTAATATTGTCACATACCTATTAGGCCATAAGGAATTTTTGTAATAAGCTGAATTTTGGAGCGTAGAGGACAAGGAAATATACTATTTCTTATTTTTGGATTTGTAATAAGTGTAAAATTTGTAGAATGCTTTGGGACTGTTGGTTATGTAACCCCTATTAGCTTTTTTGTAATTTTTTCTCTAATATATTTCTAGAGTCTAATAAATTTCTGCCATTCCAAAATAATATAGGATGGGTCGAATTACTGGTTGCTAACAAACATGGTTTTAATATATAGCAATGTTTTGGTAAATGGTGGTCGAGGTGTTACAATTGGGTTTCTAATCATACAAGCTTGATAAACTGGCATTTGGGAAATTATATGCTTCTAGGAAGAAATCTAGAAGGATTTTCACCGAGAATGAGTTATTATTATTTACCTTAGATGTTTCCAACAAAAAGTGGTTGCACAACAAGGGTCGAAGGAAAAGCAAGGGGAAGAAACGTTGTTGGTTTTTACCAAGGTTCTAAAAAGCTCGTTATGGCTTCGTCATGACACGTCATGACTCCAATGCTTGTAGTTGCCACCAAGCTTTAACAAAATGTCGTCTTATGTCATATATTTACATAAAAATGAAAATAGTAGAAAATATATGAAAAATAATTAATTATATATAAAATTGCCGCCTTAAGTAATGTCTTACAACATGGCCGATCCATAGAGTTTTCATGCGTCGGGCGAACAAACTTAATAATGCCCCTATGTTTGACCTCTGAGCCCATATACAAAATGAATTTATGTGAACAAGAAAATTTAACACATTTTTTATTTAAAAATATCACCGTCTATAAAAACTAAAAAGTACAACCAACACCTACAACAATGTTCATACATTCTTTCAATGCTTTGGCTCCAAGCTCGGAAATAAAAATGCCATATTATAATAAGCAACATATGGAGACATAATTATTAGTGACATCATTAATTAGTAAGCTATGCATGATTTGAAGACCATCATCAAAATTTGCAAGCACATTATTTTGTGTATGCTCATCGATCAGTAAAAGGGGATTTTTTTTCTCCAGCTGTGATCAATACAAATAAACTATTTAACCCATTGATAGGATTGATGTGTATCTCAACTAATCTATGCATCATCTGTTAAACAAAAGAAATAGAAGAATCAGTTTAATTGTGTTATATTTCATCAGTTAAAGAAACAATTACATTTAAAGTCATTCAAGTAGATATAATCAATATATGGTATCTTATTTAAACTAATTTATGACATCTTATAGTACCATTATATAAAATAATATTAAATTGTCTTCACTCTTTTATTTTGGTGAATTTAAATAAAAGGGTCACTAAAAACAAACAACTAAAGTTCAGTACTAATGAACCATATCGATTCAACATCAAATTATTGGAAATATTGGATTTTAACAAAGTATTAATGGCTGAAAATTTCATTCACTCTTGAAAATAAGTTCGTATTAGGATGTTTGCTGAAGATAAACATACATACCGAATGCAGAAGGCTGAACTTATCATATGACAATCGAACGTCAACTTCAAACACCAACTTATGTCTCAAATAAGAAATTCAGAATAACACTAAAAGAGGTTATTAAAATCAGGAATCAGAACAGGAATACAACTACCAGAATCGGGAATTACTTTGCATATTGGTGGCTTAGAAAAATACCAACTGTCTTCTCTCTTCAGAAATCAGATTGAATAACTACGAAATTTGATGTCCCTTGTTCAATTAACAACCACAAATCAGATTGTATACTCGTATCACTCGACAGGAAATCAGAACTTGAAAATACTGAAATTAGAGTATTTAGAAATCAGAAATTGAGTACTAGACTACTTGGAATCTATCTAATCCACTGATAACTAAGAAATTTGAAAGCACTCAAAGTAGGAATAAGATTTAGGAAAAGTAATAACGGACGTTTCTAGCCTCAAGGCATTGAGTTCTCCAGTCGACAATAACGTTGTTCTAGGCGGCGTTTCGTTTTTCCAGCACAATTGATGAAGATTAGTCTCTTAGTCTTAACTTGTTTGGCGCCTAAAGTGTTGTCACTGCCATTTTTCGCTTAAGAAATCAGATCATAAGAATATTGGACTAATTTTTTAGGGTCACTTGATGCCCCCAAAATTTTGATGGCCTAGGCCTAAGCCCAAGTCACCCATGTATTGGGCCCACCCTGCATGCCTTACAAACGATGTTGGCTCGCCACGACTCGAAAAAGCTTGAGACTTGACATTGCCATCAAGTCATGCCTAACATTATTTAGAACATTGGTTTTTACATGCTTCTCAAAGTGATTTAATGCGACAAGTTAGTTAGAAGGAAGATTATTATTTAAGCAAAAAAACTTTCAAGATTCTAAAAAGAAATTAGATAAGTCATAATGTTTGCTATGCAATAATTAATGTTAATATCGAACAAGCGATGTACCTTAGAGAGGTTAATATGAAAATGAGATTTTCTAATATGTGTCCTAAAGACACATATAAGAAACATTAATTAAAATATTATTTATAAGAAATATTACCATAATTAAATATAATGAACATTAATTATGTTTAATTTTTTTTTGGAACCGGCAAATATATTAAAAAAAGCACCAACCCTAGCAAGGCGCTAGAGAAAGGAAAAAAAAAAAACAAAAAACAAAGTTCAAATTACAAACAGTTTAACGGGGAGCTAATCCAATCACCCCAATTAAAACAACACCTGCCATAGTTAAATGTAAAATTTTTACCATAGTTAAATGTAAAATACATTAATTATAAGAGAAATTAAATATTCTCCTACATTTTATTCATACTATCATCATACTCATATTAAATGGTGACAAATGAACTAATGTGTTATCAATTTCATTAAATATGTCATTAAATATGACACATGATAGGGGGATAAATAGGAATAAAATGTAGAATGATATTTCATTTCTCTAATTATAAAGAATATTATTTATAATTAATTTTATCACATTTAATTATGGTAATATTTGACATAATTAATACATCGATTAATGTTTTTTTTTATATGTGCCGTATTAAAAGAAAGAAGGTTAATTTGCAAAGATTGACTTGGAATATATCTGGTCAATCAATATTTATATTTGATCATGAACATTCCACCATTACAATTTTTGTTTTGTGTAGGTAACTTTAGCAGGCGTTCTTTACGTATGCATGGGATAACACGAGATTAACATTTGTAAAATTGCATACATCAAAATCATATTTGGAAAAGATACTATACCTCTTTTATACCGATGTTTTCCAAACGAAAATATACTTATGCTACTACAAACTACAAAGAAAAGGGTGTGAAGTAGCTATCAAAACGGGGCCGAGGCAGGATGTAAATGCATAACATGGAGTCATGGACATAATTACTATGTGATAAAAGCAATCAACAACCACCATATTTATTGGAAAATATTCATCTTCTTTAGGCAATGATTATGAAAATACAATTGTGGGTCTCAAACTTAGTAACATGGATGAAGTATGTTGAATAATTGCATAATGAATAGAAGAACATGTAAAATTATTGTACTAAAATATTATTCTTTGTCGTGGATCGTACCAAAATTATAAATTACAACTGTACATATGTTTCTCTAAATTAAAAAAAAATCTATTTGAGACATGTTCGATACATTGTTCGAGAGAAAGAGATTTTAGTTTTGGGTTGAAAAAAGGTTCAAATCCAAAAAGCTATTTCAAATAGTGTTTAACTAAAACCTTCTTTTAGATTTTATCAACTCGAGTTTAATATTATTTAAAATAAATAAATCATATCTATCATTTTTATAATTATCTTATACAATTAAATATAAATAAATTTTAACAAGCATGATGTCTTTATTTAAAACAATAAGATTAATGGATTTTATAAATTGTTAATCGTCATCTAACAAATAAATAAATATTTATTATATGAATTTATAAACAAAAATTAATATAATACAATAATTTTATTTCTTTTAAAATGTCGAAACATTTGTAATGTAAAAAATGTTTCATATTGATTTTTACAATGTTGAAAAGTCATATATACTTTATTTGTAAAAAAATTATCATTGATGCATAATTTTTTTTTATCAACTGAGAAGCTTAATGAGTGCACTTGGTATTTAAATTTGGAAGTTTTTAAGTTTTAATAGTTATAGTTTAGAAAAATTAATTTATCGTCATTATATTTCGTTTTTAGTTTATATCCAAATGCTTTTTTATGTAGTTTTACATATTTTAAAAGCTTTTAACTACTTGTAACAAACATTCTTATATAAATAAAAGTTACAGCTTGCAGCTACCAACTACTTTTACCGAACACGTTATTGGTATAACTATTTCATACAAAAGGAACATGTTTTAGAACATATATTTTAAATATATCATTCACTAATTTTGTATAATTTGTTTGTACATAAAAATTCCAACTCTTATACCAAAATGAGAATATGGAATAAATGACACCTTATATGAAGATGTAACACTCGTTTTCTTGAATGGATCATATCATGACTTAAAGGGGTCAATGATAAGGTTTTTGGGGAAATCATTATGCTACGACATGGTGTGTTGTTGACCACGACGTGACATATCACTTAAATGAAAACGTGTCTGGATGGACACCACGACGCGACAAGAGGGAGACCACGAAGTGGTGGTTTCTGCAGCGTAAGCTCGAGATTTTTAGGGTTTCTCCCATATTTAAGGACCTTAACTCTGGATTACATTATCTCTTTCAACCTCCATCTCCCTATTTCGAAGCCCTAACCCCTCCTTTTGTTTTTTGAGCTCTTTGTTGGTGTTTTGTCTATTCGAAGGTTGAGGGAAGGCTTTGTTGAGCAAATGATCAACTAGCAACTCATCTCCATCTCTTGGTGCATCTTCTAGACTTTTGTAAGTCCCCAAGTTCTCACATTTATGGTTCAAACTTTGTAGATATAGGTTTTGGGCTCATTTTTCTTCATGATTTGTTAATATGAATGAATGGTTTTCATAAAGTTGGCAACTTTATCACTCATTGAGGTCCAAAGATCATCATGTGTTTCTGATCTAAAGTTCCATGTTGTTTAGTGTCATGCATGGAGCTTTGACTCCATTTCTTACCATTTTAACCTAGTTTTAGGAGAGACATGCATTGGATATGCATGTCCTTTAATTAAGAGTTTTTATGGTTCATTTGAAGGCAAGGAATTCTTTTGGAAAGTTTGAGCAAAGGACTTAACGAATTAAGTTATTAATTAGGATAATAACATTTGTGGAAGAAACCACGACGTGGACACGGAGGGCCCACGACATAGTGGTATCTTGCATGTTTAATGTTTTGTTATGACATGCTCACGATGTGGCCAAGAGGTCTCCACATCGTGGTGACCATTCACTTGGTTGACCATTGACTTTTGTTGACCGTTGAATTTTGACCAGTTTTACTATGGGTCAAACTTGGAGGTTTGGGGTTGAGGATTAAGGATTTATCTTTATTTGGTGATAGTCGGTTCGCAGGATTGCTCGGTGCAAGGAGTGAGAGTGTTGTTGTGCTTCTCCCGTTTTGCGATTTAGGTGAGTTTATCACTATGCCACATATAACATTTTATATCCTTTGCATGATACGATAGAGGTACAGTTAGGGTACGAGTATGCTAGTTGACAAGGATAACTCCTTGTTATGCATGTGTAGTTTAGGACAGTTGGTTTCATGGTATGCTAGACTGGTAGGGTCTTACATATTGATTGTATGATACTGTTGGTTTGAGCAGTGTATGACATTTAATGTCATGGTATGCTAGAGTGGTAAGGTCTTGCCTATGGACTATATGATACTGTTAGGTGTCATGGTTGGTTTAGGTAGTGTTTGTAATGGTTGTAGGTGGTTAAGTTGGATAGCCTGATAACTCTTGGTCTAAAGCCTTATTGCATGGTTCTTGTTTGATTTATTGTTTTCGGGCGGACCACCTGTTTGACTGTCTATTTGATCTCTGACCACATATGAATTTACATATTATATGAAAGATCAGGATCTGACCCCTGACATTGACCTTGACTTGTTATGTATGTTGGGATGGGCCCGTTATATGAGTTAGGGTTGGGCCCGTTATACTCTTTGGGTGAGGCTCATTATGTATGTGGGTGGGTGTAACATCCGGATTCCCGGGTATCTTATTTTAGTTATTTATTTTGGGTTTTATGGAGGGACTCGGCGAGTAGACGCTCAGACTCGCCGAGTAGGATCGCGAGTTCTTGACTGGATTAATGACCGGACTCGACGAGTAGATACGTGGACTCGGTGAGTCCGCGCTGTAAAGTGAAACCCTAAATCCCCGGGCCTGTGCCCTATTTAAAGGCCTTTATGGCCTCCATTTGCGGCCAATGCACCCCAGAGAAACCCTAGAGAGAGCAGTGAGAGATTTGAGAGCAAAAAGAGGCTAATACATCACTTTTGGTGTAGTTTTGCTAGAAGGAAGAAGGAAACACCCATCTAGAGCGTGAAGGGAGCTTGGATCTGGGCTAATCATCTTGAGAGTTCATCTCTGGAGGTATAATCCCTTTTATTTCGTGTTGATATGATAGATTTCATGATTTTAGGGTTTTTACCTCCATTTTATGTAAGATCTAGTGAGTATGAGGCCCCCTTTGTGTTAATAGCATCAGATCTGGACCATGAAAGGTCCATAGAGTCACTATCCCTCAGCTTTATGCAAGCAAATGAAAGATTGGGGACTAGGTTGCCATTTTTAGAGTTATTTCTCCATTTATGACTTGTTGTGGGTTGCATGCACGTAAAGGTTGCACCTTTACGTGACATTTGAACATTTGAAGGGTAGATCTGATAGTTAGGGAAGCAGATCTGACCTTAGGAGGTCATTTGAGGATGAACATGGAGGCAACTCGCCGAGTCCATAAGTGGACTCGACGAGTCGAGTCGGGGTTGCCCCACGATTCGTGACAGGTGTCACCCGTCGAGTGGAAGGATGACTCGACGAGCCAAGAGAGGCTGAAAGGATTCAGAGGACCCGCATGGACTCGCCGAGTCGCCCTTGTGCACTCGACGAGTCGGGTCAAAGTTGACCGTTGACTTTCGTTGACTTTAGGGTTGTGGTCAAGACTGATTCAGGAGAGTTCAGGGAAGGGTAGAATGGCCTTCTACCCAATCTGTAGAGATGAGATCATGAGTGAATATTGATCGGGGATGTTATCTGAATAATAGGAGGAGGCTAAGTCGGGACGTTGAGCACGAGAGTTTATCTGATTTCATTGAGGTGAGTCTTCTCACTATACATTACCTAGAGTGGTATTTATGTGTAGACCAGAGGGTCTTGTATGCTATGTGTATATATATGAGTTATGTGCATTGTGTTATATGTATGCTATGTGTTGAATAGACCGGGCCGGAGGGCCCAACGATATAGACCGGACCGAAGGGTCCAACGACACAGACTGGACCGAAGGGTCCGACGAGCTATGACCGGACCAGAGGGTCCAACGAGCTACGGGACTGGAGGGTCCCGCTGAGACACATCGACCGGAGGGTCGTATTGTAGCCTCGAGTGGCGTATGTGTTGAATGTGGTATTTTGGGGAACTCACTAAGCATTTATGCTTACAGTTGTTGTGTTATGTGTTTCAGGTACTAGCGAGGATCGCGGGAAGGCGCCGGCATGATCCGTACACACTGAGAGGATTTATGTATTTGAGGATCTTGGGATTTGTTTATTGAGATAACATGTATTACATTGGATTACTATGATATTTTATGAATGAGAGTATGTTTTTAAAATGAAAAATTGTTTTGGAAATTTACGTTGTTACAAGTTGGTATCAGAGCCTTGGTTTGAGAGACTCGGATACACCTCCGGGCGTATCTGAACTCAAACTGAGGATATGAGAGAATTTTTCATAAAAGAAACAATTTTTCCAAAAGAGTAAAGGACTTTTGAGAAAAGCGGAACGGAGCAGTGTGTACGATCAGCCAGCGCCCGAACGGTGATTTCCCAAAATACCCTAACATTATGTGTTATGAGATATTATGTGATATGTTATGTATGCTAGAGTAGGCTAGGTATTGCCTTAGCCTAGGAGTTACTGCTACTATGAGATACTTCGAGAGTAAGTAGGTAGCAGCGAGGAACTTATGAGTGGTCTACCAGAGGGTAGCCTGAGTTTAGTGAGATATAGAGTACTTGTGATCTGGGATCCTAGGAGGAGGACTTGGGGTGAATACCGATGCGTTGTGGAAGGTAGTATAGGGGCCCGTACGACTGGAAACACCGGATCGGTGAGCAGTCCAAGTAAGAATCCTCAGGGTACTAAAGAACAAGTAGGGTTGAGTATCGAGTGCGAGTATACTCGAACGAGTCTCTGATTCTTTTGTGTTGTATTTCAGAGACATCATGGTTGGGACGCGCCACCACCCAGGAGGCAGTGGTACCAGCGATGAGGAGATTCGTAGGTTGATTCACGAGGAGGTGGCTGCAGCCATTCGAGCTGAGATACCAGAGATGTTCGGGTCTATCAAGACCAAGCTGATCGAGACTTTTGATGAGCGGTACGCTGCTCTTACTGAGGCTGCTGTTGCTGCGGCCACCGCAGCTGTCGCTGCTGCCAGGCCCCAGGGAGGTGACTCGTTGCTGTAACGAGAGTTCAACAACACGAAGGCACCAGAGTTTGATGGGACGCAGGACCTGATTTCTGTGATGAGGTGGATTTCTGACATCGAGGGATGCTTCTACACCTGCTCGTGTCCGGAGCATATGAGGGTTAGGTTTGCGCTTAACCAGCTTCGCTTGGGAGCGAAGGATTGGTGGAAGTTTGTGACGGCAGACTTCACTACGACAGAGCTTACTGCGGTGACCTGGGAGAGGTTCACCATGATGTTTCGAGATGAGTATGTCCCCCCTGTGGAGAGGGAACGTCTAGCCCAGGAGTTCTTATCCCTCAAGCAGGGAACTGAGTCTGTGACGGTGATTACGAGGATGTTTCACGAGAGGGCGTTGTTTTGCCCTGAGCACGTGTCGACTGAGCAGGCACGTATGAGCCGATACTTGAGCATACCGAGGAGGGATATCCGTGAGTTCGTGGCGAACTCGTCATACCGGACATTTGCCGAGCTTCAGGCAAATGCCCGGAAGAGAAAGATTGAGCTGGAGACTCAGGTTAGGGAGGAGGCCGAGTCTCAGAGGAGGGACAGACGACCGACACAGGCGCAGCCGGCAGCCAAGCGGGTAAAGCCCGCTGATTCGAGATCTGGGGGTCCGAAGGGCCGCACTTGTGGGAAGTGCGACAAGAGTCACGAGGGGGTGTGTAGAGCTGGGGTGTGTTACAAGTGTGGGAAGGAGGGGCATTTCGCGAGGGATTGCCCCAAGGGATTCTTGGTTTGCTTTCATTGCAACCAGACCGGCCATCGGAAGGCCGAGTGCCCTCAGCTACTACAGGGATCAACACAGGGGTCTACACCTACTGCTAGAGCTATCGAGGTCTGGCCAGCGAAGGCCGAGGCACCGAAGGCTCGCGGGAGAGCCTTCCAGTTGACAGCGGAGGAGGTCCGTGCAGCGCCCGATGTCGTGGCCGGTATGTATTCTTTTACTTACCTATTTTGAGTTTGAGATTTTGTGCTTATATTGTGTTATGCTTAGGTACTTTTCTTGTGAGTTCTGTACCTGCGTTGGTGTTATTCGACTCGGGTGCGAGTCGATCTTTCGCGTCATTAGCATTTAGTCAGCACATCAATGTTCAGCGAGAGGCGTTGAGTCGACCTCTACGAGTTTCTATAGCCGACGAGCGAGCGGTGTATGCTACTGATGTGATCCGAGGATGTGTACTCGAGATCTTCGGCGTTGAGTTTCCGATTGATTTGGTCCCGATTGCGATGGGAGATGTCTGTGTCATCATAGGCATGGACTGGTTGAGCAGGTTTGGAGCGGTTATCGACTGCGAGCGACGGTTGGTGACCATACGGACCCTAGTAGGGGAGTTCTTACGGTGTACGGCGAGGGTACCCGTTCAGGGTCAGCATTTTGTTCGGCTGCTAGAGCGAGGCAGAGTCTACAGCACGGTTGTAGTGGGTTTGTGGCCTACGTGATGGACACACGAGTAGCAGCGGAGAGGCCTAGTTCTGTTGATGATGTGCCGATAGTGAGTGAGTTCCCGAATGTTTTCCCCGAGGAGTTGCCGGGTGTGCCTCCCGAGAGGCAGGTGGAGTTTCGCATCGATTTGGTTCCGGGAGCGGCACCTATCGCCAAGGCGCCCTATCGCCTTGCGCCACCAGAGATGCAGGAGTTATCCTCACAGCTTCAGGAGTTGTTTGGGAAGGGATTTATCAGACCGAGTAGCTCGCCGTGGGGAGCGTCGATCCTTTTTGTCAAGAAAAAGGATGGTTCACACCGGATGTGCATTGATTACCGGGAGTTGAACAAGTTAAGGGTCAAGAACCGTTACCCACTACCGAGGATTGATGATCTGTTTGATCAGTTGCAGGGAGCGTCTTGGTTCTCCAAGATTGATCTGAGGTCTGGATATCATCAGATGAGAGTGCGTGATGAGGATGTCCAGAAGACGGCGTTCAAGACTCGTTACGGGTATTACGAGTTCGTGGTGATGCCTTTCGGGCTCACCAATGCACCGGCGGCGTTCATGGATCTCATGAACAGGGTGTGTAGGCCGATGTTGGATCGATCGGTGATTGTGTTCATCGATGACATATTGGTGTATTCGAGATCCAGAGAGCAGCATGAGGAGCATTTGAGGGAGATCCTCGGAGTTCTGAGATCGGAGAGGCTTTACGCCAAATTCTCCAAGTGTGATTTCTGGTTACGAGAGGTCCAGTTCCTGGGACATCTCGTTAATCAGAATGGGATATTGGTCGATCCGGCCAAGATTGAGGCGATGATGAGTTGGGAGGTGCCGAGATCCCCCATTGAGATCAGGAGTTTCCTGGGGTTAGCCGGCTATTATAGGAGATTTATTAAAGATTTCTCCAAGTTCGTCGTGCCTCTCACCAGGTTGACCCGGAAGGGCGTTACTTTTTCGTGGGGTCCTGAGCAGCAGGCCTCGTTTGAGACTCTTCGCCAGAGGTTGTGCGAAGCCCCAGTGTTATCCCTTCCAGACGGAATGGAGGATTTTGTTGTGTATTGCAACGCATCGATATCAGGGTTGGGTGCGGTGCTTATGCAGAGAGGGCATGTGATAGCGTATGCTTCGAGGCAGCTGAAGCCTCATGAGACGAGGTATCCCACCCACGATCTGGAGTTGGGGGCAGTGGTGTTCGCCCTCAAGATCTGGCGCCATTACCTGTATGGGGTTCGGTGTACCATATACACGGACCACAAGAGTTTGAAGTATCTGATGGATCAGCCCAACCTGAATATGCGCCAGAGGAGATGGTTGGATGTGGTAAAGGATTACGATTGTGAGATCCTGTACCACCCGGGCAAAGCTAATGTTGTAGTTGATGCGCTGAGTCGTAGGGCGGAGAGTTCCCCGATTCGAGACACTTGTATGCGATTGATAGTGATGACTCCGGTGTTGGACACCATTCAGGAGGCCCAGGCAGAGGCCGTGAGACCGGAGAACCGCAAGAGAGAGCGGGTGATTGGGCAGGTACCTGAGTTTGTTACCGATAGTCGTGGGCTGATGACCTTTCAGGGTCGGATTTGGGTGCCGTATGTAGGCGGGACGCGCACCACTTTGATGGAGGAGGCGCACCGATCGAGGTTCTCGATCCATCCCGGGGCCACTAAGATGTATTTGGACCTGAAGAGGGACTATTGGTGGCCCTGTATGAAGAGGGATGTAGCATGGTTTGTTGAGAGGTGCTTGACCTGTCGCAGGGTTAAGGCCGAGCACCAGCGTCCGCATGGCAAGTTGCAGCCACTTGAGGTTCCCCAATGGAAGTGGGAATAGATTTCTATGGATTTCATCACCAAATTGCCGAGGACCACACGGGGTGTCGACGCAATTTGGGTGATCGTCGACCGGCTGACGAAGAGCGCGCATTTTCTTGCTATCAGTGAGAGCTCTTCTGCTGAGAGGCTGGCAGAGTTATATGTGAGGGAGGTGGTATCGCGGCATGGGGTGCCGATCTCGATTGTGTCAGATCGAGATGTACGTTTCACTTCCAGGTTCTGGAAGAAGTTCCACGAGGAGTTGGGTACGAGGTTGCATTTCAGTACCGCCTACCACCCCCAGACGGACGGACAGAGTGAGCGGACGATTCAGACACTCGAGGACATGCTTCGAGCATGTGTGTTGGACTTCGGGGGAAGTTGGTGTTGGGTTATGAGCATTCTAACACTCCTAAGTGTACATGCAACCCTAAATACCTTGGATCTATGTTTTCTCTATTATACATACAATTATGAACATCCAAGGTATTATCCTAATCTAGCATACAAAATAATAAATATAACAAGATAGAATACATACCTCTTTGATGTAGAATGTCTTCATGAAGCTTGAGTGCCTAGTGCCCCAAGTGTGACACCTCAAATGGTTCACACAACACCAAATACACTTGGAATAACTTGAGAGAAACTTGAACACTCCTTGAAATCGTCTAGCCCTCACACTCACACATTAGTTCCCGATTTCTTGAGCCATGGGATTCTTTTATATGGTGGCTATTAGGGTTACACCATGTAACTCATAACTTTACCCATTCCTTATGCTCCATGGATTTTAACCTCCATGGAGTAGCCATGGGTCACCCCATGGACTTAGTCCAACATAAGGAATCTTGGATCACAAGCCCACATATATAAGAATGAATGATTTACACAATCAACCCATATATTTAATTAGTCTCCTTTTGATCACTTAATTAATTCCAAATTAATTCTTGATCAATACTAATTAAATAACCTTATTAATATATATTAGAACTTATAATATATTAACCAACCTTAAGTGTTTTTTCTCTCATTATAGTCTATCCAAATGCATGATGCCATGCAACCCAAATGGACCATGCCGGGTCGGGTCAAGTCTTACCAATTATAGTTATGGACTTAGACATTAATCCAACAGTCTCCCACTTGGATAAGTCTAAAACTATGATTACGTATGACTTCAGGAACCGATCAGCAATCGTAGCTCTCAAAAGCTTCTGTCGAACTCTGACCTTGTCGATGAACTCTGACCTTTGTCAATGACTTGTCCATTAGATAAGGGATCATATATTCCTCCATTCTAGATATCATATGGACTGAGACATGGATTATCAATCATTCTCTCTGTCCATTTGTTGTTTCCCGATTTCCGATTCATGATGACTGACTGATTGAACAAATCAAATCAGTCCTGGCTTGGCCAAGCACTCACATGTATCATCTTTAAATCATCGAGGGGCCCACAGATATCGCTTTTATCCCGAAGGTAATAGGAATGGATAAACTTCGACTCATATGGCTTGTTCTACTACTTGTTGAATCATACACAAAGGCACGTTTTATAACATCGAGTTACCAATGCGTTTTCGTGCAATCAATGTATAACCAACTCATAGTAACAACTCATATCTCTAGGTTTGAAGAATATAAGATATTATCGTCTCATGATCACTCGTGATAAAATCCATGAAGTGATTCAAATGAGCGCGGGTTGAATCCAATACTCAGAACTTATGAGCACTCATGAGTGTTGTAGCACCACTTTGTCCACCAACTTGGACCTCTACAAACCAACCCATGACAGTCTTGATTCATATCTACTTCCAACATATGACCGACTGTGGATGGTTTGAATAACTTAATCATTCAGGAAGAGCGACTTAGTTATTCTGGAAGTCAAAACATGCAAAGTGAAACACAAGAATAAATGAATCAAATATGGTATCAAACCCTATGAATATAAATAAACACTTTTATTTATCACCATACTGATTACTCATTATTCATTGTTTCGGTTTTATCAACTTTATACTTGAATTTAAAACAATAGTTGTCCCATGCTCCAAGCATGTACACTATGTTTTCTAAACACTAGTCATGCCATACACCAAGTATGCATACTATGTTTGTCTATGATCTTTACTTTGTAAAATAGATCAATTGAACATCACTCCAATGATCCTCTTTTCACAGTCCCAAATCCTTACTGCAAATGCAAGAATTCCAAATTCATGCCATTTACTGAAATCTGTTAGATTCTAAACTTATATGCATTGATCCTCTTAATGATTATGCACAAAGTCAGAAAGACTTGACAACAATCATTACAGAGCATTCCAAAGGAGATCAGCTCCTTGGAAACATCCTTCTTTCATTAAGTTTCCTAATCTTACACAGATTGAATAATTTCTAACTTTGAAACATTTCCATATTCCATTTTGACTATCACTTCTGAACAAGAGTTGCCTCCTTACAGATTATGTCAATATGGTCCTTCCAGAATTAACATTATACTTCCAACTGTCCTTGAGCAACCAATCTTTGGTAAACCTTAGATTGTCCTCGACAATTGCTTAATCATTTTAGTCATATCCAATTCTAGACCTTTTCCCTTCATAATGCTCCAGGCATTTGGAAAATTTTAGAAGGGATGAATATAGCACATGTAATCGATCCTATATCCGAAGCATATGGGACACGATTCATGATGTCTCACATAAAGACTAAACCAGTCTTTTGCTATAATAGTTCCATTTCAATTTGCCAAGTTCTCAAAATTCAGATTATGAAAAGGGATGTCGTAATCATAATCGAATTTTAGAACGCAAATAATGGACCCATATATAGAATTTCCTTATGTTGAGCCATTCCAACATGAAATTCATATATATATATCCTTGATTAAATACGATTAAAATCTCAATCTAAGCTTTTAGAATTGAAATGAAGTATAATTTCCTCTCCCTTAATTATAGCAAAACAACTTTCTCAACCCCTGCAACCTCACGAATTGAAACTTTTGTTTTCTATAATTAACATTGCTAACTTGCAACCTTTGTCATAATTATCATGCTCCCACTAACATGATGATTATTAGCATAACACTTATGCTCCCACTAGCTTTGACATGTACTCAGAAATCAGCTGACTTTCTTACCAAAGTTCAGATTTCTGATACTAGATTGTTTTGATAAAACTTTATCAAAATCATACACCTCTCTTAGATAGCTCACATGTGTGTCTAAACAATTTTAGAACTATGAAAAGGGATGCCGTAATCATAGTCTCAATTGTTTAGACCTTTGCCACTTCTCACAAGTCCATGTTAGTGTGCCGGTAAACCACACACGCTCCACTAACGACTTTGAGAATGCAAATATCACAATTTCTATCTAGCTAAAATCTACTTAGTGAAAGTGTTTCCTCACCATCATTTTCATGAATCGGAGAGAAACCTTATGACACTTAGATTTAATAGTGTATGTGTTCTTATCCATGTGAATTTGTCAAAACCATAATCACAAGACTAGGTTAGTGACAAATCCAAACTCATATTGATTAAACTTGTGCAATCTTAAATTCTTGCCATTTGGTAGCTCAGGTGCCTGCCATTGCTTCTAAGTAGTTGTGCAACCAATTGAGAACTCTCAGAACTCCTATGCAAAGCCAACTTGAATAGGCACAAAAATTTCAACACGATAGGTTATAAACCTCAAGTCGTGTGCTAGTGAAGGACTTTAGGTTTTATTCTTGATTAAGTCTTGAAACTTTCAAGAGCTTTAAGACTCCCACTGTCCTCTTGACATATAAGACTCCCTTGGTCAAATATTCAAGAGATAGTGCGGATTCTTTATCAAGACTAACACTTTACACAATTGGCCTAAGTTAGTCTCTGTTTTATCCAAAACATCACAACTTACCAATTTCAAATGTACAAGAGTAGATAACCTTTTACTCTTACATTTGACTAGTGTTAACAAACCCTCTTTAAGATATGTCACTCAAGTTACAATCTTGGAGTATGACTCTAAGAATTGTTTTGGAACGAAGTATGACTCATCTTTTTGATTTAACCATTTCAACAATTCATGACTCCTCTTCTTAGTCATAAGAATGCACTAAGATGACTTTAGAGGACCAATTGTGATATGGTATCTTAATCATTAAGATGATCATAAACATGATACTAAAGTACTCTCCCATCTTTTCAGATTTGAGAAACTTTTATCTTTCTGCCATACTTTGATTCTTCTTATTCGTTCTGTCTCACATTGAAACTTCTCCAATGCTACAGACTTATACTTAAACTTATAAGTATAACCATATTTACTGAACTTAAGTAAATCATGACGAATAGTCTTCTTGATCTTTTGTGGTGGACTTGACCAGTGCACAAGAATGTGTACTCGATCCCTTAGTCCTTTCCTTATTCACATAAGGAATTAGTCTTAATTTTCCAAGCTGAAAGTTCTCATTCATCATACTATACAACTTGCATGATTCCAAGTTTCGGTCCAATTGAACCTTGGGTGATGAGAATCTTTCCTTATTTGGTAATATTAGACACTACCACAACCGAAAGAATCAAATCCATTTTTCCAATATTGCTATCAATGGAATCTTATAAGCAACAACTTTTCACAAATGCCATTGTAAGGATACTTAAAATAAATAAAATCAAAATCTTTTTCTTTTATTTTAAAACTTTGCGGAAAAACTTATCCTTACAATCCATATGAAAACCTTGTTGTTATATATTCCTAAGCAATATAAATATCATAACTCTTAAGTAATAGCCCAAAATTCTGATCACTGAACCATGCGATTGAAATCCATCTTCGCGATCAGAATCAGCATGTACTTAATAGAGTTAGACAATGGACTTTACCTGAAGTAGAGCCAAACTTATTGACTTTAACATCCTTAGGTAAATTTGGCAGCTTCGTAACCAATGCCCCTTCCTTTGGCAATAGTTACCTATGGACCCTTGATAGTGTGACTATCTCAGACTTCGCCTCTCTCTTTACCATTGGGTCAACCGAGTTGACTATGGCCGATCCCTTTCCATTGGGAAGAGAGAGCTTTACTGGATATCCAATGTCATCATTGTCAATGTCCATAGCGTTTTAGGAAGTTGATTTTAGCAAATAGATAAGATCATTAAGGGTCTTGTCTTAGTCTGTTTCATAGGATTCCCAAAAGAACTCACTATGTGACTTAGAAAGTAGTTGAGCCACCAACTTTCTCAAGACTTTGACACCCAACTCTCCCGGCTTGTCAATATGTGACTACATCTCCAAGATGTGATCACACCTAGACCTTGCCTTGCCAATAGGGCTTGAGTGACCTTAAACTTTTTAGGAACTTGTGGGTTAGGGAGAATAATTGGAGGAGGTGAAAGAAGTATGATATCCATGGGACATCATCTTCATTTAGGAAAGCTTGTTTCAAGAGATTTGGGAAGATCATAAATGTCTAGACCAGACATCTTTTTGGGAGATATTCAAGATAGTTGATTTAAAGTCCTTAATATGACACCAAATATGAAATATTAAGGCTAGGACCCAACAAACTATTTTATAACTTAGAAGAGGGATGCCGTAATCCAAGCTATAAAATATTTGAAGGTAGGTGAATGACGATTCACCAATTTCCACCATGAAAAACGAAATAATTTATTAGGTTTTAATTGGATTTGAAAGTCCTAGATCTTTGAGATTCATTGAACTGTTCAAAGGCATTATTCAATCTCGAGTGTGCCCTTCAGGTTTTGTGACTGGGATGCCGAGGATCACAAAACAAGGTGTGAATAACCATGCAAATATACTTGGTACCCTTAATATTTACCCCTTAATCAGTGTGCCGGTTAACCACACACACTCCACCGATACTATGATAAATATTAAGTTACCCTTTGCCTACCTTGTTAAGTCCAGGTTAGTGTGCCGGTTAACCACACACGCTCCACTAACGACTTAAGCAAAGTGCAAAGTGTAATTTCATGGGTTAGCACCAAATTCACATTTTCCTAAGTAACTAAGATTGGGTATTAATAAGAGTTTAGTTACTTAGTATTTATCATTAATACTTTTAATGAAAGGAGAATTATAGTCCTTGTCCTACCCGTTCGGCTAACGACCCTCCACCAGTCAAGGAAGCGGTGGGCGAGAGTGGACACCCATTAAACTACCATTTTATAGGCAGTAACCTTATACCCCCCTTATAGACCGGCTTCGTGAATGAGGCCTACTAACGGTAAGACTGACTTTACTCTTATACATATATATAAATATTATTAACTTATAATATTATAAAGTATAAGGGTTGAATTTTAACTTTTAAAATTGTAAGGGCTAACTTGGAATTAAAGTATTCATAAGTGAAAACTTTTCAAATTCCAAAACTTAAGGGCAAGTTTTGAAACTATTCAAAACTAATTAATTCCATAACTTATGAGTTTAAAGTAGTTTTAATTAAAAAAAAAACTCTTCAAGTTCCATAACTTGAGGACAAGTTATGGAAGACTTTAAACTAATTAATAAAAAAAAATAACTTTTTTTTATTGTAACTTATGGAACTAATTAAGGTTACACTTTTTTTTTTTAATTTAATGAAGAGACTCTTGAACCTCCATAACTTGAGGACAAGTTATGGAGTCATAAAACCATTTAATTAGAACTAGACTCTTCATTTTGTAACCTTTGCCAACTTTTATGAGTTTTATGATTCTTAAATGTGACTTTTCATATAACTTGAGGACAAGTTACAAAAACACACTTTGGAATCAACTCTTAGATTAAAATGGATTGAAAACAACTATTTCACACAACTTTTCTATTAATCTAAGAACCTCATAAGAACAGGATAATTCAAATCATCAATCTTCAAGAAATTAGCATGAACATACAAACTAATACAAATCTTGAAATTATGACAATTATCTTAGAAATTGGATTAGCATGAACATTACCACATCAAAAACAAGCTTACAAAAACATCTTAGGGTAATGTTCCTAGTCCAATTCCAGCCAAAACAATCGAATATATGCATCCAACTCGATTTTTCAGCTACTTTTGCAAGTATAACAAGAAAACAAACCAGGCTCTGATACCACTGTTGGATTATGAGCATTCTAACACTCCTAAGTGTACATGCAACCCTAAATACCTTGGATCTATGTTTTCTCTATTATACATACAATTATGAACATCCAAGGTATTATCCTAATCTAGCATACAAAATAATAAATATAACAAGATAGAATACATACCTCTTTGATGTAGAATGTCTTCATGAAGCTTGAGTGCCTAGTGCCCAAAGTGTGACACCTCAAATGGTTCACACAACACCAAATACACTTGGAATAACTTGAGAGAAACTTGAACACTCCTTGAAATCGTCTAGCCCTCACACTCACACATTAGTTCCCGATTTCTTGAGCCATGGGATTCTTTTATATGGTGGCTATTAGGGTTACACCATGTAACTCATAACTTTACCCATTCCTTATGCTCCATGGATTTTAACCTCCATGGAGTATCCATGGGTCACCCCATGGACTTAGTCCAACATAAGGAATCTTGGATCACAAGCCCACATATATAAGAATGAATGATTTACACAATCAACCCATATATTTAATTAGTCTCCTTTTGATCACTTAATTAATTCCAAATTAATTCTTGATCAATACTAATTAAATAACCTTATTAATATATATTAGAACTTATAATATATTAACCAACCTTAAGTGTTATTTCTCTCATTATAGTCTATCCAAATGCATGATGCCATGCAACCCAAATGGACCATACTCCCATTTGCTGGGGAGAGGTAGGGCAGCGTGTGATGGGTAGCACCGAGATAGTGCTTCAGACGACAGAGCAGATACAGCAGGTTAGACAGAGGTTATTGACGGCTCAGAGTCGTCAGAAGAGTTATGCGGATATGCGACGATCCGAGCTTGAGTTATAGGTGGGAGACTTCGTACTCCTGAAGGTGTCTCCTTGGAAAGGAGTGATTCGGTTCAGGAAGAGGGGCAAGCTGGGGCCCCGGTACATCGGTCCGTTTAGAGTGACCGCGAGAGTGGGCAGGGTAGCGTATCGTTTGGAGCTACCTGCGGAGTTGAGCCAGATTCATGATACCTTCCATGTGTCTCAGTTGAGGAAGTGTATAGCCCATGAGTCAGCGGTAGTGCCGCTGGAGGACATTCAGGTAGATGTGAGGTTGAATTATGTTGAGGAACCGATCGCGATTTTGGATCGGAAGATCAAGGTTCTGAGGAACAAGGAGGTGCCCCTGGTTCAGGTCCAGTGGCAACATCGGAGAGGGTCCGAGCTGACTTGGGAGCCGGAGTTGGAGATGCGGGAGCAGCATCCAGAGTTGTTTGCGGGGCAAGACTTCGAGGGCGAAGTCTGATTCTAGTGGGGGAGAATTGTAACATCCGGATTCCCAGGTATCTTATTTTAGTTATTTATTTTGGGTTTTATGGAGGGACTCGGCGAGTAGACGCTCAGACTCGCCGAGTAGGATCGCGAGTTCTTGACTGGATTAATGACCGGACTCGACGAGTAGATACGTGGACTCGGCGAGTCCGCGCTGTAAAGTGAAACCCTAAATCCCCGGGCCTGTTCCCTATTTAAAGGCCTTTATGGCCTCCATTTGCGGCCAATGCACCCCAGAGAAACCCTAGAGAGAGCAGTGAGAGATTTGAGAGCAAAAAGAGGCTAATACATCACTTTTGGTGTAGTTTTGCTAGAAGGAAGAAGGAAACACCCATCTAGAGCGTGAAGGGAGCTTGGATCTGGGCTAATCATCTTGAGAGTTCATCTCTGGAGGTATAATCCCTTATATTTCGTGTTGATATGATAGATTTCATGATTTTAGGGTTTTTACCTCCATTTTATGTAAGATCTAGTGAGTACGAGGCCCCCTTTGTGTTAATAGCATCAGATATGGACCATGAGAGGTCCATAGAGTCACTATCCCTCAGCTTTATGCAAGCAAATGAAAGATTGGGGACTAGGTTTCCATTTTTAGAGTTATTTCTCCATTTATGACTTGTTGTGGGTTGCATGCACGTAAAGGTTGCACCTTTACGTGACATTTGAACATTTGAAGGGTAGATCTGATAGTTAGGGAAGCAGATCTGACCTTATGAGGTCATTTGAGGATGAACATGGAGGCAACTCGCCGAGTCCATAAGTGGACTCGACGAGTCGAGTCGGGGTTGCCCCGCGATTCGTGACAGGTGTAACCCGTCGAGTGGAAGGATGACTCGACGAGCCAAGAGAGGCTGAAAGGATTCAGAGGACCCGCATGGACTCGCCGAGTCCCCCTTGTGCACTCGACGAGTCGGGTCAAAGTTGACCGTTGACTTTCGTTGACTTTAGGGTTCTGGTCAAGACTGATTCAGGAGAGTTCAGGGAAGGGTAGAATGGCCTTCTACCCAATCTGTAGAGATGAGATCATGAGTGAATATTGATTGGGGATGTTATCTGAATAATAGGAGGAGACTAAGTCGGGACGTTGAGCACGAGAGTTTATCCGATTTCATTGAGGTGAGTCTTCTCACTATACATTACCTAGAGTGGTATTTATGTGTAGACCAGAGGGTCTTGTATGCTATGTGTATATATATGAGTTATGTGCATTGTGTTATATGTATGCTATGTGTTGAATAGACCGGGCCGGAGGGCCCAACGATATAGACCGGACCGAAGGTTCCAACGACACAGACTGAACTGAAGGGTCCGACGAGCTATGACCGAACCAGAGGGTCCAACGAGCTACGGGACTGGAGGGTCCCACTGAGACACATCGACCGGAGGGTCATATTGTAGCCTCGAGTGGCGTATGTGTTGCATGTGGTATTTTGGGGAACTCACTAAGCATTTATGCTTACAGTTGTTGTGTTATGTGTTTCAGGTACTAGCGAGGATCGCGGGAAGGCGCCGGCATGATCCGTACACACTGAGAGGATTTATGTATTTGAGGATCTTGGGATTTGTTTATTGAGATAACATGTGTTACATTGGATTACTATGATATTTTATGAATGAGAGTATGTTTTTAAAATGAAAAATTGTTTTGGAAATTTACGTCGTTATAGTGGGGCCTATTATATAACTTAGGGTTGGGCCTGTTATACTCTTTAGGTTGGGCTCGTTATTTATGTTTGGGTTGGTCCCGTTGTGTCTTATGTATGCTTGTGATAGGGAGAACAGGTAGGTCAGCTTTAGAGCAGAGGACTTTATGTGGATGCATTGTTTATATGATGGAATATGTGGTATATCGGGGAACTCACTAAGCTTTATGCTTACAGTTATGGATAAAATGTTTTGCAGGTTGTTCATGAGAAGAGCTCGATGGGACTGTACACACACATTGAAGATAAAGATTTCCGTTGTCCTGTAATTCAACTCTGATAACATGATGGTTTCAAACAAATGAATGCCATGTATTGTTTTTAAAGTTAAAGGTTTTAATCAGTTAACCTATTTCCAAATAAAAAATCTCTTTGTAATTTTTGCGACGTTAGAAGTTGGTATTAGAGCCTTAGTTTACGGGATTTGGGTGTGCCTTACAGTTTTTCTGAACTCAAACTGAGGACTGAGAGATTTTTTGAACTAATTTTTTTTTAACAAAAATGTTTTACTCAAGGAAACCTTAAGACAATAGTTGATTCAGAAACATGAGCTCGGTCTTTTTCCATGTTCTTGTTTGATTGTTGGATTGAGATCGTGAACATGGTTTCCTGATTTAGCTTCAGGTTATATAAGAAGGATGTGATGCATACACTCAGCCACAACTTAGAAAGTAAGTGATTCTCAATATTTCCATATGGTTATGTATTTGAGCTATTAATTATTGTGCATGCTAGATTGTATGCTAAGCATTTGTTCAGGAATTGCATGTTAGGATTTCCTGATTTATACAGATGCCTCAGATGCCTTATATATGTTACTGCTATATATGATGTGAAACATTTCACTGATTCTAGTATAGTCTTTGTTTGATATTACAGGTTTATGAGAAAGGAAGCATCCCAGGGAGAGTCTAGGAAGTGTAGTATTATACATATGGCTGGATGTATGCATGCATGCCAAGAGTTTAGTGGAGTGATGCAAAGTGTCTTAAGAGTCTTGGAACGGTCCTTGGAATGGGTATGGATAGGTGTAGAAGGTAGTATTGGGCCCACACTACTAAAAGCATATGATCCATAACTGGATCAAGTAAGTGTTACATGAATACCAAGAAACTTGCAGGTAGGTATGTATAGTGTAGGTTAGCATTGTGCCTCAATTTTGATGTGTTCCTGTTGTCTTCCAGATTCAGGATGCATGGCGACCTTTCATCTTAGAGATTCAGTTTTAAGAGAGAGGGACGTCCGCGACATTATCATTGTAGAGGTTTCAAGATTCATGAGAGAGGATTTGCCTGGTATGGTCAGTGCAGTCAGGGATGAGTTGATTTCAGTATTGGATGAGCGCCTTAGGATTCTACAGTCCGAGTTGGAGGTCTGTCGACCATAGGGACGTGAGGTTACCTTTAAGGAGTTCAATGCTTGTGGAGCTCCTTGTTTGTTGGGGAAGAGGGAGCTTATCATCATTATGCATTGGATAACTGATGCAGAGAGTGCCTTTCTCGCCAGATTTTTTCTGATGGATTCCAAGGTCAGGTTTGTGGCGTGTCTTCTAAGCGATGGAGCTAGGGATTGGTGGCACGAGGTTGTTGATATTTTCAAACCAAGTGAAGTCAAGTCTATAATATGGGAGGATTTTGTAACCAGGTTCAAGAGAGAGTTTGTGTCGAAAAATGAGGTTTAACAATTGGCTTGGGAGTATTTGGCACATGAGAAGACTATAGAGACGGTGGCTGAGGTCACCTCACAGTTCAGAGAGAGAGCATTGATTTGCCTACAATATGCAGCTACAAAGGAGACGACGATGACTCGCTACCATGATGTGCTAAGGGAGGAGATCTGGGAGTTCGTGAGAATTTCTAAACATAAGACTCTTTCCGGTTTAGTGGAGGCATCTAGGGACAGAGAGTTAGAGTTGTAGAGCCAACAACGAAAAAGGAGGTTGGATTAGACTCATGCTACAGCAACAACAGTCAAGAAGGCTAGGGTGACTGGCATTCATCATAGAGATCGAGAGACTCACGGGTTTTATGGCAGGTGTGGTTTGGCTCATCAGGGTATATGTCGTGCTTTGGTTTCTGGATGTTTCAGGTGTGGTGAGGAGGGTCGCTATAACTGGGATTGTAGTATGAGGGAGTCAAGGGTGTGTTTCATTTGTGGTCATCCAAGCCATGTTAAGGCTAATTGTCCTTTGAGAGAAAATGGGGTGTTTTGGATCCAACACATTTAGCTTGGCAGTTACCGGGTGGAGGGTATGGGACTGTTGGAGTCCCAAGGACCAGGTTTTAAGTTATCAGTTTCTTCAGTTTGATCATGTGTAACATTTGTTTGTGTCATCTATGCCTTCTATTTATTTTTTTTTTGTTTCAATTGTAATGTTGGATGACCTATATGTTGGATTAGGTGTCTAAGCCCATAACTATAATTAGTATGTACTTGACCAGAGAGTAGCATGGTCCTTTTGGGTTGCATTCACCAGGGCAATTTGATAGGATGGATATTTGAGGAAGAGGTTATTTGTGATTTATTAATATATTATACGTATAATATATTAAATGAGAAATCATATTATTTAATTAGTATTGATCAATAATTAATTTGGAATTAATTCAGTGATCAAAAGAGACTAATTAAATTAACGGGGACTGATTAAGGAAATCAATAATACATATAGTTTGGGCTAATGATCCATTTGATTAGAATGGACTAAGAGTTAGTCCGAAGGGCTTATCATATGGATTATTGGATTCTAGGCCCAAGGAAGTGGATTAGGATTTACAACTTGAAACTCTTGGAATTCTACACTACATGTGTAACCCCTAAAACCCTAAAGCACTTGTGCATTCCAAGAAGATGCTATCTGATTTTAGTGCTTCATGACCTCTCTCTCATTATCATCCATTTGTTCATGGTGTCTTGTGATTCCATTAGAGGCATCACACTTGATGTGCTAAGCTCTTGAAAGGCTAAATTCTACAAGCTACAATATAGAGGTATTTATCTAACTTGATTTTATGTTTTGTTATGAAATTGTATGCTAGTTGTAGGCTTCATGCTTTGGATAATTTTGTCGCATGTATAACTAGAGGAAACTTAGATCCAAAGCATTAGGGTTGTATGTGCACCATCAGGATGTTAGAGTACATAAAACCTAACAGTGGTATTAGAGTCATGGGTGTTTTATGTTATATTGATACATTGGTTAATTTTCAAAGCTGAAAAATTTCAATTTTTTATTGTCTGACTGCTGGAATCGACGAGTCGCATGAGTGGACTCACCGAGTTGGATCATCTGGGGATGAACTCGTCGAGTCCATGCCTTGACTCGACGAGTTGGGCAGTCTATTGGCCAAATTTTTCGAGTTTTGGCCTGTTTTGGATTAGGATCATTACCACAAACTGTTTTGGTTCATAAAATTTTATTTTGTTGGTATGGTAATGGTTATCCACATTCAATAACATGATGATTGCCAAATTTTAAGATAATTACTTGATTTTGTGAAAAACTAATTATTTGTAAAATTTGAATCATTTTGCTACAAGAGTTGAATTAGATCAATTTAGTAAAAGATAAAATGATATGGTTATTTTATTAGTTTAAATTTTGATCTAAATGTTTCTTGAAGAGTTTCATAACTTGTCCTCAAGTTATAGAACTTGAAAAGTCTCATTCATGAAAAAAATTAACTCCTTAAGTTATGGAATTCAAGAGTCTTGAAAGGTTACAAAACTTGCCATCAAGTTTAGGAATCTAAAAGGTTTTGAAGAGTTTCAAAACTTACCCTCAAGTTTTGGAATTTAAAATTTGATTAAAAGTTTTAATTGTGAACTTCATAACTTAAATTTAGACTTAAAAGTTTAATTATGGCTTTGTTGTTAATTAATTAAAAGATTAATTAAAAGAGTATTAATAAATCCATAATTGTATGGTTTGAGTTTAATTAAATTAGAGGTCATGTTTAATTAATAGATTAAAGCACCTAGTATTTTAAATGTATAAAATACACCCTTATACTATATAGAAGTTTAATATATTATATATGTATAAGTAAAAGGTCAGTCTTACCGTTAGTAGGCCTCATTCACGAAGCTGGCCTATAAGGGGTGTTTAAGGAAGCGACCTGTAAAATGACCGCCATTGGGTATAAACTCTTACGTACCGCACCCTTGACGAGTGGAGGGTCGTTAGCCAAACGGGTAGGATAGGACACTAAACCCTCATTAAAAGTATAATGAATTATAAAGTAACTAAACACTTTATAAAAAATCCCAATCTTAGTTACTTTAGGAAAAATGTGAATTTGATGCTAACCCATGAAATTGCACATTGCACCTTATTTGTCAGTTAGTGGAGCATGTGTGGTTAACCGGCACACTAATGTGGACTAATGAAGGATGGCAATGGGTTTCTCGTAAATTATTATTGATAAATGGAGTGTGTGTGATTAACCGGCACATTGATTAGGTGATTAATGACATCGAGAGTACCAAGGTAATTTGCATGGTTATTCACACCTTGTTTGTGATCCTCGGTATCCCAGTCATAAACTTAAAGGGCATAATCGAGATTAAACATGCCATTGAAAAGTTCAATCAATCTCAAAAGAATCTAGGAATTTCAAGTCATTTAAAACCTAATATTCATTTTCGTTTTTCTTGGTAGAAATTGGTAAATCGTCATATACCTACCTTCAAATATTTTGCAATTGGATTACGGCATCCCTCTTCCGAATTACAGAATATTGTGTTGGGTCCTAGCCTTAATATTTCATTTGGGTGTTATATTAAGGACTTAAATAAACTAACTTGAATTTCTCCCTTGTAGATGTCTAGTTCTGACAACTATGGTCTTCCCGAATCTTTTGAAAATAACTTCCCACATGAAGATGATGTTCCACGCTTCGATCATGAAAAAGGAAATCATACTTCACTTCCTCCACCTCCTCCAATTATTCTCCTTGATTCACATGTTCGTCGACTTGAAAAGTTCATGGTTACTCAAACCTTATTGGCAAGCAAACACCAAGATGGAAGGTCTGTGTGTGCAAACGTCTTAAAGATGAAGTCACACATTGACAGGTTGGGAATGTTGGGAATCGATGTCTCGAGGAATTTAGTTGTTGACTTGGTTCTTCAATCACTTCCTAAGTCATATAGTGAGTTCATTGGAGATTACTATATGAGAGACTGCGACGTGACCCTTATCGATCTTACCTATTTGCTAATTGTTGCTGAATCAGCAATGATTTCGTGCACTAGTAATGCAAATTTGATTGGAAGATCTACTTCCCAAACTTCCATGGATATTGATAATGGAAACATTGGATGTCCAGAAAAGATTTCTCTCTCCAAGGGAAAGGGAAAGGGAAAGGCTAAGTATGAGATTGTCCTGTGTCCCATTCCGAAAGAATCTGTTTGCTTCCATTGCCAAGAGAAGGGACGTTGGATGCGAAGCTGCCATATCTACCTGAAAGGACCATAAGGATGGTAAAGTCAAAATGTATGACTCTGATTCAGGTAAGTCTACTATCTAACTCTATTAAGTTCCTATTTGTAGATTCTTAATACATGATGTGATAAGATTACATTTTGATGTTTTCAAGGATCGAATAAGAGAAAGGAAGCTTAAAGAAAGAGCAGGCTGACTCTGATCGCGAAGAGATGGATTTCGATCTCATGATTCGATGATCACAGTTTTTAGCTGCTGCTTAGGAGTTGTGATAGATTGCTTAGGAATATTTAGAAACATAGTTTTCATATGTACTTGCATTGTAAGGACGAGATTTTCCACAATTTTATAAATATAGAAAATTTTGATTTTATCTTATTTTATAATTCCTTGCAATGGCATTTGTGAAAACTGATGTTTGTATATTTCTATTTTTAGCAATATGGAGTTGATTCTTTCATTTGTGGTAGTGTCAAAATTTACCAAATAAGGAAAGATTCTCATCACCAAGTTTCAATTGGACAGAAACTTGGAATCATGAAACTTGTATTGTATGATGAATGAGAACCTTCATCTTTGGGAAATTAAGACTAATTCCTTGCTCACATATAAATGTGAATCAAGTGAAGGACTAGGGGATCTAGTACACTTTGTTGTGCACTGGTCAGGTCCACCACAAAGAACGATAAGACTATTCATCATGATTTACTAAAACTTTAGTAAATATGGTTATTCTTACAAGATTAAGTGTAATTCCGAATCATTGAAAACGTTTCAATGTATAGTAGAACGAATAAGAAGAATCAATTAGGTAGAAAGATCAAAGTTTCTCCAATATGAAAGGAAAGGAGAGTACTTTAATATCGTGTTTTATGATCATCTTAATGATTATGAAAACCATATCACAATTGATCCTCTAAGGACACCTTAGTGCACTTGTATGGCTAAGAAGAGGAATCGGAAATTGTTGAAATGGTTGAATCAATTAAGGTGAGTCATACTTCGTTCCAAATCCGAGTCTTAGAGTCATACTCCAAGATTGTGACTTGAGTGATATATCTTAAGCAGGTTTATAGCACCTCATAGGATGTGGAGTAGAAATGTTTCATGCTCTTGCACATTTAAAATTGGTAGTTGTGATGTTTAGATAAGACAAATACCAACTAAGACCAATTATATGAAGTGTCATTCTTGATAAGAATCCGCACTAACTCTTGGATATTTTTTTGTCAAGGAATGTTTCTTGACAAGAGAATCTTATATGTCAAGAAGTCAGTTGGAGTCTTAAAGGCCTTGAAAAGTTTCAAGAACAAATCAAGAATAAACCTATTTTTTTATCACTAGCACACGACTTGAGGTTTGTAACCTATCGTGTTGACATATTCTTGTTTCTGTGCTCATTCCAGTTAAAGTTGACTATGCATGTGAGTTCTATAAGTTCTCAATTGTTTGCATAAGGCAAGGCACCTTGATCAGTGAAAGTTCATTGATCAGTAAGGGTGATCTGCTCAACAACTTGGAAGACATGGTAGGCCCTTGTGCTGCCAAGTGGCAAGAAATTAAGATTGAACAAGTTCAGTCCATATGAGGTTGAGTTTGTCAGAGACC
Organism: Lactuca virosa; assembly: GCF_052849685.1. Lineage (NCBI taxonomy): Eukaryota > Viridiplantae > Streptophyta > Magnoliopsida > Asterales > Asteraceae > Lactuca > Lactuca virosa. Next base: position 240,410,255 of record NC_136433.1, read on the forward strand.
TTATCTTATGGTAATGGTTGGAAATGATAGATTCACATGGATAGGAACACATACACCATAAAATCTAAGTGTCATAAGGTTTCTCTCCAATTCATGAAAATGATTGTGAGGAAACGCTTTCACTAAGTAGATTTTAAGGAGATAACAGTTGTGTTATTTGAGTTCTCAAATTCGATTATGATTACGACATCCCTCTTCATAGTTCGAATTGTGAGAAATGGCAAATAGTTTGAACATTCGGGACTTACTGCCGTAAGTTCTGAAATAGTTTAGACACACATGTGAGCTTTCTTATAAAAGGTGTATGAGCTTAGATAAAGGCTTATCGAAACATCTCCTATCAGAAATCTAAACTTTGGTACGAAAGTCAATAAAGTATTGATTTGTAGAAGTCCAAGTGATTTTTGGATACATGTCAAAGCTAGTGGGAGCATAAATGTTATGCTAGTAACAAAATAATTGTTATGCTAGTGGGAGCATAATTATTATGGTAAGTGTTGCGAGTTAGCACCTTTTACTAAGATCAACGTAGTTGTATGTAAACCCAGAGCAATAGCATGATGAACCAAAAAGTCAAATACTATTTATAGGAAACAAAGTTCTAATTTGCAAAGTTGCAAAAGTTGAAAAGTTGTTTAGCTATAGTAAGGGAGAGGATACTTATACTTTATTTCGAATTTAAAAGTTTAGATTGAAGTATTAATCAAACTTAGTCATGGATATATATGAATACCATGTTGAAATATTTCAACATTTGAAATTCTATATATGGAAATATTATAGCAAAAGACTGGTAAAGTATCATGTCTTTATGTAAGACATTATGAATCGTGTCCCATATGCTTTGGATATAGGATCGATTGCATATGCAATAATATTCACGTGTTCTAATTTTCCAAATGCCTAGGGCATTAAGTATAACTAAAGTAGTTAAACAACTGTCAAGGACAATCTAAGGTTCGCTAAGGATTGGTTGCTTAAGGACAGTTGGAAGTATAGTAATGGATGGACCATATTGACGTTATTAAGAATAGACAGAATTCTATTAATAATACATTGTCATATGGCAAATATGGAAATGTTTTCATAATGGGAGTTGGATATTAAGAATCTATGTGTAGGTTAGAAACCTTTATGCAAGAAGGATGTTTAAAGGAATGTACTTTGAATTTGAGACTTCGCTTCCTTGGAATTATTTTGTTATCAATCTCTAGTGGAAAGTTTTGTAATATCATTAGCAAAGTCTCTGTGACTTTGGTACCATGACATTACAAAAGGAATCATTGCATGATAGTTTAGAATCTAACACTTGTGATAAAGATTTGGAATTGTGAAATGAGTTTCATTGGAAATGTCTTCTATTGATCTATTTCACAAAGAAAGGACCATAGGTAAACATAGTGTGCATGCTTGCAGCATGGGATAACTATTGTTTTAATTCAAGTATTAATATGATTAATCGAAACATTATACAATGAATAATGTGGAATCAATATGGTGATTAAATAAAAGTTTTTTTTATTTATATTCAAAAGTTTTGAGACTATATTAGATTCGATTATTCTTGTGTTTCACTTCGCATGTTTTTACTTCCCGAATAATAAGATTATTTAAACCATCCACAGTCGATCATACTTTGGAAGTAGGTATTGAGGCAAGACTGTCATGAATCCGTCTGTAGATTGTCTAAGTGTTAGACATATCACAAGTTTGCTACAGTATTCATGAGTACTCCTGTAATAAGATTTGAGTATTGGATTAACCCAAGCTCATCTGGATCACTTCATCGATTTCATCATGAGTGATTGTGAGACGATAATATCTTATATTTTTGAAACGGAGACATATAGTTGCAGTTTACAAGTCGGTTGCACATTTATGATATGTAAACGCACAGTAACTTGGTGTTATAAAACATATTGTTGTGTGGGATTTGATGAGTAAATAAAGCAAGCATATGAGCCGAAGTTTATCCATTCCTTTTACCCTAAGAAGGATAAAAGCGATATCAGTAGGCCCCTCGATGATTTAGTGATGACAACCCTAAGCGCTTAGCCAAGCCTGGACTGATTTGATTTGTTCAATTAGTCAGTCGTCATAAATCGGAAATCGGGAAACAACACATGGACAAAGAGAATGATTATAATCCATGTCTCATGTCCATGCTATATCTAGAATGGAGGAATATATGATCCCTTATCTAAAGAACGCGTTACTGATAAGATTAGAATTCAACAACGGCTTTTAAGAGCTACGATTGCTAGTCGGGATTTTGAAGTCGTACTTGCAGTTAAAGTTATTAGACTTATCCAAGTGGGAGACTGTCAGATTAGGTGTCTAAGTCCATAACTATAATTGGTATGTACTTGACCCGAGAGTAGCATGGTCCTTTTGGGTTGCATTCACCAGGGCAATTTGATAGGATGGATATTTGAGAAAGAGGTTATTTGTGATTTATTAATATATTATAAGTATAATATATTAATTGAGAAATCATATTATTTAACTAGTATTGATCAAGAATTAATTTGGAATTAATTCAGTGATCAAAAGAGACTAATTAAATTAACGGGGACTGATTAAGTAAATCAATAATACATATATTTTGGGCTAATGATCCATGTTGATTAGAATGGACTAAAAGTTAGTCCAAAGGGCTTATCATATGGATTATTAGATTCTAGGCCCAAGGAAGTGGATTAGGGTTTACAAGTTGAAACTCTTGGAATTCTACACTATAAGTGGAACCCCTAAAACCCTAAAATTAGCACATGTGCATTCCAGGAAGATGCTAGCCGATTTTAGTGCTTCATGACCTCTCTCTCATTATCATCCATTTGTTCATGGTGTCTTGTGATTCCATTAGAGGCATCACACTTGAGGTGCTAAGCTCTTGAAAGGCCAAATTCTACAAGCTACAATATAGAGGTATTCATTTAACTTGATTTTATGTTTTGTTATCAAATTGTATGCTAGTTGTAGGCTTCATGCTTTGGATGATTTTGTTTCATGTATAACTAGAGAAAACTTAGATCCAAAGCATTAGGGTTGTATGTGCACCATAGGGATGTTAGAGTACATAAAACCCCACACTATAGAATGGTAATGTTTTAATCAACTCTGGTTCTGTATTAAATGATTACTTATGATTGGATGGCTTGTTGTTGTGGGATTGTAGATGTATGTTGGAATTCTTTGGTTTTTATTTAAAGGATTCAGATTCTATTATGCCTTTTGATGTCAGGTGTGTTTGTTAGGAACCAAGTTGCAAGTTACTGGATTTGCTGGAAATTTTTTATGGTTATGAAGTTATTGGAGTCTAGCCAATTCCAAGTGGGGAATAATTGCTTTATTAGATGGAAGATCTCAAAGTGCAGGTCATCTCGAAGTTTTATATCCAAGGATAAAGGATTACAGGTTCAAGTCATTGTCAGGAATGAAGCTTATGCATGGAATATTTTTCGACAGTCATTTTTGACCAAGGAAGAAGATGGTGAAGATTCAGGGTCATCTCGTTCGGAAAGTTTGGAAGCATCGGTAGCAGCACAAGATAGGGTTAGTGGTTAGACTCAAGTCTAGGGTTGTATTAGGGCCTCTACACATGTTCTTGTTTGATGAAGGCCTTGATATTCAAGGCACGATCCAAACACCTGATGGGGTCTAGTAGTCTAAGGGTCCGAATCGTGTCAATTTAGGCTTGATTATTTTGTTGTATCTGCATGAAAGACCATAGAAGGACCATGAAAGGAAGGACTGTAGGTGGGTTGTAGCAACGAATGTGATTATAAGATTATGGATGGGCCATAACATTCATATGGGTTGGAATAGACCATTAGACGAGGCCCGTTGGGTGAAATAGGTCGTTACAGAAGTGTTGTAAGACCATGGCTTGGACCGTAACATTCACTTGGGTTGAAATAGGCCATAATGTTGTTTAGATTTTCTTATGGGTAGTCATGAGCGCTTCTAGAGTCGTGTGGATATGTAGACTCGTCTAGTCCTTGTTTGATTAGGTTATTTGTTTAGGGTTTCGCTCTTGCATCTATATACGAGAATGTTGGCATCGGCGGATAGTCGTGGATTCCGTTTAGTTATCAGTAAGACGACACGAGACCGGGGTAGGTCTCAGAAGAATCATATCTATAAGTTTCTGGTCAGCATGGTTGATGTTTGGGGTGACTTCATTATCCTGGAAATCAAGCATCATGTTGGAGTTTTCAAATTATGTTCGAATATTAGGTGCCTCTCAATGTTGGATAGTTGCGGTGTGTTGGTATTCTTTTTTCTTCGGGTAGCATGCTTCTATATGAGGATTGATTTGGCTTTTGGTGTCGTAAGGAGGTTGTCTATTTAGGGTGTTGTTCCAGTGCTGCGGTGGATACGATTTCTACCTATGAAAGTTTCCACACGGGAATGGCTCAAGCGCCTGATGTTGAAATCCTTGTGATGGTTGTTGCAGATTCAAGTGCTCAGGTTTGTGTCGAATCATACCGAAGAGAGTGGACTTGGAAAAACCCATAAGGGTTTCAGAGGGTGTTTTAAGAATAACTCGTAAGGAAAATTTTCTGTGACGAAATCTAATTTAAGTGGGGGAGAGTTGTAACACCCTTTTTCCTGAATCGATCAGTTGAAGACTTAAAGGGGTCAAAGATAAGGTTTTTGGGGAAAACATTATGTCATGACGTGGTGTGCTGATGACAATGACGTGACATGACACTTAAATGAAAATGTGTCCAGATGGACACCACGACGTGGCAAGAAGGAGGCCACGATGTGGTCGCTGCTGCAGCCTAATCCCTAGATTTTTAGGGTTTCTCCCATATTTAAGGACCTGAAATCTGGGATTAGGTCATCTTCTTCAACCTCTATCTCCCCATTTTGAAACCCTAGGCTCTCTTATTGTCTTTTGAGCTCTTTGCTGATGTTTTGGCCATTTGAAGGTTGAAGGAATGATTTTTTGAGCAAAGGATCACCTAGCAACTCATCTCCATCTCTTGGTGCATCTTCTGGACTTTTGTAAGTCCCCGATTTCTAACATTTATGGTTCAAACTTTGAAGATCTAGGTTTTGGGCTCATTTTCCTTCATGATTTGTTAATACGAATGAATGGTTTTGATAACGTTGGCAACTTTATCACTTCTTGAGGTCCCTATGTTATCATGTGTTTTGGATCTAGACTTTCATGTTGTGTAGTGTCATGCATGGAGCTTTGACTCCATTTCTTACCATTTTGACATAGTTTCGGGAGAGACATGCATTGGACATGCATGTACATCAAGTAAGGATTTATATGCTTCATTTAAGGGCAAGGAAGCCATTTGGAAAGTTTGAGCAAAGGACTTAACAAATTTTGTTCTTAATTATGAAAATAGCATTTCTTACAGAAACCATGACGTGGCCAAGAGGGCCCACGACGTGGTTGTATCTTGCATATCGACTGTTTTGTCCTAACATGCCCACGACATGGTCAAGAGGTCTCCACATTGTGGTGACCTTCGACTTGGTTGGCCGTTACATTAGTTGACAGTTGACCGTTGACTTTTGAACAGTTTGACCATGGGTAAAACTTGGAGATTTTGGGTTGAGGATTAAGGATTTATATTTATTTGGTGGCAATCGGTTCGTGGGATCGATCAGTGCAAGGAGTGAGAGTGTTGTTGTGCTTCTCTGATTTTACGATTCAGGTGAGTTTCTCACTATGCCACGTATAACATTGTATATCCTTTGCATGATATGATATAGGTACTAATAAGGTACAAGTATGCGAGTTGACTAGGATATTCCTTGTTATGTATGTGTAGTTTAGTAAACTTGGTGTCATGCATGATAGAATGGTAGAGTCTTCCCTGATGAGTGTATGATATTGTTGGTTTGAGCAATGTAGGACATTTAGTTTCAAGGTATGCTAGACTAGTAGGGTCTTGCATGTGGACTATATGATACTATTAGGTGGCATGGTTGGTTAGGGTAATTTTTGTAATGGTTGTAGGTGGTTAAGCTGGATAGCCTGATAATTCTTTGTCTAAAGCCTTATTGCATGGCTATTGTTTGATTTGTTCCTTTCGGGTGGACCACCTGTTCGACTGTCCATCTGATCTTTCACCACATATGACTTTATGTATTGTATAAAAGACCAGGATCTAGCCCTTGACATTGACTTTTTATGTATGTTGGGCAGGGCCTGTTATTCTCTTTGGGTTGGGTCCATTATGTATGTTTGGTTTGGGCCCGTTATGTATGATGTATGCTTGTGATAGGGACAACAAGGAGGTCGGCTTTAGAGCCGATGAATTTGTATGGATGCATTGTATATATGATGGAATATGTGGAATACTGTGGAACTCACTAAGCTTTATGCTTACAGTTGTGGATAAAATGTTTTGCAGGTTTCTTGTGAGAAGATCTGGTGGGACTATTCACACACATCGAAGATAATAATTTCCGTTGTTATGTAATTCAATTCTAATAACATTATGGTTTCAAACAAATGAATGTCATATATTTTTTAAGTTAAAGGTTTTAATCGGCTAACCTGTTTTCAAATGAAAAATCTATTTATAATTTTTGGGACGTTACAGAAGATGATCTTACCTCCGCATAAAGCTAAAAACAATTTTCATAAAAGACATTCAACTAGCATATGAGCGTGCAAAAAAAGAGTGAAAATGTTAAAAAAATATTATCATTTCATGTAAAACCCAAACCCTAAAAATGCAACCCGAGAACATGAAAACCATTCACAATGTATGTCGATAACATGCTGACCGAGTCACATGTAAAACACACTTTCTTTATCAAATATTTTGCATACAGTATTGAAAGTTTGTCTTACATAATATAACAATCTTAACGATTATCAAACTTATAAAAAATGTGTGAAACTTATCTTGGAACATTTAACACAAAAATCTATTATGTCACTTTCATGGCGTTTAAGAACTTACTACTCATGATCATAGTTTCATTCTTTTTTGTCTAGAGAATATGTTTCCATTTAGAGAATCAACACTATTGTATATACACAACATTAATTCTAATTATAATGGACATAAATCCATATAACTAACACAATAAATGTTACGGAATCGTCATTATTATGGACATATTTTTAGTGACGGAGCAGGAAGTTATGATTCGGGGGGCTGAAAATAGAATACGTATAAAAATTGGAGAGCAGGGGGGGAGGGGAAGTCAAATTTTATAGTTTTAGACGTAATATGTAAATTCTATAATAGCTATGGACTAATTATAAAATAAATTAGGGCGGGGGGGGGGGGGGGCACATCCCCTCCTGGCCCTGTACAATCGTCGTCCTTGCATAAATTCATATAATAAATTCGGTATATGTTATGGAAGTTGGGAAAAATGAGGAGTTTTTTCGCATAAGTTATTTATGGTCTTTGTGTATGCAGCTAAACAATGCTAATTGGTTTATTTTATTCAAATGTTGATCTAATGCCACCATATATATATAAAGTGGTTCCAACTTCCACCTGTGTCATATTAAAACACATTGTTGTATCTTCTTTTGTGTAACTTAACAATGTTTTTTGTAGGAAATGCACTTAATGGATTTGATTTTTTTTAACTCTTTATCTAGTAGTTTTAAAAATGTCCTTTTTTTGGGATCGGAGGCTATTGAACTGAGAACGGAGTCGGATTCCCCATTGCTGGAATGAGGATTGTCATCACTCTTCTTAGTGTCATTATTGGCATGGTCTTATTAAAGGGAGGTTTTTCAAGTGACTAAATTAGATGCAATGCATCTTAAAAATGTCTCTCCCATTACTGGAATGGGTCGAGAGAGGGCTTGATTTCCCTTTAGTATGTCACCAAGTGATTGGTGATCATGTTGAATTCGCATGTTACCAAATGTGTGGTAGCCATGGTTTTTGTTATGTATATGAGTGTATGGTTAAACTTATTTCAACTATACCAAGTAGCTTAGTGGTAATGTTGATTATTGTATACACATTTTGGTTTTTCAAGAAAATTGCTAACCACTTTCTATAAATGGTATTGTTTTATGTTCTCAATGCTCCATGTTCTAGGTAATTGTTGTTTTTAAGATGTTTAAGTGTGTTTGAGTCGCTTTCTTGGACTGGTTTGATTTCAGTTTGCCTTATGGTTTGTTATGGCCGACATCCTTTTTTTGTAGGACCATTCTACCACCCTTGAACACAAGACCCTCAACACGTTTGTTCTAATATGTTTCTATTTAGAGTTTGTATGCTACCTATCTCGGTTTGGTTGTTTCACATTATTCATCAAAGGTGTCTAAGTTAGCCCGTTAGTTTGTGTCTGTTCGATCTTAATTGAACTCATCTACTCGTTTTGATGCGAGTTCAAGTTTGATGAGGATAATTTCATCTTACCCGTAAGTTTGGTTGAATGGTGTTTAATTTGTACATGTCATGTGGGCTCTACATTACGATAATACTAGAAAATTCTTGTGATGACTTGCCTTTAGTAGTGCCTAATCATTTTCTTAGATGGGAGAAAATTGTTCTATTGGTTACCTCTATATGTACGTTTGATTGTACGTAAGTTACAAAGGTAAACTTTTTCTTGATTCCTATATATTCACACCATCTTCGCCTAGGGTCCTTGATAAATTGGGCATCGTTTGTATTTGGAACTCTGAATCGCATGATGATGTGTTTAACATAAACTTCATCATATTCATAGACAGTTAATAGTGAATCCACTTCTAACCATTTTATATAATATTGTATTGAAATAATTATCAATTTTACTACTGTAATACCATTCTTTTGTGACCAAGTATCACTTTAGAAGATATAAAATCATATGAGGCGAGTAAGAGAAATAGATAATGGAGTTACTTTAAATTGAGGAATGATATTTAGCAAAAGATAATTGATAAATGTTGCAGAGCTTGTTGAGAGGATTCTGTAGATATAAAGATCGTCGAAAACGGAGTTCATATGAGAAAATTGTGGCCGTTTGAAGTTAAGATGAAATACGTTGCTATTGTGAGAAAGTCAACAAAGTCAAAGTCAACGGTCACCTTTTGACCCCCACGATGTGGAAGTAAGTTTTCCACAACGTGGAAGTAAGAGAATCATCAAGACCCGTGTCAACCAGTCAATGACATGTGGCAATTTGATTCCCACGACGTGGAAGAAGATTCACCACGACGTGGCACAAGTCGAGTCACCGAGACAAGTATCAAGAGAGTGGACACGTGGAAAACAATGGATTCCATTGATCACCATGATGTGGCGAGTATATGTCCACGATCTGGCGATGTCCAGGGTATAAATATAAGCATCTCGTGTCGTTTAAGGTGTTTTGGCATGCGGGATCAGAGTGGCTGCTTGGGAGTCGTTTGTGGGACATTATTACAGTGAAGTTATACCGTTGTATGGATGATACGAAGTCGAGATACGGTATAAAGTGAGGTATCTTTTACCCATTAATCGTATTTACGATAATTTATTATTATTAATATTTGATAGACCCAAGTGTATTACAAGTATTCATGATATGGTGTTGTTACGAACCCGTTCATAAGACCGGTGAGTAAATCTTACGATTAAGGATTTAGCCGTGACTGTGAGGGTTATAAATTCAAATATTTGAGAAATACCCGTTATGAGAGATTTAGCGAATGACATACGGGTTAAGCCTATTATCATTATATTATGAGATTTGATTAGTTTGGTGACAAGAGGTCCCGAAGGGTAGCAAGTAGTGAGTTATGACAAGTTTTGAGAAACTTGTTATTTGATGATTAGGTGCTACCATGTGATGAGCTGCTAGGCAGCGAAGGATCAAAACCAAAACTGGAATTAGTCTACTAACTAACCAGGTGAGTAACACTACTCTAACATCCATTGATGTGTTATCAGTTGTATACCTTGCATGATTTATATGATTAATTATTAATGAGTAATTGATTAATATTGGGAAGATCGATTATTTTGAGAGATTAATGTTTGATTGAAAGATTGATTATGATTGATGTGATAGATTATAACTGAGAGATAGATCACATTAAAAGATAGATCATTTTTGAGTAATTATTATATTAGATTTGTGATATATGTGATATGTATGATATTTGTGATATGCAATATGTGAATTTTTCAGAGAACTAATTAATTGATTATTGTTAAGAAATTATTCATTATTGTGAGTTAAATTGATTATGATTAACAGATAGATCGTGATTAATGGATTGGTCACGATCGAATGATAAATTATGATAGAGAGATTGATTCCCACTGAGAGATAAACATTGATAGAGAGAGTAATTAACTTGATTACAGAAATAGATCTTGATAGAGAGATTTATTAACATTGAGAGAGATAGATTATGATAGAGATGTACATTATGACCGAGAGAAAGATCAGTCATGAGATTTAGATCATCGATTGAGAGACAAATGATTGATTGAGAGATGAAGCCTAATTAATAGATTGATTATGAATGAGGGATTTATCTTGATTGATTAAGAGATAGAGAGAGAGAGAGAGAGATTTATATATATATATATATATATATATATATAGAGAGAGAGAGAGAGAGAGAATTAATCGAGAGAGTAATCATGATTAAGAGATAAATCATTGATTGAAAAATAGATCATTGATTTAGAGATAGATTATGATATAGTGATAAATCATTACTGAGAGATTGGTTATGAGAATAGCATTACTTGACATAAATTAATTACCACATTTGTGAGAAAATGAGTTATTATGTGATTTGTATGATTTTTTTGATTATGTTATTATTGTTGTTATTCACTAAGCCGTGAGGCTTATGTTGTTGTAATGATTTATTTTGCACGTATATTATTGTGACGCCCGACTCGATCATCTACATCAGCGCAGTACGATCATTGTGATAACTACTTGTATTCCAACATGCTAATGTACACCAAAATTGTGTAAATTTTTAAATGACAAATGAAATTTTTGGGGTGTATTTAGTATGAAATCTTGGGCGTTACAAGTTGGTATCAGATCCGTGGTTTAAGTGAATTGGGTTCTTACAATAGATTCCTAATATTAGACCATAGAGTATAAATGATAATTGATCTTATATGATAATTATGAATTAGATAATATTATTTGATACTTTGGGAATTTGGATATATATATATATATATATATATATATATATATATATATATATATATATATATATATATATATATATATATATATGTATATTATTTCCCTATAAATTATGTCGTGATGCATTGCAGAGAGAGTTGCGGAGTATGATTGTAAGATCCATAGTGAAATATGTAACATGATGATTGGAGATACGCGGTGTAGTGATCAGAGATGCACACTGTAGTTTGATCGATTAATAGCAATGTACTTTGCTAATCACGACGTGAAGGAAGAATAAGCACGACGTGACCATAAAGTAGGATGTTATAATTGAGTTGTAGATATCACGACGTGGAGAGAATTAGACAACGATGTGACTGGATCACCACGACGTGGTAACAAAGAGTGAGAAAATGAGACTACGACACGATGAGAAACTTAATACGATGCAATGCTTATTGGAAAACGAGTTAGAGTCCATATAGATATAAATTGAGTAGCCTTAAGAGAATAAATGCCAAGTGTGTATACAATACGATTGTATGAATTAAAATAATGATATAACTCCTAAGTAAAGATAATATGAGAAATTATATTAAGAAATTTATATTAAGATAAAAGATGATTAGATTAGAGAGATGAGATAGAGTAAAAGAATGTGAGTAGGAGTGATAATACTATTCCTGAGTTGAGATAACATAATCATAATTGTAGGGTTCGAAATATGTTGTGAGATGTCGAAGCGTCTTTTGTCATGTTTAGTGTCGAAGTATGTTTTCATGTATTCGAATGTATGTATTTCATAAGGGCATTTTTAGAGTTCGAAGCGTAGTGTCTTAGCCCTTATGTATATTTTGTGTGCTTATGTTAACTCCTATAACTAGGGGTATGTATAGGAGATAGGGTAACTTTTGTGAACCGCATAACACTTTACTCTCTCATCTTGTATACTTATTCAGAAGCAATAAAGAGCCAAACAAATTATATTTATGTTTTGTGTTCTTGATTCAATTCATACTCTGATTTCATTTCATTCACTCGATATATACGAACTACATTTGGTATTAGAGCATGATTCTTTCGGTTGATTTCTGATTTTCTCGTAGTTTCAAAAGTGTTTGAATCGTTATTTCTTATTCAGAAATAATCCACACTTTTGATCTAGAAATTTTTTTCTGATCAACTGTTTTGATTCAATTTTGCTTTTCGTTTGATAAAATGAGTGTTCGTTGATTGTTTTCTGAAAGATTCATTCATTAGATTCTTCTTTCTGAATTTTTTTCATCACTTCTTTTCCGTACGTTAATGGCGAACTTCAACATGAACATGATGACTGGTTTCTGTAAGCTTCTCTAATCCTCAACCAAAATTCCGATGCTGATTCCTGAATATTACGAGCAATGGGCGGTCATAATGGAAGATTATCTCAATGGGATTGATGAAGATCTGTGGCGCTGGATAATGAGTGGAGACTATCGTCCAGGGAGGCTAGAATAGATTGGAACTGTTGGTTCATCTGCAGATGTTTCATTACAAGCAGAGAAAAAAAAAGCAAATGACAAGAAATGCTTGCATGAACTTCGTGGTGCTCTTCCACCGGTGGTTACAATTACGTCTGTGGTTGCAAAACAGCAAAGGAGATCTGGGATAATTTGACTAAAAAGTATCAGGGAAGTGAGAAGACAAGAAAAAGTTCTATGAAGCAGTGTCTGCTTGAATTAGGTGAATTCAAAAAGAAGGAAAATGAGACCACTGAATAGTACTATGATCGACTGAATGAGTTAATGTTCAATGCATTCGTAATGGGGTTAATCGTTCGACTCTTGAGTACAATATTACTTTCTTAATGGGACTTTGAAAGGAGTGGAGGAACATTAGTTTGATGATCAAGAAACAACAAAGCTTCGACAACTATTCTCTGGGAGATCTCTAAAATATTCTAGAAGCTCATGAAAGTGAGATTAACATGATAGTTGAAGAAGGAAAATTGAGTCTGGGCGGTCCTCTTGCATTGGTTTCGACGGTGTCTGGAAAAGAGACTGAATTCGAATCTGTTGAGGTTGATGGTTCTGGTGCTGAAGGTTTTCTCATGAACTCAGAAGATGAAGCTGTGGCATACTACTCGAATAACAAAGTGAAGAAGTTCTTCAAGAAGCCATTCAATCCGAAATTCAAAGGAAATAGTGATTTCAAGGGAAACTCATCGTCTGGGAAGAATGTTAGAGAATAGTCGAAGATTTAGAAGAAAGAGAGTAAGGTTACTGGTGAGAAGGTGGAAGAGAAATTGAAAGGAGAATCTAGTTTTTATTGTAACTATTGTAATGGTGCAAACCATTTAGCAATTGACTGCATGTTAAGGAAAAGAGAGGAGAAGAAGGATAGAGTGAAGGATGAAGCCTATTATGTCGAAAGGCTAAAGGAAGTGAGAGAAAGGATGAAGGGGATGTCGCTTATTGCAAAGGGAAGTGGTGATGGGGATGACACTTATCAAATTTGGTCATCGGTATTAGATGACGAAGAAATGAGGAACCCCATACATGGAGCTATGTATGCGAGGTATGAAGAGGGAAGTCAGGATGAGGAGAAGGTGACCGGGAAATGTTACATTTCAACTGGAGCAGACAAGTCTCCAATGACTTCGAAGGTACGTTCTCTTCTTGAATACTTTGATATTGCTTTCAGTTCATATGATGCTATTTTATCTACTTTGATGATACTCTATCTTATGTTAATGACATGCTTATTTCTGTTAGTAGTGATGATGAGAAATCAAAATCACTATTGATAGAAAGACAGAAACGATTGGAGTCAAAGAGAATTAGAGTGGACAATCTTAAGTTGCAACTGAAAAATGTTACAATCAATAGGGATCATGTTAGATTGGATAATTGTATTTTGATGAAACAACATAACATTTATTGCAATTCAGCTAAAAGATTATATGCTAAACTAACAGATTTACATCACTCTTCTGACATAAGTAAGGAACAACATTGGAAACTATTGCCATTCATGGTATTCGAAAGGGAGAAAATAGATTCGACATCCTATGGTTGTGAGAAAAAGATTTCTGAATTTGACAAATTCCCAAATGATTCGTATGCATATGGTATTGTTAAGATAGATGAATGTTTAGATGCTAATGATCTGGTTCATATTGTGAATGAGACCTTGACCAAAACTGAACAAATAAATTTTTGAAAAAGAATGAGAATCGGACATCTGACTCTCAACACAATTTTGATGATATCGAAGATGATTATGACAATATCAGTGAAATTGAGGCAGAGGAAGTTGTTGATTGTTCTCAGTTATCTGTCATTAATGTCACTTCGATAAGAAAGGGTAAAGAAATTTGTGATGATTCTTTGGTTAACGTTAACACTGGCCAACCCTCAACATCGAAAGTTCATGACTATGACTGTGTGATTGTCGAAGATAGTCAAACTGATAGTGATATAGATGAAGAAGATGTTCCAAGTGATACAACTATTCCCACAGCTGTTGTAGATCAAGTTTATGAGGAAACAAAGAAATTCAAAAAAGTGATGAAGGAAAAAGGTCCTCATTATCTCGAATCGAACTCAGTTGTTTATCCAAGTTTCAAATGCACCGATGATGTGGTGTTTCCTAATCATGTGTTTGTCACAACAGAAAATAGAGATAAAGTGAAACCTGAAATCAACAAAATCGTTGTTGAAGATAATAAAGCAGTTTCTAAAGAAGGGTTTTTCTCAAACCAAAGCACGGTTGAAAATACTCTTAACAAAAAGTCATCCACTTTTCAAAGGCAAAAACCAAAAAGAATGTGGGAAGTTAAGACAGAAAAAGTAAATGATGACCAACAAACAAATGAATCAGTTTCTCAAAATTAAAAGACCAAAGCACAAATTTTCAATGATAAAATTCAAAAAGTTTCCAAAGAAGAAGGCATTTCAATGTCAAAAGCTTGAAACAAGGTTTATTGGAAAAATATCAAGTCTTTGAAGAAACAAAATGATATTTCACAAAAATCATCTGACCAGAAAACGGCTGAACATGTTCAGACCTTTTCACAAAATAAGTCATTTTGGTTTTGAACATGCTCAAAACAAGCATGTTCAGACCTTTTCGAATTGGTTTTTGAACCAAAAATCATTTTGGTTGTGAACATGTTTGCTCAAAACAAACATGTTCAAAACCAAAATGATTTTACACAAAGTCATTCAAAAGTTCAAAAACCAATTCGAAAACCAGAAGTTCAAAAACCAAGAAATGAGAATGTTCAAGACCAACAACAAAGGAATTTTGTTCCTAATCATCAAAACATAAGATTTTCACAAAACAATTTTCATAGAAATGGTTTTCAGCAAAACGGACAACGACATTTTCATCAATTTCGAAATCAAATGCAATCTTCAAATGGACAACAAGTTTGTAATCGAACATCTGTCGGTTATAACAAACTTTTTCAAAACCGTTATCAAACCCATGCAAAACCATCATTTCTAAAAAGACATTTCGAAAACCTAGACGTCAAAGGAAAGAGAAACGAACCATTTAAACCAAGACAACCTCACTTTCCCAATCCTGATTCGGAGCAACAAGTCAAAGCTTCATTTGTAAAAGGGAAAACTGATGCGAAGAATATCAATCATTGGCTCGAAGGAAAAGGAAAGCCTTATCAATCTGGAAAGTTTTCTCAAGAAGAATTCAAGCATGCTTACAAAAGCTACTTGAATGAGTCATTAATTAGGAGTTCTTCATCAAAGGAATCCAGTCCTTCTGTTCGAAAATGGAAAGCTGTTCCCAAAGCAAAAATTGAGACAAAACGAACTGCTAATGAAAAAGGGAAAGTCGGTGTCGAACCTAAACCAATGAATGATTTTATTTCGATACCTAAGTCTATAAAAGTTGACTTGATTGATAGTTTGAAATCTAAGGTTCGAAATTGGGTATTAGGTTCTTCATTTCATATTCCACTACACTCTAATCACTGAGGACCCAAACAGCCTTGGGGACCTAAATTTTTTCGTTGATCGCGGGTATTATGTGACGAGCAATACAATGAACACTGGTACAATGACAATGGTTGCTCACGTCACATGACTGGTCGAAAAGAAAATTTGCGAGATTATAGAAGTTTGGAAAATTCTGGTGTGGTGAAATTCGGAAATAACCAAAAGTGCAAGGTTAAAGGCTATGGGATAGTTACAAATGGAAAGTTTATGGTCAATCGAGCGGCATATGTCGAAGGTCTTCATCACAACTTGATAAGTGTTTTGAAACTTGTTGTGGGCACTAGTAATCAAGTAGTCTTCGATGAGGAAGGTAGTTTCATTTAGAACAAATAAACTAAAGAAGTTTTGTTCAAGTCGAAGAAGAAAGGTGATATGTTTACCCTTGACATCAAGCCAATCGTTGGTGTTCCTTCTATTTTCTTACTTTCAAAGGCGTCGTCTGACATGAGCTATCTGTGGCATCAAAGATTATCTCACTTGAATTTCGAAAATCTGAACAAATTGGTGGTAAATGATCTTGTTCGAGGCTTACGCGTTTTAAAATTTGATAACAATTCGTTATGTGTAGCGTGCGAAGAAGGGAAGCAACACCGTCAAGGTCATCCTATTGTCATCGATTCGAAGATCATCTAACCTATGGAACTTCTTCATATTGACCTTTGTGGACCTTTGACTGTTGAGAATCTCAACAAGAAGCGGTGCATCTTGGTCATTGTTGATGATTTTTCAGGTTCACTTGGGTTTACTTTCTTCGTCAGAAGTCTGAAACCGCTCAACTAACGATTGATTTTTATCAAGCACATTAAACTCAGTTTGCGAAAGAAAGTGAGAAAGATCAAAAGAGAAAACAGCTATGAATTCAAGAATCACGTTCTTGACTCATTTTTGGCTGATCTTGAAATTACGCCTAATTTTTCATCTCCTTACACACCGCAACAAAATGGTGTTGTCGAAAGGCGAAAGAGGTCTCTATGCGAAGCAACGAGGACAATGCTCACCTATGCAAATTTACCACAATATCTATGGCAGAAGCAGTCTCAACAGCGTGTTTCACTCAAAACCTATCATTTATTCATCAACGTTTTAACATCACCCCTTATGAAATCATCAACAATCGAAAACCAAATGTGAAAATTTTCCATGTTTTTGGTTGTAGGTGCTTCACAATGAAACTAAAAGATAACCTTTCGAAATTTCAGTTCAATGCTGATGAGGGGATATTATTCACATAACTCAGTTGCATATCGGGTGTTGAATATGCGAACAAGGAATATTGAAGAAACTTTCAATCTAACTTTCGATGATCATTATGTCAAACGTGTCGAAAAGACTTTTGAACAGAAGCCTATCATTACAGAAACAAATGATGAGTCAACAATTACTAATTCTTTCAATTATGAATTAATTTTTGGTGTTCCTGACAGGACAATAGATGCAGAGGTTCGTGTTGATGATAATTAGATTCCTAGTATTGAAATATTTTGATGATTCAACAGTAACTCAGAAGAATGATAATTTACATTCTACCTCCAACTCTCTAATACATGTTGAAAGACAACCGGAATTGTAGAGTGATCAAATCGAGGGGGAGCATGGTTGTTCGAATGCTGATGTCGAGGGGGAGCATCAAAATATCAATACAATTATCGAGGGGGAGCAAAATGGATTTATACCTACTAATTTAAATATACAAACTGATTTTTTTCATGATATGTATGATAATGTGTCCAATGAAGGTGAAGGTTTTGAAACTGATGAAATGTTCGAAGATGCACCTTTGGATTTTGATCCTGCATATCCACCACTGGACAGATAGGTAACGAAATCATCCTAAAGAACAAGTTCTGGGTGATCCTCAAGCTGGAGTGTTGACAAGAGCTCAACTCCGTGCAAAGAATGAGGTATTATACATAAAGAATATTGCATGTTTAATGTTTTCATTTCGAAATTCGAACCGAAAACAATTAAGGATGCTTTGGAAGATCCTGATTGGATTGTTTCCATGCAATCTGAACTTGTTGAATTCGAAAGAAACAAGGTTTGGAGATTAGTTCCAAAACCTGATGACGTCTCAGTTATAGGCTTAAAAATAGATTTTTAAAAATAAAACTGACAAAGAAGGAAATGTGGTTCCAAATAAAGCAAGGTTGGTTGTTAATGGATATTCGCGAAAAGAAGGTATTGACTATGACGAAACCTTTGCCCTTGTCGCAAGACTCGAAGTCGTTTGAATATTTCTTGCTTATGCAGCACATAAGGACTTCGATGTTTATCAAATGGATGTCAAGTGCACTTTTCTCAATGGTGTATTAGAAGAGATTGTGTATGTTGAACAACCACCAGGTTTTGTAAATGATAAATAACCTGATCATTACTATATTCTCGATAAAGTTGTCTATGGCTTAAAAAAGCACCTCGAGCCTGGTATGCAACTTTTACCAATTTCTTGAAACTCTCGAAATTTAAACAAGGATCTGTTGATCGCACTCTATTTTGAAAGAAGTGGGGGATCATTTGATGCTCGTTCAAATTTACGTAGATGATATTATTTTTGGTACGAATGACCCTTCATTGTCTAGAGAATTTGAGAAAATGATGAAAAGTCAATTCGAAATGAGTATGATGGGTAAGATCAATAATTTTTTGGGGTTGAATATTCATCAAAGCAGGGATGGAATTGTCATCAATCGAGAGAAGTACTCTCGTAACTTGCTTGAGAAATTTGGCTTGACGAATAGTTCAAAATTGAAAGTACGAATTGCTATTGGCACGTGCTTAGGACCTTCATTGGACAAGCCTGTTCTCGACATTACGTTGTACAGGAGCATGATCGGTTTGTTACTATACTTAACTGCTAGTAAACCAAATATTATGTTCGCTGTTTGCAATTGTGCCAGGTATCAGTCGAATCCAAGAGAGCCTCATTTAACAACTATGAAGAATATCTTTTGCTATTTGAAAGGAACTGTGTTGTTGGGATTATGGTACCCTTCGAAGACCGATTTCTTCGTTCAGTCATTTTCAGATGCGGACCTTGGTGGGTGTCAACTCAACAGAAAAAGCACTATTGGTGGATGTTAACTTTTGGATGGGAAGCTTGTTAGCTGGCAATCGAAGAAACAAACATATGTTGCTGCTGTAGCTTGCACTTCTCAGGTCATATTGATACCAAGTCAACTTCGTGATTTATGCAATCAACATGATAAAGATACCATTGTATTGTGATTCACAAAGTGCAATACGCATCTGCCATAATCCGGTTCAACATTCGAAGCCGAACCATATAGCACATCGATATCATTTAATCAAAGACCATGTCGAGGATGGAAATATAGAGGTTCACTTTGTGAAGACGACGGATCAACTTGCTGAAATATTTACAAAGCCTTTGGATGAGAAATATTTTCTAAGGATCTTGTCTGGATTAGAGATGCTCGATGCAAATGTTGTTCCAAGCTTCTCTTCATCGTGAAATAAGGAGGAGTCGACACATTGCTGAAGGATTCATGAGTTACTGTTCACTATTCAACGTTCGACCCCCTTCGCTTTCGAAATCTCTCTGAATGGTCTAGATCATACTTCATTGTCTGTGATGACTTATTCTTTCGAGGCATCATGTCTGGATGTCGATACTCTTCACTTCGAATGATTGGTAACATTTTATTGTTTTTATAAACCAAAAATACCAAAAAGATTTTATTTCTTTTGTTTTTCATTTTCAAAAACACCAAAAAGTCCTTTATTTATTTATTTATTTATTTTTATTTTTACTTTTGTCTTTAAATTTCCAAAACAAAAAATTCCAAAAAGATTTTCTTATTTTTTTCTTTCCATTTTAACCACAAAAATCCAAAAATATTTTTATTTTGTTGTTTTGTGTGTTTAACGATTTTCTGTGTAGTTCTCTATTGACATATTATGGTGGTTATTGCTTTGTGACTGGGGGATAAGTATCATTTAGAATCTTTGCACTAGTTAGGTGTCCTTAGAAGCATGCTGATGTATGTCGACCTAAGCCTCATAGACTCAATGAGTTTCGAAGTCTTAATGGATCACTCACTATGACGATGCCTTCCGAATCAGGCTATATTCACATTAGTCGACGAGCTACCTTTCTCTTCTTATTTTGAGTTAAGAGATTTCTGCTATGTCCATATCATTTGAAAATGTACACTATGTTTCTTAACCAATCTTTTTCACCAAGTTACTTCTTCACGATTCACACACTTCATTTGCGTATCCACGACATCTCTGCTAGAAACCAATCAGAATGTAGATACTGCACAAGTCTGTGTTCATGATCCTGATTCATGAGTCTGTGATGATGGTGAAACCCAACATTTCCAACTTATAAAGGAATTGACAGTGAACTTTTAGTTCAAGATTTTTGACGAAACATTTGTTTCAGTACCTTTCTTTGATATTCAAAATCGTATTCCTTTCTTTTTGAGTGATCTTGATAAAATGTTCTTTACCCATGACATTTTTACCCAACAGGATCCAATACATATGTTTTCTTGGAATATGATTTCCGTCTGAATATCAGTTCGAGCTTTTTTCACTTACAAATATATATCACCTTAGCTTGTCCTTGACTACACTGGTCATACATGTCATTTTGCTCATTTAACTTACACTTATGTTTAGTTATGGTAATGAACAAAATTTATCCTACCTTAGAAGCCTTTATAAAAGAAGCCATTCGATACTCTTTTATGAGTATTTAATTGTAATTCATGGGATACCACACAAACAGTTCGATATCTCTCTTGATATTAAATGAAGTGATCTTTTCCCGGGATCCATCTCCTTTTACATCGAATGCTTATTTGATGTCACTATACGCACATTTTTTTACCTTGGTTCCCACTATTTCTTTGGCACACATTTGCATAGAAATCCTCGAGGTCTTGGGTACTATCGAATCAAACCTAGATTTTGCAAGTCTGGCTATGATTTCGTTTCTCATCCCAAAAGCGAATGAGCCCTACCTCGAAATGAAGGTTCAGTGACGGTTCTTATCCAATTGGGGCACACGAAACGATTGATTGATGTGACAGTTGGCGAATTTTACGACAACTGATCCAATTTCCTAGGATACACTTGGCATAATTTCATTGCTGACCGATTCAAATTCAAATTGTGTACTAAGTATAAAAGGAATTTGGGGGTCTCAAATCAAAACTTTACGCATCTTGGTTGAATATTTTCCCCAAAATCTTATTTCCTTATACTTATCTCTTCACACAATTTTCCAAAACCCTAACAGTTGGGGCACAAATTGATAATGTTGATCCATCACAAACTCTTGATGAAGCTTCATCGCAACCTTTGTTGAAGATTCAGAGTTCCAATTATCGAGTTCAATCACACGTTTCCAAATACCCAGAAGAGTTATAAATGTTGATCGTTGCTCTTAATCACTCCATGCTCTCAACGGTCATGACTTCTTCCTTTTTCATGCCCATGACCTGGTTATCCTTGGCTGGTTCTACTGATGTGTTTAATTAAACCTCCAAAGTCGTGATGTTTCAGCTTACGAATGAAAAGAAGTATAAGCTAACGAAGAAACAGTTTGCACAGATCATGAAACTTCCAAACACTAGTCCGTTTTATGAAGTGACGAATGACCAGGTGATTCATATGTTCAATGATATGGGTCATCTACCCCCACTCACCAGAATCAGTTAGTTTAAGAAGTCTTCTTTTCCCTGTATCTGGAATTTTCTATTTGGGATTTTTCTCCGTTGTCTCACAGGTCGAAGTGTTGGTCTTGATAAAGCCAAGTTGGAGATATATGCATTGATAGTTGGGTTATACAATGATTTAAACGTGGATTATGTTACACAACTATGGGAGGAGTTCGGGACTGGTATCTCACACGCCAATGTTGTGAATGGTGTTTCTTGTGCTAGATACTGGAGTTTGATTCTTCAAGAGGTGTATGAGAAGGAAGGAATTATTGTCCCGTCTGATGTTCCAAAAGCAGAGTTCACACTCTATCAACATCCGGAAAATGTTGAAGATTATCCCATCGTTTTTCCTTCGGTCGCACGAATTCCTGATGGCATGCTTTGAAAGGTGGATCCAAGTAATCCAGTTCTTGTTACTTATCTGTCAACCATCAACCCTGATGTGCAAATAGGGGTTTTGTTTCCCAAAGGAATTGAAGGTACTTCGAAACTTGGTAAAGGCTCAAAGAAATCCACTGAGGGTGAAAAGTCAGCTCCTGAAGAAAATCCTGATGAAGATGATGTGATGGTATCTTTTGCTGATATCCAGTTCGACCCTGAGGAGGACAACATTCCTGATCATATGCTTATGTCAGGAAAGCAGTTCAAGATTTTAAATCATAAGTTGAACTCCTTATTCCAGATTTAAGCTGACACTAGTGGTTGAAACACTGTTTCTGGGGTCGAGGTAAATAAGATGCTTAAATCACAGGAGCATCGGTTGAAGATGGCTATGGCGAATCTTGAAAGACAAAAGGAAGATCGATTTCAGCTTAATGCTTCTAATTTTGAGTATGAGGTCAAGAAGCTTCGAGACGTTGCAAAAGAACGTCATCTTTTTTTTGTTGAAGAAGTCCATAAAGTGAAGGAATCTGTTAATCTCAAAGTTGAAGATCCCAAATCTGAGATGTCAAAGGAGGTTGCAACTCTTCATGGTAAGATCGATGTGGTTGCTAAGGCTGTTACAAAACTTGTGGAGTTTTACAATACTTTTGTTACCAAGGTTGATGGCAATTCTGATGCTGATTTGAAAGTTTTTGCTAAGTTTGAAAACTTTTGGGGAGCTTGAAGGAGTCACTTTCGAAGAGTGATACTTCTTCTAAATCTTCTGTTTCTCAGGAGTCCTTTTCTCAAATGTTTTCTTCTCTGGAGAACAATCTGAAATCCGAACTTGCTCCTCTTCTAAAGCTGGTGAATTTAATGCCAACAGATGCCCCACCTGTTAAAATAGTGGTAAAAGGGGGTTGGGTCTTCAAAGGATCCTTCTCAAGGAAAGATCGTGGGGAAAGTGAATTCAACACAAATTTTAACATCTCTTCCAGTTTCTATGATAACAACCTCAACCACAATGACTTCGAAGACTTTAACCAAAGGTATAGTCATTGGTTCGTCTACTGGTGGTTCGAGCTCAAAGCCTCCACCATCAAAGGAAGAAATTGAAAATAAAGGGAAGGGTATAAAGGTCGTTCCTTCGGAAGAAGACAAAAAGAAAGCTTTGGAGAAAGAGATTGAAAAAAGAACACAAATCAATAGCATATTGAGACAGAGACAAGGTGATCCTCTAGGTCTTGAAAAAGGAGATCCAAACAAACAATACTGCTATGAAACAATTTAGCGGATTGTTTCTCTTTGAAATATGTATGATTTTAAGAAAGCACCGAAGAAAAGTTATGAGATAGAGAATTCAGATTTTAACCAGTTAGATTTTCCCATCATCCATATGATGTTTATCTCATCACAATATCAATTGGTGGACAAGTTTGAAGATAAAGAGGAGTATAAGAGGTTAAAATTGAGATTCATGATGTCCTTGGGAAGAAGGAAGAGGATCTCTGGTCCTTATTAAAAATTGTTAATTTCTGAGTGTTTCCAAGGATGAGTTGTTTGAAAGGTTGTTGCAGAACTTTCGTTATCATGTGTTTCGAGCTAACAATGTTGCTTGTGACTTCTCGGTGGCAGATTTTCCTTTGATAAATCTCAATGATCTTATCTGTGTTCCAAAGATATTGAGTAGTGTTGATGTGTCGAAACTTCAAGTGAATTGCAAAGAAGATTTCTTGATAGGTTTTGCTCATATCAAGCTGTTCATAGACAATTACTATGATTGTCTAGCTTTGACTGATTGGAGCTTGCTTTAGTAATGGGAAGACAAGTGACAGTGCCCCAATCATTGCTAAAAGGTCAAGGGAGTCTGAAGGATTTTGAAGATGGAGAAATTTGTGTTAAGCCGCTGGGAGTTGTATTTGTTGGGAAAAACAAGAATCAAAAGATCATAAAGTTTTTATTCAAAGTGGAAGATGTTGAGAGATATACAAATTCACAGTACATGAGTCTCCTTGTTCGTCTTAATAACTTCAAAAGGAATACAGCTGGTGATAATGCTGAGATTCGAAAGACTATCATATGGTACACGGAGATTCGAAGAGTACTTCAGCAATCAACGGAGATGCTAATGACTTAAGATTCGACATTTCTCGCAAAGGGGGAGAATGTCGGGTTCAAAATATGTTGTGAGATGTCAAAGCGTCTTTGTCATGTTTAGTGTCGAAGTATGTAACATCCCAAAATTTGTAGCCAAAAATTTTGTTTTTAATCAAGTAAGTATAAAACCAGTAGTCTGAAACATCCATAGTGTTAACACATTTCATAATCAAAAACCAGTATTTCAAATAAGTAAAACATGTCATAGAAAAGTATAATCAGAGTACAACTCCCAAAGATCTCATAATGCGGAAATCATCGTGTGATGCGTCGCGATCCTGCCGACTCCGTTCCTTTTGAAAAAGTAGTACCTGAAACCAAACAGTAAATCGTAAGCACGAAGCATAGTGAGTTCCCCCATAATACCACATACCATACAATAAACATACTGCCTAACATGTCCGGATACTGGCCTACCCCTTCGGTCTCTTTCAACCGGTAACTTGCCTAGTATATCAGGGTGCTGGCCTACCCCTTCGGTCCTTTCAACCGGTACCGGGGACTATTTCACCCCTACTTCTACCATGTAATCTCCTAGTACATAAACACATAAGTCACATACTTCCTAGCATATCAGGGTGCTGACCTACCCCTTCAGTCCTTTCGACCGGTACCGGGGCCTATCCTACCCCTCCTACTACTTTCACATAATATCATAGCATACTAGCACATAAAGCATAACAGATAGTGGCATACCAGATAATTATCACAAAGACAATCATCTCTACTATAATAATTACTAGTTGGTCGGCATTGGTGCCTTTGACCCACTTCTACTGGAAGGTAACTCACCTCATGCTGCTGAAGTCCACTTTAATAAATCCTTATCTGTTGTCCTGACAACTCCTCGAGCTATCAATACAAAAATATCACTCAATTAGCAATTGGGTTCTATACCATGATCCATAATCCATACTTGGGGTAAAATAATCATTTTTCCCCTGGCCCAACAAGATACATAACTAAGGCCCAAGTCCAAAACCAATCAAGCCCAAAACTCCAAAATCCATAAAGGCCCACTAATGGCCTAATTTTCCAAATTGGGCACAAACCTTTACATGGGCCTTATTCTAAAGCCCAATGACTTATTCCTAATCCAAAATATATGTTCATAGCTGATCCAACAAAATACGTGCACTTGTAGGCCCATAAGAAAGCCCAAAACCATTGGGCCCAACAAGGCCCAATACAACCCTTGGCCCAAATAGCATGTCCAACCAAAAGTCCAGGACTGTAAAATTCTCCTGACCAGAAAGCCCAACACCCAAGGCCCAAACCCATGTCTGCAGCCCAAACAAAAGCAAGCCCGAAGGCCCACTGATTGACGAACGTGGGGCGTACCTCCTTGGTACGCTCAGCGTACTTCGAAGATACAGATCGGGACCTCAAGTCGGTACACAGGGCGTGCATGGACCTACGCGGGGTGTACTCGCTGCTTCCTCAAAACATATACTAGGACTTAATCTGTTAAGTCCTTTGCATCCAAACTTCCAGGGAACCTCAAATGAAGCTCTTAATGCATAAAGTCGACACCTTTATGCATTTGCATGACTCAAACGGACTCAATGACCAACTTAACCCGATAATACCCATCTAGAAGATGCATGAATGGTTTCTAGCCTCAAAGATGACAACTTTATGGACATGTAACCTCTGAAATGCTAAGAGTAGTTACTCAAAGCTTCTGAAGTGGTGTCTAACCACCAGATCTCGCTCATGAGGCCAACAGGGGACCAAAAACCCACATATTCATAAACAACAACTTCTAGTAATGAAGCTCAAAACTTTTTACCTTATTTGAGCTGAAAATGTAGCAAGAAGTCCAGATCCACAAGTCCTCCCTTGAACCCCCACATTGTAACGAGCTTCCACTTCTTGAAATGCACCAAAAACCACCAAAGTGCACCAATAAAGCTCAGAACACTCTTAGATGAAGCTAACACTCAAAATTAGGGTTTAAGGCTCTGAGAATGAAAGAGAGGCTCACCCCTTGGACTTAAGGTGCTTTAAATAGTGATTCAACCCTTGAAAATTACGGTTTGAAGATCCTGGACGTATGTTGGGCGTACTCCTTATACGCTGGGCGTACGTCTCCTATCTCGCGTACCACTTATCCAGCACTACACTGGGTGTACCCCAGCTTATGCTGGGCGTACTCACGCTTTTCCATCTTGCATGCATGTGCTGAAATGCAAGCTTTTCCATCTAGGGACCAAAACTGCCAAATCCTTCAAACTAACATAACTCCCTCATTCGAGGTCCGTTTCCGACGAACATTATATCCACGAAAAGGTGGCGAGAAGTCCTACGCTCCTAACCACACACCCAAGGCTTAAGACCTTCCGAATAAGACCCAAAACGTGAGATATCAATTTACATTCATACCCTTGGCTCCCAAAGACACAATCAGATATTTGAATCATAGCATCAACATCCGAAATGGCTAAATCCTTCCTTTCTTAAAGCCCTAATACCCATGACAGCTGATGATTGAGCTGCAACCCCAATTAATACGGCAAATTTGAAGCAGGGTGTTACAACTTTCCCCCACTTAAATTAGATTTCATCCTCGAAATTGCTCCTTACTAACACCCATCTAAAACCAACCATCTGAGGAATACAACTGGAACCCCAAACCGAAATTTCCATCCTGAAGGAAAATTGAACCCTGATCCTTCGAAGGAATCACTCCTACCTCTCTGAAATCAGAATCTGCATTGGTCTGACTTCCTGAGAGACCACCCGCACTAAACTTTACCATGCTTAGTCTTCATCAAATGACCGAACCACGCACATTTCAGCATGATTATCCCGATGCTACTATCCGAGCCCTGTTACTGTCCCAACCAGCTGCATAGCACCTATACTTGACAGAAGGCTAAGATAATCATTCAAGTATAAGATTCATCCCTGCAACGGTTAGACTCAGACAAGAGCTGCGTAATAGGGTCAAATCAATTACTCTGAGATTATTTAATCCAACTGTAAGTGACTTACCACTTTCGGTCAACAAGCTACCCCACACACAAGTATCCTCAAATCACCACTTTTGCTCGAAACACTGAATTGCCCGAAGCACTGAACTTCCTGAAGCAGTGAACTGCCTGAAAAACTTAACTGCCTGAAACACTGATCTGCCTGAAACACTGATCTGTCTGGAATAGCAGGCTGCCTCCTGGCTGCTTTCCCAGACTCCACCGAGACCTCCCTGGTTTCAATCCGTCCTCCGGTCATCTAAATTGCCGAGTTTCATTCCGGTCGCCGAGTCAAAAGACTCCCACACAGTCGCCCCACATGACTTTAGAACGAAATCTTCATCTGGCAATAGTTGCCATCAGTTATCTTGCCACTATAGCTCTAACGACCTCCTGATCCAACTGATCGGGTCCGTGCATCGAATCCTGACGTCACTAACCCAAGGCTAAAAGTGATTGCTACATGACCAAGGGTAGCCTTATACCACAAACGACCTTAAATGGTCCATTTCTTCCTTGATCCCATGACTGTAGTGGTGACCCTACGGTCTTATCGCTGGCCCAAACAAGTCTAATTTATCTGGGTAATTTTGTAAACCAATCCGTGGATTTGCCAAACCTTCACTGCTGCACCCGAACTAATGGGTACTACTGTTCCTTCCGCGTTCAAACAACATGCTCATGCTATCTACCAACCTAGTGAATGCTACGGCTACACCCGCAGTCTCACGACACTCTAGAACTATCTACCAACCTTGTGAATACTACGGCTACACCCGCAGACTTACAACACTCTAGCACTATCTGCCAACCTTGTCAATGCTATGGCTACACCCGCAGACTTACAACACTCTTGCACTATCCGCCAACCTTGTGAATTCTACGGCTACACCCGTAGACTTAGAACACTCTAGCACTATCTGCCAACCTTATGAATGCTACGGCTACACCCGCAGACTTACAACACTCTAGCACTATCTGCCAATCTCGTGAATGCTATGGCTACACCCACAGACTTACCACACTTGCCACACTACCTGACCGCTAGTGAATGCTACGGCTACTCCCGCAGTTTTACAACACTTTTCATACTACCTGACCGCTAGTGAATGCTACAGCTACCCCCGCAGTCTTACAACACTTTCCATACTATCTAACCGCTGGTGAATGCTACTGCTACCCCCACAGTCTTACAACACTTTCCATACCGGGTCGAATACGCGCTCGACCTATCACTCAACTGAAATCGAGTACTAACTGGAGCTCTAACCTGGTCCCCGAAATCTGCTTTTTGATGCCATGGAAAACATGAACCAAATGTTGGAATGTTTTCCGAACTCCCAATTCACAATCCTCAACCTATACGGTTACTCGACCGCCTTTCTCCCTATCGGGGATGCGAAACTCATCCTAGTTTCACACCTATTTCTACCCCTAGATACCTGATCGATTCTCCCCCACTTAGATTTGAATAAGTCTTCACGGTACGTGAGAATTGAAGGATTCCTAATCCTTGTTACTCCCTAATAGTCCACTGTCGACAACCTGCGCTCACCCATGCTAGCGATCAATTACCAGTCAAACCCTAAGATCGACCATCCTCTGAAATCTTGAAGAGCACCCTTGAAATCTGGTCTAATACAATACCTCAATCCATCTCCCATGCTGGCGAGCAAAGGCCTTAATCTTTACCCTGGCTGACGAATCCTCGTTCCCACTTCCATTCTTGCAGCACCACTGAACTCTAACCGAACAAAACCCATACAAAAATACAATTCTCTTTAACATCCAATAACCAAACACATATGCGTCTAACATCGGTATCTTCCGGCTACCGCTCCTCTCCTAGTGCCAGTAGTGCTAGAACCCAGAAGTTCTCCCATAGGCCACCGCCGATCATACCGGAGCAGATGATGAAACTAATATATCCCATCGATACGAGTGGACTAGCTCGATCAAACTCAAAACGTTTTACCTTATTTGAGCTGAAAATGTAGCAAGAAGTCCAGATCCACAAGTACTCCCTTGAACTCCCACCTTGTAATGAGCTTCCACTTCTTGAAATGCACCAAAACCACCAAAGTGCACCCACAAATCTCACAACACTCTTAGATGAAGCTACCACTCGAAATTAGGGTTTAAGGCTCTGAGAATGAAAGAGAGGCGCACCCCCTTGGATTTAAGGTGCTTTAAATAGTGACCCAACCCTTGAAAATTAGGGTTTGAAGATCCTGGACGTACGCTGGCTGTACTCCTCGTACGCTGGGCATACGTCTCCTATCTCGCGTACCACTTATCCAGCACTATGTTGGACGTACTCACGCATTGCCATCTTGCATGCATGTGCTAAAATGCAAGCTTTTCCATCCAGGGACCAAAACTGCCAAATCCTTCAAACTAACATAACTCCCTCATTCGAGGTCCGTTTCCGACGAACCTTATATCGATGAAAAGGTGGCGAGAATTCCTACACTCCTAACCACACACTCAAGCCTTAAGAACTTCTGAATAAGACCCAAAATGCGAGATATCAATTTACAATCATACCCTTGGCTCCCGAAGACACAATCGGATATTTGAATCATAGCATCAACATCCAAAATGGCTAAATCCTTCCTTTCCCAAAGACCTAATCCTCATGACAACTGATGATTGAGCCGCAGGCCCGATTAATAAGGCAAATCTGAAACCGGGTGTTACAAAGTATGTCTTTGTGTATTCGAATGTATGTATTTCATAAGGGCCTTGTTAGAGTTCGAATCGTAGTGTTTAGCCCTTATGTATATTTTGTGTGTGTCGGTTATCTTCTATAAATAGGGGTATGTATAGGAGATAGGGTAACTTTTGTGAACCGAAGAACACTTTACTCTCTCATCTTGTATACTCATTCAGAAGCAATAAAGAGCCAAACAGATTATATTTATGTTTTGTGTTCTTGATTCAATTCATACTCTGATTTCAGTTCCTTCACTCGATATATACGAACTACAGAAATTGATCTAAAGAAGGAGATTGGATGAGTTATGATAGAAAGAAAGAGGTAGATACAATGAGACTGAGGATGGGAACCTTTTATTGAGATCATGAGATTTACATAAGATCCTTGAGATGTGATTTTATCTTATTGTGTAAAAGGTCTAGATGACTAAGAATTCTAATCGATATTATAGACTTACATGATTATTTACATGTAGATGATTGATAGACTTACATGATTGATCTATGATAGGCGATTAAAGTAATTGATCTAATTTGATTTATTTTAGTAATTGATCTGAGTAAATGATATTGATCCGAGTAGATGATATTGATCTAAGTGATTCAAGTAATTGATGTGAATGATTGATTTTGATGAAGAATGATTAATATGAGAAATTGATTTGAGTAACCGATAGATCCGAGTGATTGATCTGAGCGAATTATATTAAATTGAGCAATTGACCTAATTAAATTTAGAAATTAAACAGAGTGATTAATTTAAGTGACTTTTGAGCAGAGTAATTGATCTACATAACTTATTCGAATAGTTCGAGTGATTGATTTAAGTAATCAAGAATAACCGATTTAAGTGAATTATGAACATTTGAGTAGATTAACCGTAGTATGATTTTATAGCCTGCGAATGCTTGATTTAACCTTATTTCTTGTTCCTTGTTTGGTTGAGGGCTTAGGGTTGAATCAAATATTTGACTGTCTATCGAATCCGACATTATGTACAATCATGATGTATACGCTTAGAAATTACAACAATAATGTCTATCGAAGTGATTGAAATTGATATGAGAAATTACGAACTTACGAGAGAAATAATTTCCTAATTGAGTGTGGAAAAAGGTTTAGAGAATGATCGCTTAATAATTTGAGTGATTAATAAGATTAAATTGAATGAATGATCAGAGTTATTAAGTGAGATTGAATAGAGTGATTAGTATTGATCAGAGTGATTAATTTGTGTGGTTGATTCATCTAAGTAATTTAAGTGATTCAACTTAGTGATTTATATTGATCGAAGAGATAGATATGAGTGATTTATATTGATCTAAACAATTGACATTGATCTGAATAATTGATATTGATCATAGTAATTGATTAAATTATTTAGTTTGAGTGAATGATATGAATGATTGACCTAGTGATATGAGAAATTAAATTGAGCAATAGATCATTAATTAGAGTAATTTGAGTAATTAACCAGAGTGATTTGAATGGTTTATAGATATTCAATTGGATTAACTACATTGCGATTAGCGTAGAGATTAATAAGATAAATTTGAGTAATGGGTAGACCAGTGAAGCTATTAAGAAATGAGTGATAGAATTTGAGATGTGATTTGGCATGAATTAGCATGCAGAGTGGTTAATCGATATCTATTATGCAATGGACTTGATGAGTTTCTAGTTCATATATTTGATACTTAGTGATATACTCGTAACTGAGAAATGAGTTATAAGTTGAGTACCAGACGATTATTGAGAAAAAGATAAGAGGATAACTATCATTCCGAATATTATTAGAATATTGATTGATTTTATTATTTGAGAAGAATGATATTGATTAAGAGAAAACTGATTTGTAATGGTCGGACTATTTTCCCTAGAAATTAAAGTCAATCATTACTAAAGAGCAAGATATAAAGGATAGTAAATTAAAGAAGCAAGAAGTGTCTAAACATATAAGAAATATATAATTTGTTTAAACTAAGAGGAGGCATGAGGAAATGAGAGAAAGATTAATTATAGTTTGAGACTATGACTAATGACTTATTGGAAAAGATTTAAGAGAAAGATTAATTTAAAATACTTACGAGTATTTCATGATACAGGAAAAGAGATTTAGTTGATATACCCTTACTTAGCACGATTCTGAGGATTGAATCTTTTATGTGGGGGGGGGGATTTGTAATACCTGTCTTTTATGACCAGGTATCACTTTAGAAGATAGAAGATGATATGAGGCGAGTAGGAAAAATAAATCATGGATTTACTTTAACTTGAGCAATGATATTAGAAAAAGATAATTGGGTAATGTTGTAGAGATTGATGAGAGGATTCCATGGATATAAAGATCGTCGAAAACGGAGTTCGTGTGAGAAAGTTATGGCCGTTTGAAGTTGAGATAAAAGTACATTGATATTTTGAGAAAGTCAACGAAACTCAAAGTCAACGGTCACCTTTTGACCCCCACAACGTGGAGGTAAGTTTTCCATGATATGGCAATAAGAGAATCACCAAAACATGTGTCAATCGGACAACAACACGTGACAATTTGATTCCCACGACATGGAAGAAGATTCACCAAGATGTGGCACAAGTCGAGTCACCGAGACACGTGATGGAAGAGTGGACATGTGGAAAAAAACGGAGTCTCTCGATCAAAGACTTTGTCTACGAAGGGCTGGTAGGTTTCTTTGGTATTTCATTGGTCAAAGGGTAGTTCTAGGAAGCAAAATGTACCGCAGTCAGTGTAGAATGTTGTTTTTCCTTCACTTTCATGTTTTAGAATTTGATTTTATCCCTCACATGCTTGTAGGAATCACGTCCACTATAAATATGTCTCATTGCAAAAAAAATTTATAGTTTTCCCTACATGCAGGGTATGGGATGCTTTTGAAGGTTTGTAACGATCAGATACACTTCAAGTATAAAGAACAAAAGTAAACTAATCTAAGCAAACAAAGAACAGAAAGTAAATAAAAGATAGAGTTCTCCAAATTGTCTTTCACCAAGGTCTTCACCAAGAAGACGGTTTGTCACAAAGACGGTCCAAGATGAACTCTACATTTGGGTTTACCTTAATGTAGATTATATACTAATCTATACAAGTATATCCCTTGATTGAAGGGACTGTATCTCATCTATACTAAGAACCGATCTTCATAACAAATATATCAGATCTACTATCTGTTCTATACTTATCTATATCATTACGTAATATACAAAAGCTTACATAGAATAATTATACTTAGTGTTGACTACACGCTGACGTTGATGGACTTGATACATTGGCGCTGGCTGTGTAGACGCTGAGGCGGACAGACAATGTGTAGAGTGTTTGACTCATCAGATCATAAGGTGTTACCTTACAATGTCCCACTATATGATGATTTCAAAACTAATCTTCAATGAATTCTTTAGCCCGCGCTCCCCCCTGAGAGTAAGAATGAAATTTTAAATTCTTCCACTTTAACAAATGATACCCCTGAGATGGTGAATAACTTCGAGACAACATTTATGAATCGCATCGGACAATGGACGGATATGCAATGAGCTGAGAATGTTGATGTCAACTTGACTCCCCATTAGATTGTACTTTTGTTTAGATTAATAACATCTAGTAGTTTCTTCAGACTTAGCAAGATTCTCCCTCTTTTTGACATAAACAAAAAAATGGAACTGGAGGAGGAGACTAGAGTATCAGAGTTGTAGCTTGTAGTCTAGTACAATTATGATGTCTCCTGATAGTATAGGTTTGAACTATCATTCATTAACATAGTATTACGTGATTTCCGTTATGAAGAAGAGGGAAACAGTGGTATGATGCATGTAATAAATTCCGTTATGAAATGTACCCATCGCGAAAGAGTGTCGAAGTGCGTGTAATATATCACGGAAAATGATATACTCATTGGCACAATTTTTTTGAATTCTCACTAACATCTGGTATCATACATTGAATCATAAAAATCTAAAGAAGAATTTAAGGAAATAATGGTGTTATGCGTGTGATAAGCTGTGGTGTTTTAGCTTAACCATCATCATATATTTTTCAAGCTCTCATCAGCGTATGGTACATTACGCTGAATCATAAAACTTTAAATAAGAATATAAGGGCAAGAATGGGTTGGTGTGTGTGATAGCTTACGGTATATAGACTAACCATCAACACAGAGTTTCAAACTTTTATCAGTGTGTGGTATAGCACAGTGAATTGTCAAGTTTTATTGAGAAAAATGAAGGAAAGAACGGATTGTTTCAGTCATGTTGAAGTGGAATCAATGTGAATCATACGGTTAACTCATCAACAAGAAGTGGTTTAAACTTTTGTATCATAGAGTTAAGTTGCAATATAGAACTATAAAGTTCACCATCAATTCATTTAATATATAGAATAAAATAATAGTTAATAGTATAAGAATATAATAAAATAATAGTTAATAGTATAAGAGTAGTCAAACAAGGAAAAAGAATATACAACCTTTTTAGAGGCCCTTTATATAGCCCTTTTCAAAAAATCTTTTGCATAGTATCATCAAAGATAAATATTTTGAAATAACCATTCATCAGTTAATTTCCTTTCGAGATATCTACCCCTCGAGTCTAGCTATAAAATAAAACACAAGTGAAGATAAACACATCAATACATGATACATCTTATTATAAATCAAGAGTGATGAAGCCATTTATCATTGAAACGTTGTAGATGGAGTCCAAGCTTCATATTCATCAAGAGCAAGAGAGAAACAGAGATCAGTCTTTGTAACCAGCGAGTTAACTGGCTCAAATCCATGAAACCATTGTGTCCTCAAGATCAAAACAAGGGAATTCGAGGTTTTATCGGATTATGAGTCAGTAGATGAAAAGAAGACTTACTGCATTGATGGTTGCTCCTTGCATCGATAAAAATAAGTGGAGGAGAAAGAGGGTATTCGCAAGAATAAGAGGACAGGATGCCACTTCTTTCTCATCACCAAGAGCATTGAGATCTTTCTGGATGACTACAGTTCTCATTAACTCTTAAGAAAGGAGATGCAGATAAATCTTAGATAGGTGTGAAGATGAATAAGAGAGAAAAGAGAATACATGTAAATTCTAGAAGCAAAGCTTAATCAAACTATGTAAAAATCTGTAAATATAATAAAAGTAGCATTTTTTTGTGTTTTTGTATTTTTCAAAAAGCAAGTAGAATCAATGTTAAATAGTTAGAAAACAACTAAGTCATTGAAATCATGCCAAGAATTGCAATCAATTTGTTTAAAGTCTTCTCTTCCAATGCCTTTGTGAAAATGTCAGTCGGCTGATCAGACGATGGAATATAGAACAACTCCACTTTTCTCTTATGAACTATGTCCCTGATGAAATGATTAAGGATGTCAATGTGCTTGGTCTCGGCTGATCAGTCGATGGAATATAGAACAACTAAGTCATTGGTGTTGTCACAACAGATGGGAGTCTTTGAGAAGTTCATAATCTAAAACCTAATTATGAATCCATAGGATCTGAGCACAACACCTTCTAGCGGCCACATATTCAGCTTCGGCAGTAGAACAAGCCACTGACGTCTTCTTTTTGATGGACCAACTTACCGATCTATCTCCAAGCATTTAAGCTCCTCCTGAAGTGACTTTGCGATCAATGCCACATCCACCAAGATCAGAGTCATTGTATCCCAGCAACTTGAACTCATAATCACGGGGATACCATAACCCAAGATTGGGTGTATGCTTTAAGTAGCGAAAGATCCTTTTCACAGAAAGAAGATGAGATTCCTTAGGATTGGCTTGATAACGAGAACATAATATAGTAGCAAACATAATGTTAAGGCTACTGGCATTAAGATAGAGCAGAGAGCCTATCATTCCTCGAAATAGAGTTGCATTAACATGAGTGCCATTTGGATCAGCGCCAATAGATGTTGATGAGGACATAGGAGACTTTGTTGGCTTGTAATTAGAGAAACCATACTTCTTTAGCATATCTGCAATATGTTTAGCTTGACAAAAAAATTCCATCAGTTAGTTGTTTGACCTGCAATCCCAAAAAGAAATTTAGTTCACCAATCATGCTCATCTCGAATTTCTTAGCCATGATCTCCGCGAATTCTGAACTTAGCTTTTTGTCAGAGGATCCGAAAATGATATCAACATACACTTGAGCAAGAATGATAGGAGGTACTGAATGCTTGATGAACAAGGCATTGTTAATATTTCCTCGTTTGTATCCACTTGCAAGAGGATAGCTCGCCAATGTGTCATACCAAGCTCTAGGTTCATGCTTTAAACCATAGACAGCTTTATCAATACGATACTCATGATTTGGAAACTCTTCACTTTCAAACCCCGACAATTGTATTAGTAAAACTTCTTCTTGAAGATCTCCACGTAAGAAGGCAGTCTTGACGTCCATTTGATAGACTTTGAAGTGATTAAAAGAAGAAACGACAAGAAACAGGAGAATTGCTTCAAGTCTAGAGACAGGAGCAAATGTTTAATCATAGTCTAACCCTTCCAGCCGACAAAAACCTTTAGCCATAAGTTTAGCTTTGTTTCTTATGACAATCTCATCTTCATCCATTTTGTTCCTGAACACCCAACAAGTGCCAATGGTAGTCTTTCCTTGAGGCTTGGGAATAAGAGTCCACACACGATGACGTTCAAATTAATTCAGCTCATCCAGCATAGCCTTGATCCAGTCAATTTCTTTCAAGGAATCATCGACATTATTTGGTTCAATATTGAGAAGAAGTTTACAAACATGCAGAAGTTGCTGCTGACTCTGCTACGAGTAAGAATCCTAGAATTTACATCTCTAATGATTTGAGATTCAGGATGATCTCGAAGAATTCTTGGAGAACTTTTATTTGTATTACTTTGATCAAAGTCATCCTGATTGGATCGTTTAGCTTCTTCAAGGATGGCAAGTTGATCTTCATTGATAGGTTGTGAGCAGATGAATTGATCAACATTGGGAACAACAGGCTCAGTGTCATTTGTCAAGAAATCAGGAACAGGGTCTGAAGGACCGTAGGTAAGTTCATTCAATATTGATGAGGGGTGATCAACTCGATCATGAATGAACGAGTCTTCATCAAAGGTGACATGAGCTGCTTCCTCAATAGTTTGTCTTGAAAGATTGAATTACTTGAAAGCCTTGGATACACTGGAATAACTTAGAAACACTCCTTCATCAATTTTAGCTTCAAACTTCGAGCATTGATCTCTTTGATTTAAGATGTAACAAAAACGTCCAAACACATGAAAATAAGAGATTTCCAATTTCCTTCCCTTTAGTAGCTTATAAGCAGTTTTCCCATGATGCTTAACAAATATGGACCGATTATGGTATAACACGCTGTATTGACAGCTTCAACCATAAATGACAAAGGAAGTCCAGCTTCAAGGACAATAGTTCTTCCAGATTCAATGAGAGTTATGTTTCTTCTCTCCGCAATACCATTTTGTTGGGGAGTTCTAATAGTAGAGAAGTTCTAAGAAATTCCTGAGATTGAGAAGAAGTATTCTGAGGAGGAGTTTCTAAATTCAGTTCCATGATCACTACGTAACTTTATGACTTTGTGATCATAGAGAACTTCCCATTACTTGACGAGAGGAATGATTTCATCTGCGACATGACTCTTCTTTCTTAAAGATACTACCCACGTAAACCTTGAAAATTCATCCACAATGACGAGAGTGTATTTCGTCCCTACTCTTGACTTAACCAGAACTGTTCCAAAAAGATCCATGTGAAGAAGATGAAGAGGTTTGATAACGGAAGAGCACGACTTTGGTTTGAAGGAAGACATGGTTTTCTTTCCCTTTTCACACACTGAGCACAACTTATCCTTGACAAACTGCATCTTAGGAATTCCTTTTTACAAGCTAATCCACTTAGATCTTCGATATGTTCTTGAAATTCAAATGTGATAGGCTCTTGTGCCACAACCAATTTAGATGAGACTGAGCACGAGATAAAATGCAACGACGAAGACAGTTGTTAATAGAAAACATATGCAAAACATAAATGTCAGTATGTCGGTTTGTATTTAGAACAATGACATTCTTTTGATCAACAACATTTCCTTCTCTCTTGTTGAAGAGGACTTTATATCCAGCGTCACATAATTGGCTGATTGAAATGAGATTATGCTGAAGACCTTTGACATAAGAGACATTTTTGAAAACAACATAATTGAACTTGATGGTTCCATATCCCTTTGTAGCTCCCTTTCCATCATCTCCATATGTAACAGTCGGACCATCCTTATTTATCAAATCTTGCACGAGAGACATGAAACCTATCATATGTCTTGAGTAGCCACTGTCTAAATACCAAATATGTTCTTTACCCTGATACGCTAATGTAGCGTCCCATTTTGTCTTAAGGTCCACAACAGCTTGAGAAGGATCTGCGTCAAGAGTCCCAACATTGTCAATTGAAGTGTCAGCTTGAGATTCAACGATCTGGGCCATGAGACACTTACATTCATCATCTGAGGACTTTTCTTTTTCAAAAGAAGATGATAGTGTAATCATCATCTCCTGAGCAGTTGAACAATATTGAACCAAACTATAGAAAAAATAAGGGAGTGAGTTTCCAATAGCAATTCTTGCATTTACATCGAGATTCAACATCCTTTTCTCTTCCTTGTTATATTTAGGCATATATTTCCCTTTCAGCTTACTACCAAATGCACCATCATTGGGCGATTGATGCATAGCGGTGACATGACCTTTGTCGATGATGTCGAGCATATCAAAGTC
The DNA here is from genome assembly GCF_052849685.1 of Lactuca virosa. NCBI lineage: Eukaryota > Viridiplantae > Streptophyta > Magnoliopsida > Asterales > Asteraceae > Lactuca > Lactuca virosa. The sequence goes on from NC_136433.1 coordinate 240,449,014, forward strand.
CATGAACTCGAGAGCTTCCATGGCCTCTGATTTCCAAGAAGATAAGTTGTGTTTATCAAACTAAAGTATCTTGTTGCAAAGAGTTGATTTTGGATTGAAAGAGGTCGACATGATTACTTGAGTTTATCAAAAATCTGGTCTAATACCAATTGAAGGTTTGTATCGATCGGATACACTTCAAGTATAAAGAACAAAAGTAAACTAATCTAAGCAAAAAAAGAACATAAAGTAAATAACACATAGAGTTCTCCAAATTGTCTTTCACCAAGAAAGGGTTTGTCTTCACCAAGAAGACAGTTTGTCACAAAGACAGTCACCAAGATGAACTCTACATTAGGGTTTACCCTAATGTAGATTATATACTAATCTATACAAGTATATCCATTGATTGAAGGGACTGCATTTGATTTATACTAAGAACAGATCTTCATCACAAAAATATCGGATCTGCTATCTATTATATACTTATATATATCATTACCTAATGTACAAAAGATTACATAGAATAATTATACTAGGTGTTGACTACACGCTTACGCTAATGGTCTTGATACGTTGGTGCTGGTGGTGTAGACGTTGACACTGACAGATAATATGTAGAGTGTTTGACTCATCAGATCATAAGGTGTGACCTTAGAGCTTCCTAATTCGAATTGGTTGGTCTTTGTATAAATAATTGATAACTTCTTGCTTGCTTTGTTCTTCCACCCTGGTTCACTTATTTCTATTTATAATTTAATTTGGAGTCAGGATTTTACCATAATGGAGTACTTTAAGTGGTGAAATGATCATAAGTACAAATCCTTCCATTATTTAGAATTGAAGTAGACCATGCAGTGTGGATGCTATGACTCTAAATTTTAGAACAACTGACCGACCCAATATGATAATACCATGAAGCTGAGCAAGATTTATTTTCTCGAGGACAATGTTGTTTTCAAGGGTTAAAGGCTTGAAAATTTCATCTAAGGTTCATACTTCATTTCTTACGAAGCTAACTACTAAAAGTGTTGATTCTTATACAATATTTCTCCATGAGGTGCATGGTTACTTGTGATGGATTAGGTGTCTAAGCCCATAACTATAATTGGTATGTACTTGACCCGGTGATAGCATGGTCCATTTGGGTTGTAACACTCTGGAACAATTTGATAGGATGGATACTTGAGAAAGAGGTTATTGTGGTTTATTAATATATTATAAGTATAATATATTAATTGAGGAATCACATTATTTAATTAGTATTGATCAAGAATTAATGTGGTATTAATTTAGTGGTCAAAAGAAACTAATTAAAGTTAAAGAGACTGATTAGGTAAATCAATAATTCTTCTAGTTGGACTCATGACTCATATTTATTAGGGTTGGACTAAACTTACATGAAAGTCCATGGAAGGTTTAGCCTAGAAGGCTTGTGTAATACGAAGAGTCATTAGGATTTGCATGGTTGTAATCCTAAGCTATAAAAGAAGACCCTAACACCTAAAAACGCTTACACTCATGCACACAAGTTGTTGCCAGCCGATTTTAAGCTGTCAAGCTTCTCTCTCAAGTCCATTCTCTTGTTCTTGGTTTGTTATAAGACATTTTAGGCATCACACCTGGGGTGCTAGGCTCCTAAAGGTCAAAGACAAGCAAGCTACTACACAAGGTAATCCTCTAACTGTTTTTATGATTCAATTGTTGCCTTGCATGCTAGTTTAGGCTTTATGCTTTGGAAAAACAATGTTGCATGTATAATTAGAGAACACTTAGATCCAAAGCATTAGGGTTATATGTGCACCATAGGAATGTTAGACTACATAAAACCCAATAGTGGTATCAGAGCTTAGGGTGTTTTCTATTATATTGATGCAAATGTGTGATTTTCGAAGTTGAAAAAATGAGTTTTCTGTCCACTGTCTTATGAACTCGACGAGTCCATATATGGACTCGACGAGTTGGATGAGTTTTGTCATGAACTCAACGAGTCTAAAGCCTGGCCCGACGAGTTGGCTCATCTGGTGGCAGATTTTTCGAGTTTTGGCCTGTTTTAGATTAGGAGCATTAGCACAAACTGTTTTGGTTTATAAAATTTGATTTTAATGATATGTTAATGTTTCTCCCCATCCAAAAACATGAAGTTTGTCAAGTTAAGATAACTACTTGTTTTTTTTGTAAAATACTAGTTATTTGTAAAATTTGAAACTATCTTGAATATGAATCAAATTAGGTCAAATTGGTAAATGATCATCATATCATAATTGGACTAGTTAATTTGATCCATATGTGTTCTTGAAAAGTTCCATAACTTGTCCTCAAGTTATGGAATTTGAAAAGTCTTTATTTATGATACCATTAACTAATGTAAGTTATAGAATTCAAAGTGTCTTGAAAGGTTTCATAACTTGTACACAAGTTTGGAATTTGAAAGGTCTCATTCATGGAACATAAAAGTTCATAAGTTATGGATTTCAAAAGTCTTGACAAGTTACAAAACTTACCCTCAAGTTTTGGAACTTGAAAAGTTACATTTATGAAACTTTAATTCCAAACCCTCGAATCTTAAAAGTTTAAAAATTCAACCCTTATGGACTTTATTAATAGTTTATTAAATGTTTAATTAAAAGAGTATTATTAAGTCCATAATCACATGGTTCCATTTTAATTTAATTAGGAGTATAGTTTAATTAATAGATTAAACCACCAAGTATTTTAAAAGTTTAAAATACACTCTTATACTATATAAAATTAAAAGTTTAATATATTATCTATGTATAATTAAAAAGTCAGTCTTACCGTTAGTCGGCCTCATTCACGAAGCCGGTCTATAAGGGGGGTATAAGGTTACTGCCTATAAAATGGTGGTTTAATGGGTGTCCACTCTCACCCACCGCTTCCTTGACTGGTGGAGGGTCGTTAGCCGAACGGGTAGGATAAGACATTAATTCTCATGAATAAGTATAATGAAAATTATTAGAGTAACTAAACTTTTATAAATTCCCAATCCTAGTTACTTTAGGAAAAATGTGAAAATGGTGCAAGTTATGAAACCTTTCAAGACACACTAATGTGTGGCAAAGGGTAAGTTTTCATAAGTTCCCAATCCTAGTTAACCGGCACACTAATCTGGGACTAGTGTGTCGGTTAACTAGGATTAGTGTTCCGGTTAACTAAGATCGGGAATTTATAACTTGCACACTAATGTGAAAAATGTGAAAATGGTGCAAGTTATGAAACCTTTCAGATTAGTGTGCCGGTTAACTAGGATTGGGAACTTGAAAAGTTACATTTATGGAACTTGGGTGTTATATTAAGGACGTAAATCAACTAACTTGAATTTCTCCCTTGTAGATGTCTAGTTATGACAACTATGGTCTTCCCGAATCTTGTGAAAAACACTTTTCTTATAAAGATAATGTTCCACATTTGGATTGTGGAAATGCAAACCATACTTTCCTTCCTCCACCTCCTCAAATAATTCTCCCTAACCCACAAGTTCAAAGACTTGAAAAGTTCAAGGTCACTCAAGCCCTATTGGCAAGCAAACACCAAGATGGAAGGTTTGTGTGTACACTTGTCTTGGAGATGAAGTTACACATTGACAGGCTCGGAATGTTAGGAGTCGATGTGTCAAGGAAGCTGGTTGTTAACTTGGTTCTTCAGTCAAAATCCCTAAGTCATATAGTGAGTTCATTAAAGATTACTATATAACAGACCGCGACATGACACTTATCGATCTTACCTATTTGCTAATTGCTGCTGAATCAGCAATGATTTGGCGCACTGGTCAAGCAAATTTGATTGGAAGATTTACTTCCCAAACTTCCATAGACATTGACAATGGCACCATTAGAAGTCCAGAAAAGTCTTCCCTTCCCAATGGAAAGGGATCGGCCATGGTCAAGTCATTTGATCAAATGGTATAGAGAAAGGCTAAGTCTGAGATTGTACCATGTACCATTCCCAAAGAGTCCATTTGTTTCTATTGCCAAGAGAAGGGGAATTGGTTGCGATGCTGTCGTATCTACCTGAAAGATCGCAAGGATGGTAAAGTCAAAATATTTTACTCTACTTCAAGTAAGTCCACTATCTAACTCTATTAAGTTCCTATTTGGAGATTCTTAATACATGATGTAATGTAATTACATTTTGATGTTTTGTAGGATCAAAGAAAAGAAAGGAAGCTTGAAGGAAGAGTAAGCTGAGTCTGATCGCGAAGAAATGGATTTGGATCGCATGGTCTGATGATCATATTTTTGAGCTGGTGCTAGGAGTTGTGATAGATTGCTTAGGAAATGTTTAGAAACATAGTTTTCACTTGTAATTGCATTGTAAGGAAAAGTGTTTCCGCATTGTAAGGAAAAGATTGCTTAGGAAATTTATGTTTGTATGTTTCTATTCTTAAGCAATATTGGAAAATAGATTTGATTCTTTCATTTGTGGTAGTGTCATAATTTTCCAAATAAGGAAAGATTCTCATCACCCAAGTTTCAGTTGGATAGAAACTTGGAATCATGCATCTTTTATGGTGTGATGAATGAGAACCTTCATCTTTGGGAAATTGACACTAATTCCTTGTTCGCATGTATATGTGAGTCAAGTGAAGGACTAGCGGATCGGGTACACTTGGTTGTGCGCTGTTCAGGTCCACCACAAAGAATGATAAGACTATTCATCATGATTTACTAAAAGTTTAGTAAATATGATTATGCTTACAAGATTAAGTATAATTCTGAATCATTGGAAAAGTTTAAATGTATAGCAGAACGAATAAGAATAATCAGATTAGGCAGAAATATAAAATTTTCTCCAATCTGAAAGGAAGGGAGAGTACTTGAGTATCGTGTTTTATGATTATCTTAGTGATTATGAAACCATATCACAATTGATCCTCTAAGGAAATCTTAGTGCATTTGAATGGCTAAGAGGAGGAATCGTCAATTGTTGAAATGGTTAAAATCAAAAAGGTAAATCATACTTCGTTCCAAAATCGAGTCTTAGAGTAACATTCCAAAATCGAGCCTCGAGTGACATAATCTTTTGAAAGGTTTATAACACTTATCAAATGTAGAGTAAAATGTTTTCTTACTCTTGTACATTTGAAATTGGTAAGTTGTGATGTTTTGGATAAAACAAAGACCAACTAAGACCAATTGTTAGAAGTGTTTTGTCTTGATAAGAAACCGCAATAACTCTTGAATATTTGTTTGTCAAGGAATGGTTCTTGACAAGAGGATCTTATATGTCAAGAGGTCAGTGGGAGTCTTAATGGTCTTGAAAAGTTTCAAGAACAAAGAAAGAATAAACCTATTATTTAACACTAGCACACAACATGAGGTGAATAACCTATCGTGTTGACATATTCTTGTTTCTGTGCCCATTCCAGTTAAGATAACTATGCATGTGAGTTCCTATGAGTTCTCAATTGTTTGCATAAGGCAAAGCACCTTGATCAGTGAAAGTTCATTGATCAGTAAGGGTGAACTGCTCAACAACTTGGAAGACATGGTAGGCCCTTGTGCTGCCAAGTGGCAAGAAATTTAGATTGAACAAGTTCAGTCAATATGTGTTTTGATTTGTCACTAACCTTGTCTTGTGATTATGGTTATGACAAACTCACATGGACAGGAGCACATACACCATAAAAATCTAAGTGTCATAAGGTTTCTCTCCAATTCATGAAAATGATTGTGAGGAAACGCTTTCACTAAGTAGATTTTAAAGAGATAGCGGTTGTGTTAATTGCATTCTCAAATTCGATTATGATTACGACATCCATCTTCATAGTTCGAATTGTGAGAAATGGCAAAGGTCTAAACATTTGAGACTTATTGTTGTAAGTTCTAAAATTGTTTAGACACACATGTGAGTTATCTAAGGAAAGGTGTATGAGTTTGAGAAGCCTAGATAAAGTCTTGTCGAAGCATTTTGTATCATAAATCTTAACTTTTGTAAGAATGTCAACAAGTATTGATTTCTAGAAGTCCAGCTGATTTCTGGGTACATGTCAAAGCTAATGGGAGCATAAGTGTTATGCTATTAAAGAAATAATTGTTATGCTAGTGGGAGCATAATCATTATGGCAATTGTTGCAAGCTAGCAATGTTAATTATAGAAAACAAAAGTTTCGATCTGCAAAGTTGCAGAGGTTTGAAAAGTTGTTTTGCTATAATTAAGGGAGAGGAACTTATACTTCATTTCAAATCTAAAAGCTCAGATTGTGAGATTGTAATCAAATTTAGTCAAGCATATATATGAATGTTATGTTGGAATAGTTCAACATAAGTAAATTCTATATATGGAAATATTATAGCAAGAGAATGGTAAAGTATCATGTCTTTATGTAAGACATTATGAATCGTATCCCATATGCTTCGGGTATAGGATCGATTGCATATGCTATAATATTTATGTGTTCTGAATTTTCCAAATGCCTAGGGAATTAAGAGGGAAAAGGACTAGAACTGGATATGACTAAGGTTGCTAAACAATTGCTAAGAACAATCTAAGGTTCACCAAAGATTGGTTGCTTGTGGGCAATTGGAAGTATAGTAATGGATGGACCATATTGACATTATTATGAATAGACAGGATTCTATTAATAATGAGTTGGCATATGGGAAATATGGAAATGTTTCCATATTGGGAGTTGGATATTAGGAATCTATGTGTAGGTTATAAACTTTTATGCAAGAAAGATGTTTAAAGGAATGTACTTTGAAATTGAGACTTTGCTTCCATGGTATTGTTTTGTTGTCAATATCCAGTGGAATACTTTGTAATTTCATTGTCCAAGTCTCTGTGGTTTTGGTGCATTGACCTTAAAAAGGGATCATTTCATAAAGGTTAGAACCTAACGCATTCTAACAGTGGCAAGAATTTGGCATTCTTCCACTTGTGATAAAGATTTGGAGTTGTGAAATGAGTTTCATTGAAGATGTATTCAATTGATCTATTTCACAAAGAAAGGACCATAGGTAAACATAGTGAGCATGCTTGGAGCATGGGATAACTATTGTTTTAATTCAAGTATAAAGTTAATAAATCAAAACATTATACAATGAATAATGTGTAATCAAGATGGTGATTAAATAAAAGGTGTTTTATTTATATTCAAAAGTTTTAAGACCATCTTGGATTCGATTATTCTTGTGTTTCACTTTGCATGTTTTGACTTCCAGAATAATAAGATTATTCAAACTATCCATAGTCGATCATACTTTGGAAGTAGGTTATGTAAGTAGACTGTCATGAAGGGTTTGTAAGATTGTCTAAGGTGTTAGACATAGAAAAAGTTTGCTACAACATTCATGAGTGCTCTTGAAATAAGATATGAGTATTGGATCAACCCACACTCACATGAGTCACTTCATGGAATTTATCACGAGTGATTGTGAGATGATAATATCATATAATCTTCAAACCAAGATATATGAGTTGGCAACTATTAGTTGGTTGTACATTGACAATGCAAAAACGCATCAGTAACTCGATGTTATAAAACGTGCTGTTGTGTATGATTTAACTAATAGTTAGTACAAGAATATAAGCCGAAGTTTGTATGTTCCTTTTATCCTAAGAGGATTAAAAGCGATATCTTGGGCCCCTCGATGATTTTATGTTGACTTATGTGTTGGGCCCGGTCAGAACTCTATTGATGTGTTCAATTAAGTTCTATTTCAAACAAATCAGAAATCGGGAAACAAACTGCTGGACAATAAGTATGACATTGTTCCATGTATTTGTCTGGCTGATATCTTGAGGAACAGAGGATTATGTGATCCTTTATCTAAATGGCACGTCAGGATTCGACATTGGCTTTTAGAGAGCTACGATTGCTACTTAGGTTTTGAAGCTACATTGGCAATTATAGTTATTAGGCTTATCCAAGTGGGAGACTGTTGGATTACGTGTCTTAGCCCATAACTATAATTGGTATGTACTTGACCCGGTGATAGCATGGTCCATTTGGCTTGTAACACTCTGGAACAATTTGATTGGATGGATACTTCAGAAAGAGGTTATTGTGGTTTACTAATATATTATATGTATAATATATTAATTAAGGAATCACATTATTTAATTAGTATTGATCAATAATTAATTTGGTATTAATTTAGTGGTCAAAGGAAACTAATTAAAGTTAAAGGGACTGATTAGGTGAATCATTAGTTCTTCTAGTTAGACTCATGACTGATGAATCAAAGAATCGATTTATAAATTAATCAGAGTATGAATTCAAGTATGAATGTGAGATTTGAACACACAATGTAAATATGATCTGTTATGCTCTATTACGCTTTCAGATTCTTTACAGAGTAAAAGAGACAAGTCTGTAAAAGTTCTTATCTACCTCTAGTAAATAACCCTATATATAGGGAACTGAAAGCGTACAAAAAATATACTAAGGCTTTGACACTAACGCTTCGAACATAAGCGCCTTAGTAAAATACATTACAAACTATTCGAAGAGTACAAAACATACTTCGACTAATTACAACATTTCGACCCTTACAATCTCCCCCTTTGTAATAATAGTCGAAGTCTTCAATTTGTAAGAAGAGTGATGGAATACAGCAACACCCTTCGAATCTCTGTATACCAAGAGATAATATTTTTCAACTCTTTCTTATCTCCTTCATTATTCTTCTTGCAATGATTCATAAGAACAATTAAGTTCGTATATTGAGAAGTAGAATATCTCTCAACTTCACTTGCTTGAAATAAAAACCTTTTAGACTTTCCAGCTTTGTCTTTTCCTGCGAAGACCAAACCAAAAGGCTTTAGGCAAATTTCACCATCAGCATACTTCTTCAAATCTGCCTGTGTCTTCGAAGGAGCCATTGGAGCTGTTATTTCCATTCCTTTAGCCGTAGCTAACTCCACATCAGTAAGTGCCAAACACTCATAGTAATTTTCGATAAAAATTTTGATGTGAGCAACTCCAAGCTTGAATTCTTCTGGTTCTGTGTTTTGAAGGAATGAAAATGATTTATCTTTCAAAAGTAATGCAACTTGTATAAGATCATACAAGTTCATTAATGGAAAATCTGCAACAGTGAATTCGTAAATTTTTCCATCTGCCCTGGAAACCACGTATTTAAAATTTTGGACTGTGTTTTCGAAAACCACATCCCTTTTCATACTTATCACCTTCTTGATTTTGATTAAGGACCACACTTCTTCAGGGGCTTTACCAAGAACAGCATGAAAACGAATTTTCATGTGTGTACCTTCATCTTTCTCTTTAAAATTCCCTTCGGCCTTGAACTGAGGCATGATAAACATCATTTCGTTTATCGGGAAATCCAACTGGCTTGCATCAGTATTTGTAACCAAATAGCTTTGTTTTGGTTTCTTTTCAAACGAATACATGTGATTGAATGCAACCTTGGCTTCGATTGTTTCGTAGTTATAGTGTTTCGTTGGATCCCCTTTATTCATTCCCTTCGGATCATTAGCACGCTGAGCCATTATGCTTTGAACTATTCTGAGCTTTTCTATTTTGGCTTCAGCTTCAGCCTTCGGATCATTGATTTCCCTTTATCTTTCATGGCTGGATTATCAATTGTTTCTTTTGGAATCGAACCACTTCCACCAGTCTCCGAAGATTTACCAATTACAATCCCTTTCGAAAAAGTTTTTGTAATGGGTAATGTTGTTACAACTGTTGAAGTCACCATCTCAGCCGAAACTATTACGGGCTTTGTTGTTGGGATTTTTGAGGAAAAGACTTTTCCCACAACTTTCGCATCCACACTACTAGCCTTCGACTCTGTAGTTTTTCTTTCTCCCCCTTGCACCCCTGTGAAAACAGGCGGGGCATTTGTTGTTGGAAGAAGGCTGGATATTCGAAAGAGAGGGGCAAGTTGCTTGTTGAGAATGGCTTCGAATTTAATAAACTTCTGAGATAAAAATTCAGGAGTAATCAATTGAGAAGAAACTGGCCTATCAGAAATCTCTTTTAATTCCTTGAGCAACTTAAGCACTTCTTCAAAACTTGCACTTTCGGATGTTGAAAGTTGATTAATTTGAGGACTCAAATTTTCATACAACTTAACAAACCGAGTGACTGCGTCACAAATGATATCAACCTTGTTATGCAATGACGCATAGTCATGTTGAACAGTTGCTATTTCTCTTTTCATATCTTCACGAAGTTCGTGAATTTGCAAGTTGACATCTTCTCGAACTTTCTTCACATCTTGAATAAACAGAACGTGTCTTTCCTTGGCAACATTCTTCAACTCTCTCAAGTTACCAGTAAACTTCGAACTCTGAGAATTAATCTGAATTTCATTGTTTTGATCATTATGATCAATCTTCTCCAAGAGTCGAGATTCAGAATTTTTAAGCATCCCCGATACTTTACTTATAATTCGAGATTCAAACACCTTCAGCAACGAATCAACTTCTACACTTGAAACAGACGAACCAACGCCTAGATCTGCTTGGGATTGAATGACAGAATTCAATTTTTGATTTAAAATCTTAAACTGCTTCATGGTCATCAACATGTGATCAGGAAACTGCTCTTCTTCGTCATGAAACTCCAAATCTTCAAATGTTCCTCCAAACGCCTCATGATCAGTCTTTGTTTCCATAAAAATGGTTTCTTGAATAGGGGAAGTTGATTTTGGTGGCTCAGTAGATTGTGAAGAAAAAATGGAAGTAAAAGGTTGATCAAGAATATGTACGAATGTTGGGGAATGTGTGGTTGATGTAATGGGAATAGTGGATGGGGATACAAAAACAATGTGTTCGAAAGGAGCAGATGTAACATGACCTTGAGCTTCATGTTTCGAACCTTCTTCACCCATATTGACATTTGCATCCGTATCAGATACGTGTGCAGGGATGCCTGAAGTTTGAACCTCCTCAGGAACTGATTTGGCAATCGAATCTTCGGGTGATTTGATAACAGTCTGCTCAGGAGTTTCAGGAATTCTTTCTTCATCATCTTCAGTGGACTCAGTAGAAATGACCAGCCTTCTTGTCTTCTTCTTCTTCTTCTTTGATAAACGTTTTGCCATATCCTCAGCTTGTCTTTTCTTGGACACCGGAGAGACAGGTGCTGGCACTTCTCGAATTAACACACTTTGATGAGTGATTTGAGGTTTTCGAACCAATTTCTGTGTAGGAGACTTGCGTTTGTGGGTTGACTTCATTTTTATTCTTCGAAACATTCCAGTCTTCGAAGGAATGATAACATTCTCTTGTGTTTCTGCAATAATGGGCTCAATTACTTGGGTATCAGCAACAGATACTTCAACCGTTTCAGCCTTCTTCTTGGGAGATTTCGAAGGTTTTGACTCAGTTTCAGTCTTCTTCGTCTTCTTGGATTTTGTATCTTCTCTATCCAATAATACACCGGTTTCAATTGTAGTATCGATAGTCTGTAAATATGCCACCAAAACTAAATTCGAAGGATCGACCCTTTTAAGCATTGCATCGGGAATACGAGCCACTGATGGAAAAATATCAGCATTGTCTGTAACATCCTTCAGATAGTGGTATGGTTGAAAAACTGCTCTTTCTTCATCATCGGGTACCAAAACACCTTCCTTATTGTAGAAATGTTGCAAGATCAAGCTCCAATATCTTGCACACGAAATGCCATGAATAGCATTCGTATGTTCTACTCCCTTTTGAAATTCCTTCCATAATTGAGTAGAATAGTCCACTTGAATATCATAATATATGCCAGCAACCATGGCATAAACTTCCATCCTTCCTTTATCAAGACCAGCGGATCGCCAGTCAGACATCTTAGAAAAATGCCAAATAAGAAATTCCAGATTCTTGGAAGTCCAGATTTTTTAAAATCACTAATCTTGGACAATGGTGGCTGATATCCCATCTCATTGAACATGTGAACGATTTGTGCAAAAGTACATGAAACATATGGAGGCGAATTCGGAATATCAAGAATTTGACAGAATAGTTTCTTGGTTAGCCTGACCTTTTTATCGTTCACCAGATGAAATGTAATTAGATCAGATGCTTTGTTGTATGTTGCAGTCGATCCTGCTTGAGAAAGCCAGGATAATGGAACAGATAAAGAGTTGAACATCGCTTTAGCCAAAACCGAGTTCTTCAAAGCAACAATGAGCATCTTTAATTCTTTCGGATACTGAGAAACTTCACCCTCCAAGTAGTAGTTTATTGCTTGAATCTTCATTATTGGTAATGAAGAGGCATCTTCAGTTGTATGAGAATCAACATGAGCAGAAGTCGCCATTGTTAGGTTTGAAGAAGATGATGAACAGAGAATTTTGGGAAATTTGCTTTTTGATCGCGTAAACGGACAATGAACCCTTGAATCCCCTTTTATATGTAACCCTGAAGTTTGAATTTGAAGTGGGATATGTATTTAATGAAATCCGACGTGGCACCTTGAAAGTCGGACCATTACTGCTGAAAAGTAGCCATGCGTCAAAAAGTAGTTGTCACATCACCTTGAAAACCGGACAGAATATCATACGTCATTTAAAAACAGCCTGTCTTGTGATCACCAAGAGTATTGTAACCGTTAGAACCCTTCGAATGGAAACAAGGCTCTTTCACTTTTGGGATGAAAAGCGAAGTCATATGCCAGAAGTTCGAAATCATCAGCCTGAGTTGGTATTACTCAGAACCTCAAGGATTTCGTGAGTGCTGTGTTCCAAAGAATATAAGAAAAATATAAGAATATAATTCATTCGCATCAAGACATTCATCAATTTTGACAATTCCATATTTATATGTATCATCAGGAACTTTGTCAAAATCAACTATTATTTGTTCATAATCATACGAAATATTGTCTACCTTGGCTCTTTCAAATGCTAGAAAAGGTAGTAATTTTCTATGTTGCTCTTTACTTATATCACTCGAATGATGTAAATCAGTTAATTTTCTATAAAGTCTTTTAGTTGAATTACAATAGATGTCTCTTTGTGCCAACAACAGTTTAACATCATTCGATAATGTATCCCTATCACACATTATATTCTTTATTTGTAATTCTAAGCATTCAATTTTGCTTATTTTCATGTCTAATCTCTTTTTGACCTCTAACAACTCCATTGACAACTTGTTGGCCTCATTGCTAGCAGACACAACAATTGAATCAAAATAAGTAACCGTCTCATCAAAAGAAATTAGTTCAAAATCATAAGCATGTGTAGGAATATTAAAGGATTCGAGAATTTTACGTACCTTTGTAGTCATTGGAGATTTGTCAGCAGCTTTGGATACGAAGCATCGTCCCCTCACTTCGATTTCCTCATCCTCTGAGTGTTCCTCCATTTTCGCATACAATGCTCCATGTGTCGGATTCCTCATTTCCTCATCGTCTGATCCAGATGACCAGATTTGATACGTTCCATCTTCATCCTCATCCTCACCCTTTGCAACCAATGACAAATTCTTTGCTTTAGCACGAACCACCTCCAGCTTCTCTGCATAGTATGCCTCATCCTTGACTTTATTCTTCCTCTCATCCTTCTTTCGAAGCATACAGTCATTTGCAAGATGATTCACACCGTTACAATAATGACAATCTATTCCTGCATCACCTTTCAACTTCTTCTCACTCTTTCCTTCAACTATCTTCGAATCTTGCTTCTCCACTTTCTTTTTCTCCTCACCAACATTTTTACTCACAGAATTTCCCTTCACCTCAGCAAGCTTAGTCTTCGAATTGAACGGCTTTTTGAAAAATTTCTTGACACGATTATTCGAGCAAAATGCTATTGCTTCATCATCCGAATTCATGATGAATCCTTCTTCTTCCTCAGAATCACCATTCTCAGCTTCTCTTTCCGAAATTTTTGACACAAGAGCTAATGGACCTCCCAAATTCAATTTCGATTCCTCAGCAATTTCATTTACTTCAACTTCGTGTGTTTTCAACTGATTGTACAAATCATTGAGAGTTGATGTATCAAAACTTTGCTGATTCTTTACCATCATACTCACACTCCTCCACTCTTTTCGAAGCCCCATTACAAAGATGAGATTGAATTCCATTGAAGTCCTGGTAATTCCATAGCGATTGCATCGATAGATTAGCTCATTCAGACGATCATAGTAAACTTCAATTGTTTCTCCTTCTTTTTGTTTGAAGTCTTTCAGCTCAACCAAACATTGTTTAACTGAATTGATTTTTGTCTTCTCACTTCCTTGAAATTTATCTTTCAGATTGTTCCAGATTTCCTTTGCAGTTGTACAACTCCTAATGTAATTGTACACAATTGGAGGTAAAGCACCTCGTAATTCCCTCATACACCTTTTCTCCAATTTCTTCAGACGATCACCTTGATTATCAACATCAGAACTTGTGGATGAAGATCCGATTGGTTGAACATTCACTAGAACATTGATATTTCCAGTGATACATGTCCATAATTCTTCATCAATACCATTCAGATAATCCTGCATACGATCAGCCCACTGATCATAGTATCCAGGGATTAGCATTGGAATTTTGGTTGATGATCCTAACAGATGAGAAAACGACGTCATTGAATTGAGATTAAAACTCGCCATTGTTTTACGGAAGAAAATTTTGAGAAGTTTGAAAAGATTTAAGAATTTGAAAACAAACTAGATAAATCAAATTGAATTGATGAGAATAACACTCGATTCAACAATTCAAATGCAGAATCGAATCACAGACTAAGATCTAGATAATTTTTCACTTTCAAAAAGTGCGGAAACTTTTGAATCAAAAATTGATTCAAAAACTTTTTGAACAGCTTGAAAATCATATCAGAGATATGATTCCTGCTCTGATACCAATTGATGAATCAAAGAATCGAGTTATGAATTAATCAGAGTATGAATTCAAGTATGAATGTGAGCTTTGAACACACAATGTAAATATGATCTGTTATGCTCTATTACGCTTTCGAATTCTTTACAGAGTAAAAGAGACAAGTCTGTAAAAGTTCTTATCTACCTCTAGTAAATAACCCTATATATAGGGAACTGAAAGCGTACAAAAAATATACTAAGGCTTTGACACTAACGCTTCGAACATAAGCGCCTTAGTAAAATACATTACAAACTATTCGAAGAGTACAAAACATACTTCGACTAATTACAACATTTCGACCCTTACAATGACTCATATTGAGTAGGGTTGGACTAAACTTACATGAAAGTCCATGGAAGGATTAGCCCAAAAGGCTTATGTAATATGAAGAGTCATTAGGGTTTGCATGGTTGTAATCCTAAGCTATAAAAGAAGACCCTAACACCTAAAAATGGTTACACTCATGCATACAAGTTGTTGCTAGCCGATTTTGAGCTCCCAAGCTTCTCTCTCAAGTCCATTCTCTTGTTCTTGGTTTGTTATATGACATTTGAGGCATCACACTTGAGGTGCTAGGCTCCTAAAGGTCAAAGACAAGCAAGCTGCTAAACAAGGTAATCCTCTAACTGTTTTTATGATTCAATTGTTGCCTTACATGCTAGTTTAGGCTTTATGCTTTGGAAAAACAATGTTCCATGTATAATTAGAGAAAACTTAGATCCATAGCATTAGGGTTGTAGGTGCATCATAGGAATGTTAGAGTACATAAAACCCAACAACTTGAAACATGGTTCAAACATTATATATATTTCACTTCCTCCATCTATTTACACCAGATGGATGGTGGCTTTTTCTATCCGAGCTTGGATGAGGAAAGGTTCAACACTTTGGAAGTGTATGTGGATTGGGTTTGTATCATCAAAATGCAATCCATAAATGGTTGCGCGACATACGGCAGACGCTATCAATTTCATTATGGAGACTATAACTTGTATTTCTTTGGTCATTACATGGAGAGGGTGTTATAAAGTGATGTTAGGTATTTTTTTGGCAATTTTGTAACACTAGGGTTAACTTCATAAGGGTTATAACGATACTCCATAAATATGGTAGTCATTAGTCCCACCGATGACGCTAATAAGGCAACAAAGTTCGGGGGGAGAGAGATCTAATAAATCAAATACATATTGACCATAAAGAAATCAAGGGTAAGACACACTTTAGGTCTATGTCTCAATATTTTGCTCTAATGCCCAAGTTAGGGTTGTTATAACGTCCATCAATTCAACACAAAGTACACTAAAAAAACATGTGTTTATATCAAGGTTGTAAAAAACGCTCGACGTTAGCTAGTCGATGGACTGGGGTTAAGGGATTAATAGGTAGTTGGGTTTAATTAGGGACTATTAATTGCTAACTCGATGAATTTTCAAAAATTACATATGAATAATATCATAACAAAGTTGATAAATATCACTGATATTATAATAAAATAGGTTAATATGATTAGTACAATATTCATCATTTCTCAAATGATTTCTATTGAGAAAGAACTTCTTCAAAGTATTAAAATTTTATCGTTCTACTACTTCACTCATTTTATAGGCAATGATTAATCGCTAGGCGCCCTCTAATCGGTCGGGTAGCGCCTAGGGATCAATTGGAAATTAATTGGGACCTAGTCGCGATTTTTACAACCGTGATTTATATATTTCGAAATAACCATGTGTACTTTTATATTAACTTGACTACATACAAGTAATTATCATAAACATACTTTGGGTCGCCTATCTCTCTCGTATGACTTTACCCTTATTGGGGTTACTAGGTCCTGAAAGGCACATCAACAAACAACATGTAAGCTACTAAGGATTCTTGAATAAATCTAATAATAAACGCATATAAATTCTACTTGAAGCAACAACATAAAGTAAAGTAACAACAATACAACTTATAATTCACAATGCATTTCAATAACATAATTTTTCTTGTTATATAACTCATCATAGTCATTCTATTTCCCCTAGATTATCTTTATTGGGCTGACGACATTTTAGATATTGTCACAAAGTTCTCGTTATATGACCCACCATACTCATTGGGTATTATCACAACGTTGTCATTGTGTGGGTTGATGTACTCATCGGGTATGATCACAAGGTTCTTGTTGTGAGGATCATTATACTCTTTGAATATTGTCACATGGTTCTTGTTATGTGACTCACCATTGTCATCAACACATAGTAGCTTTCATATAATTTATGAACAATCGTAAAGATCACTATTATGTATTAAGGGTTAGAGAAAAGTCACTAAACCTATGGCGGTTTACGCGTATATATATTTCTAACTCTTAAAGTCTCGTTCCTGCTCTCGTTTCATTAGTTTCAATAACTTCCAAAATAATATATCAACTTGAAAGGTGTAACTCCTTTATGCATAACTTAATATCAACATCTTCATCATACCCATCTGACTTAATCGATTCATTAAAACTAAATGTACTCCACGAATAAGTCATCTATATATCTTTATCCTTTAATCCATAACTACAAATTCATGATCTTTAACGATTTTGTTTGGGTTCATTCCGAAAAATCACAAATTTCTACTTTTCCCACGAGAATCCCAGTTCCTTGCATAACATATTTATACATATAGAAATTAATCTCATTTCATAATTAGTCATCAAGGACTTTAACCATAAAATCGTATGAAAATTTAGTGCTTTCAACAAATTTCACATACACGAAAAAATGTATATTTTCATGATTATCTTACTTATCCAACAAGGTTATCAAGGATTATACCAACAATTACTCAAAACACTTAGGGTTTGTCTTTCTTTCTTTCCAATTTCATCATGGAAGCATACATAAGCTTATGGAAAAAGGAACTTACCTTGAATCCAACTAGTAGAAACTGTTCCTCGATGTTCCTTAAAATTCCTTGAATTAAGCTTCAAGATTTGGCTTAAAGCCGTCAAAATTGCACCCAGTGTGTGAATGTGAAATAAGAGGTAACAAACTAGATTATGGCCTTTAAAAACCTGTTTTTGATGCTTGGGACCATTACATGTCGTGTAATGCATAAACGGTCATGTAAGTGGTCAAGGATCCCCAGTTTAACAACGTAATTCATTTAAATAATGTTTATGAACTTCGAAATAGTTACATAGTGTGAGTACTAGAATCGATGTGCAAGGACAAGGTTTGAAAACTCAAACCTTGAGTAAATCTTAAAGATCAATGTCTGCTCTTAATTGATGTTCCATTCAAGTCTGGTAATACCAATCGAGACTTGAAGTAAAAATTCAACAAAGTACATAAGTATTAAATGAAGAAAGTATGAGTATAATCAATGTAAAGACAATAAATGAGCAAGAAGAATGTTGTGAAGGGTTTTGACTTGAGAGAAAAAAGATTTAAGAGGAATATTTGCTATCTTTGGAGGAACAATCCGTGTATTTCTTGTCATTAAACACACTCTTTATATAGTAAAAGGAGGTACATTGTAGAAACCACAAAACGTTCTTAAGACTGGATAATAAACAGCTTCTTACGACTGATTATCTAATTGATACAAAAGGCTAAGTCCTATGAAACGTTACATCACATAAAAGATAAGAAATAATAAATGCTTAAACAGACTATCAATATTGAATCTTTGCTCCATCTCGGAATGGTCTTCACTTCGGACTCCATCTCTACTTCAGAACTTGCTGACTTCGGATCTTCAATACTTGTGATTGCTAGAGGCTCACTTTCAGGTTCCAACAATCTCCCTTTAACTGAACTTAGCAATCTAGTAAGCTAGTTGGCATCCTCTTGAATGAACACCTGAGCTCTGAACAACCAATCTCAGACTTTAAGATACCATTGAAGTTGACTTATAAACTTGGACTTCACATGCTCGGGGGCATCAGACCTAGCTGCATTTTGATGAACTTTTTAAGATCTTTGGAGGGGACAAGATGCTTATCTACGACTCAGAATAATTCCTTCTTGTTGTTCTTCTTTTGAAGGTAGACACACCCCAACACCGGTTCATCAATTAGCCCTTCTACTAAGATTTCAGCTTCTATCAGTTTAAAGTCGACCTTTGCCAAGAACTTTTCAGTTCCGAACAAGTGATCCAATTCAAAGTTGCATCTACAAAACTCAGCGACATAATCCTTCAGGTAACTCATTGCAAATTTGTATGCAACCATGCTCATCTAACTATCTTAATGCGTTCGGAAGTGAGCAACAATGGTTAAGATGCCATTAGGATTGATGGCTGGGAAGTCGGTGTCCATGATTGTGAGCTATGTTGTCTTGTTCCGATATACGTAGAAGCGATGTAAGAGGCAATCCAAATGAAACTTCGTCATAACTTTCCTTCCGAACCCAAAGATCTTGGTAATTCTCTTCCAAGACGACACTTTTTTTAGGGACGTGCGTTCAAGGAGTAGAAAGTCTTCAAACGTTATCTTTCGGTTCTGATGATCACTTGAGGATCATCTTCTGGGTGGAGAAGAGAGAACTTGATGTAGAACTTGCCATATGGAGAGATGGGAAGATCAAGCTTGTCTGAATCAAGGGTTGCAAGGTTATAATACATGAAAGGAACAATATCCAGATCATGAATTATTCCTTCTCTGCGAAGTGGGGAAAGCCCTATCATCGGGTTGGGGTTGTCCTTCAGAGCTTGAATTCGGATGCTCTCTTCCAGGGCTTGATCTATCTGAGCCTAGCACCAATCTTCATACTTTTTGGTGAACGGGTTGGAGCTTTGAAATTACGAGATCGGATTTTTTCCCTTGTCTTGTTGCTTGTTAAGGACCGAGATGACGTGCTGTATGTTTTTATCGATGGTGAATTCAGTGTTGGGTTTTGTATACTACGACATCCTATGGTGCACACACAACCCCTAAAAGCTTTGCATCTATGTTTTCTCTAATTATACATGCATATGGTTTCCAAAGCTTTAAGCCTACAACTAGTATACAAATAACATATGTATAATAAGACAAATTTTAGACATACCTCTTGATGTTGTTGATGTTGGTAGAGAAGACTTTTTCCTTTAAGAACTTAGTGCCCCAAGTGTTGCACCTCAAATGGAATCACAACTCACCTAGGACAAAGGTGACTCTTGAGAGAGAATTCCATACACCAAAAATCGTCCATGTTTCTCTAAGAATAGAAGCACACGTTTTTAGGTTATGGAGCATATATTTATATGTACGATTCCAAGGGTCATGGGTATAACCAAAATCCATAACCTTGGGTTTTATGATCCATGGTTCATGTGGCCCAACTCTTTATGTATCCATACATAAACTTAGTCCAATATGGATCATAAGCCCAACACATATAAATATAACCAATTATCATAATTAGTCCCCATAGATTTTAAATTCCAAACTAATTCTTGATCAATAATAATTAAATCATATGATTTCATATTAATATATTAGAACTTATAATATATTAATAAATCATATATAACCTTTTCTCAAGAGTCCATCCTAACAAATTGTCCTGGTGTTATGCAACCCAAATGGACCATGCTACTCTCAGGTTGAGTACATACCAATAGTAGTTATGGGCTTAGACATCTAATCCAACAGTCTCCCACTTGGATAAGTCTAAAACTATTATTGTAAATACGAATCCAAAATCCCGACTAGCAATCGTAGCTCTTAAAAGCCGCTGTCGAATTCTGACCTAGTCAATGACGTGTCCATTAGATAAGGGATCATATATTCCTCCATTCTAGATATCATATGGACTGAGACATGGATTATAATCATTCTCTATGTCCAACTGTTGTTTCCTGATTTCTAATTTATGACGACCGACTAATTGAACAAATAAAATCAGTCCAGGCTCAACCGAGCACTTAGGGTAAAAGGAATGGATAAACTTTTATCCCTCTAAGGGTAAAAGGAATGGATAAACTTCGACCCAAATGCTCGCTTGTACTCACTCATCAAATTACACACAACGATATGTTTTATAACATCCAAGTTACTGGTGCGTTTACATATGTCAATGTGCAACCGACTCGCAACTAAAACTCACATGTTTCCATTTGAAGAATATAATATATTATCGTCTCATGATCACTCGTGATAAAATCAATGAAGTGATTCAAACGAGCATGGGTTTAATCCAATACTCGAATCTTATTCCAAGAGCACTCATGAATATTGCAGCTATGTCTAAAACACCTAGACATACTACAGACCCATTCATGACAGTCTTCCCTCAATACCTACTTCCAAAGTATGATCGACTATGGACGGTTTCAATAATCTAGTTATTCGGGAAGTCACAACATGCAAAATGAAACACAAGAATAATAGTAATCCTATATGGCCCCAAAACTTTGAGTCATATTGATTACTCATTATTCATTGTATAATGTTTCAAATAATCAACTCAATACTTGAATTAAAAAAATAGCCCTGCCATGCTCCAAGCATGCACACTATGTTTGTCTATGGTCCTTTCATTCTGGAATAGATCAATTGAAAACATTCCAATAATGCTTATTTCACAATTCCAAGTCCTTATGACAAATGTAAGAACACGAGATTCATTGCATATCTGTTAGATTCTAAACTTATACGCAATGATCCTCTTGTAATGACTATGCACAAAAGTCACAAAGACTTGGCAAAAGACATTACAAAGTATACGAAGTCTCACATTCAAAGTACATTCCTTTGAACATCCTTCTTGCATTAAGTTTTCTAAGCTTACACAGATTTAATAATTAACTTCCACCTACGGAAAGATTTCCATATTCCCGTTTTGACTAACACTTCTGAACAAGAGTTGCCTCTTTTCAGAATATGTCAATATGGTCCTTCCAAAATTTACCCCGTACTTCCAACTGTCCATGAGTAACCAATCTTTGGTAAACCTCAGATTGTCATCGACAATTGCTTAATCATTTTAGTCATATCCAGTTCTATTCCTTTTTCCCTCTTAATGCCATAGGCATTTGGAAAAATTAGAACGGATGAATATTACAGTACATGTAATCGATCCTATATCTGCAGTATATGAGACACGATTCATGATGTCTCACATAAAGACATGATACTAGATTAGTCTTTTGCTATAATATTTCTATTTGCCATGTTCTCATAATTCGAATTATGAAAAGGGATGCCGTAATCATAATCGAATTTTAGAACGCAAATAATATTTCAATATACAGAATTTCCTTATGTTGAACCATTCCAACATAACATTCATATATATACATGACTAAATTTGATTAAAATCTCAATTTAAGCTTTTAGAATTGGAATGAAGTATAATTTCCTCTCCCTTAATTATAGCAAAACAACTTTTCAAACCCTGCAACGTTGCGAATTGAAACCTTTGTTTTCTATAACTAACATTGCTAACTTGCAACATTCACCATAATTGATTATTCTCCCACTAGCATAATAATTACATCCTTATTAGCATAACACTTATGCTCCCACTAGCTTTGACATGTACTCAGAAATCAGCTGGACTTCTAGAAATCAACACTCTGTTGACTTTCTTACCAAAGTTCAGATTTCTGATACGAGATGCTTCGATAAGACTTTATCTAAGCTTCCCAAAATCATAAACCTTTCCTTAGATAGCTCACATGTGTGTCTAAACAATTATGAAGAGGGATGCAATAATCATAATGTTTAGACCTTTGCCAATGCTCACAATTTGAATTATGAAAAGGGATGTCGTAATCATAATTTAATTTGAGAATGCAAATCTCACAACTGTTATCTTCTTAAGATATACTTAGTGAAAGCGTTTCCTCACCATCATTTTCATGAATCGAAGAGAAACCTTACGACACTTAAATTTTATGGTGTATGTGTTCCTATCCATGTGAATTTGTCAAAAACATAATCACAGGACAAGGTTAGTGACAAATCCAAACTCATATGGACTGAACTTGTTCATTCTTAATTTCTTGCCACCTGGCAGCACAAGGGCCTACCGTTGCTTCCAAGTAGTTATGCAAACAACTGAGAAGTCATAGAACTCACATGCATAGTCGACTTTAACTGGAATGGGCACAGAAACGAGAATATGTCAACACGATAGGTTATAAACCTCAAGTCGTGTGCTAGTGGTAAACAATACCCTTGATTAGTTCTTGAAACTTTTCAAGATCTTTAAGACTCCCACTGACCTCTTGACATATCTGATTCACATTGTCAAGGAACATTACTTGACAAACAAATATTAAAGAGTTAGTGTGGATTCTAATCAAGACAAACACTTCACACAATTGACCTTAGTTGGTCTTCGTTTTATCCAAAACATCACAACTTACCAATTTCAAATGTACAAGAGTAGAAAACATTTTACTCTACATTTGATAAGTGTTTTAAACCTTCTTAACATGATGTCACTCGAGGCTTGATTTTGGAACGAAGTATGATTTATCTCCTTCATTTAACCATTTCAATAATTCACGATTCCTCTTCTTAGCGATACAAATGCACTAAGATATCCTTAGAGGATCAATTGTGACATGGTTTTCATAATCATTAAGATGATCATAAAACACGATACTAAAGTACTCTCCCATCTTTTCAGATTGGAGAAACTTTTATCTTTCTGCCTAATTTGATTCTACTCATTCGTACTGTCATACATTGACACTTTTCCAATATTTCAGAATTACACCTAAACTTTAGTAAACATGACACTTATAAGCATAACCATATTTACTAAACTTTAGTAAATCATGACGAATAGCCTTATCGTTCTTTGTGGTGGACCTGATCAGCGCACAACCAAGTGTACCCGATCTCCTAGTCCTTCACTTGACTCACATATATATGTGAACAAGGAATTGGTCTTAATTTCCCAAAGATGAAAATTCTCATTCATCATACAATACAAGTTGCATGATTCCAAGTTTCTATCCAACTGAAACTTGGGTGATGAGAATCTTTCTTTACTTGGTAAATTTTGACATTACCACAAACGAAATAATCAAATCCATTTTCCAATATTGCTATCAATGGAATCATATAAACAATAATTTTTCACAAATGCCATTGTAAGGATACTTAAAATAAATAAAACCAAAAAATTTTCCTTTTATTTTAAAATTACGGAAAAACTTATCCTTACAATGCAAATACATATGAAAACTATGTCGTTATCCATTCCTAAGCAATCTATCATAATCTTAGCAGCAGCTCTAAATTCTGATCTTCAGATCATGCGATCGAAATCCATCTCTTCACGATCAGAATTAGTTTATTCTTCCTTTAAGCTTCGATTCTACAAAACATCAAAATACGACCTAGTCACATCATGTAATAAGAATCTCCAAACAGGAACTTAATAGAGTTAGATAGTGGACTTTACCTGAAGCATAGTCATATTTTTTTCTTTTACCATCCTAGTGAACTTTCAAGTAAATAGGGCAGCTTCGCAACCAATGCCCCTTCTTTTGGCAATAGAAACATATGGACTCTTTAGTAATGGTACACGGGACTATCTCAGACTTAACCTTTCTCTTTACCATTTGGTCAACCGGGTTGACTATGGTCGATCCCTTTCCATTGGGAAGAGAAGACTTTTCTGGACTTCCAATGTTTCCATTGTCAATGTCCATGTAGGTTTGGAAAGTAGATCTTCCAATCAAATTTTCTTTACCAGTGCTCCAAATCATTGTTGATTCAGCAGCAACAAGCAAATAGGTTAGATAATTAAGGATGATGTCGTGGTTTCTCACATAGTAGTCCTTAATGAACTCACTATATGACTCGGAAAGTGAGTGAAGAACCCAGTCACCAGTCAACTTCCATGAGACTTCGACACCCAACTTTCCCAGCTTTTTAATATGAGACTTCATCTCCAAGATGATAGTACATATAGACACTGCTCGCCAATAGGGATTGAGTGACCTTGAACTTTTCAAGAACTTGTGGGTTAGGGAGAACAATTGGAGGAGGTAGAGGAATTGAAGTATGATTTCTAGTCCCATTAATGCACAACAAAGAGATTAATCTTTCACCTAAATCGCCATTTGGGATATCATCTTCATTAGGATAGCTTTATCTAAAAGGATAAGGAAGACCATAGTTGTCATAACTAGACATCTAAGAGGGAGAAATTCAAGTTTAGTTGATTTAAGCCCTTAATATAACACCTAATATGAAATATTAAGGCTAGGACCCAACACAATATTCTATAACTTGGAAGAGGGATGCCGTAATCCAAGTTACAAAATATTTGAAGGTAGGTAAATGACGATTTACCAATTTCCACCATGAAAAACGAAATTATTCATTAAGTTTTAACTGGATTGAAACTCCTAGATCCTTTGAGATTCATTGAACTATTCAATGGCATGTTTTTGAATCTCGATTGTGCCCTTCAAGTTTTTGACTGGGATGCCGAGGATCAAAAACAAGGAGTGAATAACCATGCAAATTATCTTAGTAAACTTAATGTTACAACCACCTAATCAATGTGTCGGTTAACCACACACGCTCCATTGATTTATGACTAACATCAAGCTACCCTTTGCCACACATTGTCAGTCCCAGATTAGTGTGTCGGTTAACCACACACGCTCCACTAACGACTTAACAAGGTGCAAAGTGCAATTTCATGGGTTAACACCACATTCACATTTTCCTAAAGTAACTAAGATTGGGAATTTAACAAAGTTTAGTTACTTTATATTTATCATTATACTTTTAATGAAGGGAAACGACCCTCCACCAATCAAGGAAGCGGTGGGTGAGAATGGATACCCATTAAACTGCCATTTTATAGGCAGTAACCTTATACCCCCCTTATAGACCGGCTTCGTGAATGAGGTCTACTAATGATAAGACTGACTTACTTATATATATATATATATATATATATATATATATATATATATATATATATATATTAAACCTATAATATTATAATAGTATAAGGGTTGAATTTTAAACTTTTAAAATTCTAAGGGTTGGAATTAAAGTATACATGGGGGGGGGGGGTAACTTTACAAATTACAAAACTTGAGGGCAAGTTTTGAACAATTCAAAAACTTTTGGTTTCCATTACTTATGAGTTTAATATGGTTTTTATGGAAGACTTTTCAAGTTCCATAACTTGAGGACAAGTTATGGAAGACATAAAACTATTTTATGATGACATTTAAAAACAAGACCTTTCATTTTTCATAACCTATGAACTTTAATGAATCTTTTAAAAGGAAAAACTCTTCATTTTCCATAACTTGAAGACAAGTTATGGAGTTCATAATAACTTTAAGATCAATTATTCCAATTAACACAATAATCAAATAATTTTTTCTATGATCTAGATTAAACTTATAAGTAAATATAATTCACATCAACAATTTTCAAGAAATTTGCTAATCACATAAACTAATACAAATCTTGAAACTTTGACAATTATCCTTTATTTGGATGAGGATCATCATTACCATAGCATCAAAATCAAATTTTATGAACAAGAATATTTTCTGGTAATGATCCTAATCCAAAACATGCCAAAAAACTCGACAATCTGCACTCAGGACATCCAACTTGTCGAGTCCCTTGATGCACTCGATGAGTCCAAGAGTATCATCAAGTAACTCGTCGAGTCACCCAGTGGACTCGGCGAGTCCTGCTGACAGAATGCAGAAAATTTGATTTTTTCACTTTGAAAACCAATAAAACATCAAGTATAATAGAAAACAACCCATGGCTCTGATACCACTGTTGGGTTTTCTATACTACAACATCCTATGGTGTACATACAACCCTAACAGGTTTGGATCTATGTTTTCTCTAATTATACATGCATATGGTTTCCAAAGCTTTAAGCCTACAACTAGCATACAAATAACATATGTATAATAAGACAAGTTTTAGACATACCTCTTGATGTTGTTGATGTTGCTAGGGAAGACTTTGGCCTTTAAGACCTTAGTGCCCCAAGTGTTGCACCTCAAATGGAATCACAACTCACCTAGGAAAAAGGTGACTCTTGAGAGAGAATTCCATGCACCAAAAATCGTCCATCTTTCTCTAAGAATAGAAGCACACGTTTTTAGGTTATGGAGCATATTTTTATATGTAGGATTCCAAGGGTCATGGGTATAACCCAAACCCATACCCATGGGTTTTATGATCCATGGTTCATGTGGTTCAACTCTTTATTTATCCATACATAAACTTAGTCCAATATGGATCATAAGCCCAACAGATATAAATATAACCAATTACCATAATTAGTCCCCATATATTTAATTAGTCTCTTTTGATCACTAAATTAATTCCAAACTAATTCTTGATCAATACTAATTAAATCATATGATTTCATATTAATATATTAGAACTTATAATATATTAATAAATCATATATAACCTTTTCTCAAGAGTCCATCCTAACAAATTGTCCTGGTGTTATGCAACCCAAATGGACCATGTTACTCTCGGGTCGAGTACATACCAATAATAGTTATGGGCTTAGACATCTAATCCAACATTCCGAAGGAGGAGGAATCAAGGGATCTTTAGGAATGTTATCAGGTTTCTGAAGTGGGAACCTTCATCTATTGGAGCAATTCTAGGCGAGGGAACCGGAGGCAACATCGATTAAGTGGCTCGGAAAGCGTCAATGGTCGGCTTGGTTTTTGCCTTATCCATTTCACGGCTTCTTTGAAGTACGTCAGCTAGGGATGATGGCCATGATACAACAGACCATATCCTTTGCTCTTCCTCGAAAAGAATTTTAGCTGGTAACTTCCTTGGAGCTTGAATTTCTAACACTAAATTGGTGATATACTTGTCATCTTCGTCATCATAATCCTTGGATGGAATACCAGTGGAAACAATCTGAACAGATTCATCATTAGACTCATCTCGGAGTTTGAACTTAGAGGCATGCTTCCATGAGATAGAATTATCGATGTTGCTTGGGCCTTCCCCCTTCTTGCATTGGATGGCTTGGCATACGAGGCAAGCAATGCATAGTGTTGAAATTCTGAGAGACGATTAAACACCTTCTGAAAGCTGGTGTTCATCAGTAGGGTAAGGGCGTCATAGGCTTCAACAGTCAGAGCCTGAGCCTTGAGATGGTCAAACAAAGAGCCAAGAATGGACAACATTTCATCGAACTTGTTGTTCGGAACGTCCACGATATTCCAGCAGGCCCTGATAAGTTTAATAAGAACTTGTTTCATAATGAGATTCATCTCATCTTTCTTCTTAATCTCCTTCTCCATCCTTTGAATCTGTTTCTCATTCCTGACATGAGTTTCTTTGATCAGCTCATTGGTGGCATTGTTCATGTCATCGTGTACTTTTAGAATGGTGGTGATGGTGTCAAGATAGTGATCAAGACTTGAATTGTATTTTTGTTCGACCTCCTCGATGGTGTGCTTGAGACGGAGGGAAATGAGTTGATCCAGCTGTTGATCTCTCTCTCTTCATCCGAGGGCCCTTGCTTCTTGACGTTCGAGAGAGATTGGATAACTGCATCCAGCTTAGTGTCAAGACCGAACACTTTAGCATCAATTTTGGAGTCAAGCCGGGCAACAGACTTGTCCAATGACTCAACCTTGGATACTGCAGCAGAGACATTGTCTTGGAGTTCCAGCAAGGGAAAGGGATTAGCAAACTTTCCTACAGATGATCCCTATCTGAATAGGAACTCGTAGTCTTGGCTTTATCATGCTCTGGAGTCACAGACGGTTCGGAAGGGCCAGGTTTGTTGGCAGTTCTTGCTTGATCATCCTTGGGAGGATTGGTTTCAGTTTCTCCTTCAAGAGTGTTGTGAGCTTGATCGTCAATATTGGTTTCTTCATCAACTGGTTTGGACGAGGATGATGAGAGTCCGAAGTCATAAGCTGGCCTGGATGAAGATGGTTTCTGAGAAAGATGAATAGATGAGCGAACAGGAGGAGCAAGAATGGAAGCACTGTCGTCATTGAACATGAATTCGGATGAGTGTTCCTCATCAGGATCAGGGTGGAGTGCATCATGGTGGGAAAATTTGGAGGGTTGTCCGAGATGATGTTGTCGTTGAGGGTCTCTCCAGATGCAAACTCTTTGTCAGCAATTTCATCAGATGGAGCAACGAATGGAAGATTGCTTTGGATGGATTTGTTGCTCATAGAAATGAGAGTGGCTTCAACCTGTGATCTGGTGAGCTCTGGATGCGTTGAATGAGCCTTGCTGACAAATTCTAACCAATCTGGATCGTCAGTGCCTGGTCGTCCTTTACCTTTCCCAAGTATCCGACCAGTTGTGGCATCCGAGACAGGAGGGACAACTCCCGCTTCGGAATGCTTAGGATCTGAGACAGGGGTCTCAAATCGTTCTTGTGTGGAAGAAGAATGAGGGATATCCGAGATGATTTGTGGGTGTGTTCCAGGGGGTGCAAGGAACTTTGTTCAACACTGGAATCACCATGTTGGGAAGCTGAGGGTGGATTATGTGGAGACTCCATGTAGGTGTGTGCAGTCGTTTTTGAAACACCAAAGGGTACTTCGGATGAGTGGGCAGGTGGGGTTAGAGGATGACCAGAGTCATTTGGAATGTCTTTGATAGATTCCTTTCGAGAGGAAGTGTCGACTTTAGCTCTCTTTTTGGCTTTAGGTTTCGAGGGAGAGGTCTTTCTTTTTGCAACCTTCTTTTTCTTTCCGCTAGAAGGAACTGGCTTGGCCACATCCGAGGTGAGATCAATAGAGACAGGCGTAGACTGTGTAGGGCTATACACAATCGCAATCTCCAAGTTTTGTTTCAAATGAGGGGACTCGGATGGTAGGGTGGCGAACTTGTGTTTAGGCAATCTACGAATTGGTCCGAAATATGCGTGGTTCGGAAGGCGATAAGTTTTAATAGTTTTGAAGGATAAAAATACCTCTTTCGGAATTGTGTCGACTGGGATTGGTTCTTGCCTCTCTCGGTATAGTTTTTGAATGGTCAGAGCCTAGAATCTCGGACTCGATATCTCTTGAAGCTTTCGTTTGACAGCAAACTTCCGAAAGTCTTGCCACAAGACTTCCGTTAGATCAACAACGTTTGTCTTCCTTGAAAAAATGATGTAGACGACGTAGAGCCAATCCTTGCTCATTGTGCCTGTGCCTCCATGTTTTCCAAACAGACCTTGAAGGATTAAGTGCATAAGGACCATCAATATCCCAGGAACTGCAGATTTCTTGAATTTCTTTGCTTTGAACTGTTCAGCGTACCCAATGTGGCTGAGAAATGTCTGAAACTCTTCAGACGACGGTTCTTGAACATTGAAACCCTTAGGGTTTCCGGAATACCAATAGCCTTCAAGAAGGTTGGCTTGTGAACTGGTACAATACGATCACCAGTGATCCTTATCTCAAGAACTCCGTCTTTGATTTTGATTTTGTGAAAGGCTGTGTGAAGGAGAAGAAGTTGAATGGGTGGGTCAGGAATTTTGGTGAGTAGAACTGAGATAGGATGGCAAGCTATAAACCCGATCATGACTCAGATGGACTCGTCATAGCCCATGGGATCCAAAGAGAAGAGTAGTGTGGTATCACGGAGAAATGGTTCAGTTGAGGATGATGAGGCAGAACCTTTTGAGGATTTCTTCTTGGGAGCATTTTTGGTGATTTTGGGGGCGGATTGTGAAGACGCCATTATTGCAGGTTATGAGAGTTTGAAGAAAACTTTTCTTGTAGAGAGAAAGGGATGAATGTTTTGAGAGCGTAAAGTGACAAATGGGTTTTTGAAAGCTTTTTATATGTTCGAAAGAAGTGGGTTGGGTTGAAAAAGGGTAACGATGATATCTGGATGTGGATATGGACCGCATTAAATGTGTTGCCACATTTAGTATGAGTTAACCTGCAAGGACTAAAGAATACAATGGCAAGAAGTGCAAAATGGAAACCGTCATTTGATTGACATCATGTTTACTTTATGGAGACGTGTGCAAAAAGGTATGATTTTCTAGGATTAAAGGATAATCATCATTTAAAAAATATAACCGTTTGAGTTATTAAGAAAAAGTTTCACAAATAATGATGAAAAACCTTTTGAACTTATTTTCAAGAGAATGATCTCGGAGCCACAAATTTCGAGATGATTTGACAAATGGATCTCGGAGCATGAAAGTTCCGATAAGGATTTACAATGTGATCTCGGAGCATGAGAGTTCCGAGATGGATTTTCATAAGATACTTCCGAGATGAAAAAGAAAATACTTGTACTTGATATAGAGTCTGTGATTGCACAGACTTAGGCTGAATATTAGAAGTAGAAGGAAGGAAGATCTTAGAAGACATATTTAAACAGATTTTGAAGTTCCGAGATGAGAAGGAAGTAAACTCGGACAGGGTAAGAGACAAAAGCACATTACTGTTTCGGAATTGAATTCCGAGATGAACTTCATAACACACTTTATGATACAGATTCCGAGATGAGATCAAACAAAATACAAATGTGGCTATATTGGTCATGAACTTCAAAATATCGAGTAAACTGTACAACTCAACCTAGATGAAGAGGTTAGATAAAAAGACACGTAAAACGATCCAATTTATTTCGAGAGGAAATGATTCCAAGATGAGAAATAGATTTTACTTCAGAATAATTTCATTTTCTGATCATAACATCAGAGACTCCAAGCCTCTTGAAAGAATTGACGATCAGGCAACATCATACCCATTTTGTTCAGAAAACCATTGAATTTGGTTTCGTCTAATGCCTTAGTAAAGACATCAGCAATTTCATCATCAGGTGGAACAAAAATAAGTTCAATGTTTCCTTTTAAAACATGATCATTAATGAAATTGTACCATATATCAATGTGCTTCGTCATTGTAGTGGTGTTGATTATGATGACATGTGCGGAATTAGAAAAGATCTAGTGAATCATCATGTAAACTCAAGAACACAAGGAGTAAATAAATCTGTGTAAGCTCATATTAGATCTAGAAAGGATATGCAAATGGGTTTGTACAAATTTCTCTCTCTAGTCTAACACTCCAAAATGATCATTCTAAATATGAGTGTCACTCACTTCCTATTTATAGGAAAGACAACTCATTTACACATCAATAAGGGTAAGCCACATCCAAGCGTGACTTTACACCCTAACATTCTCCCCCTCAAAGTTAGGAATGGATGTCCGGCTTCAATATCCAACGAGCTCGCGCGATCAAGACCAAACTCCCCCTGGAAGTAACACCGGTCTTCAAATCCGCAAATGAATACCCGAAAAACTTGCTTCGAATACCCATCATTCTCCCCCTTTTCATAATCAAAAAATGATTATAAAACCCATTAATGGTGAGAAGCGCCCGAGGAATGAACTATAAAATACTCCCCCTTTATGTGTACCAAAAATGAAACACCAAAAATCTTGCACGGAAAAACAATCACGAAAAAGCCTCAAAAAAATTCTAATTTATGAAAAATGTTGACTTTTTGGTGAAATTTGCAAGATTTTCCAGAATTTGGGTAAAAATTGTCACTTTCTGAATTTTACAGGGACCTGTTACGCCAAAAACAACTTAAGATGCGAAACTCTACCCCATTTGCAAAACTAGGCATAAAGTGTAAATTCTCACAAACTGTAGGGACCTGATATGTAAATTCCTCCATTTCTCACAATTTCCAGCCCAATTGCGAAACTGGGTAAATTCTGCCAATTCGCTCAAACTGCAGGGATGTAAAATGAAAATTTTTAATTCTTTACAAAAAATTACTCCATTTCGAATCTGGACCATAACTGCCAAATTGGTAAAAGTTCAGGGATGCGAAATGAACATTTGCCGTTTTCTTCAATTGTTACCCGATAGCAAACACGATCTGCACAAATTGAATTCACTCTCTCAAATCGAAATCCCAATCTACAGGTCAAACTAATCCTTTTGACCACATATCGAGATAGTCTTCGACTCACACCAATTGACCCAAAGCTATTTGTGTTCGATCATCAATCCCCAAACTGCGTTCGATATGGATTTGACCTAAATCAGACACGTTCAACTTCGATTTTCAGAAGCAAATGAAGATTAGCAAATGAACTTGATAGTCGAAATCGACTTCAACTAGCTTGATTCCAGTTTCGATTCTAAGAGACTTTACAACAGTCGAACTCTCATTCGTTGATTTTGACTTTAAACTTTGACTTTTGATCCTTATGAATACAATTTTCGAGTGCAATTAACAGTGAGACTCGATTGTAAATTTTCCAGTCAAAAGAATGAGCAGCATTCGATACTCCTTCCTTTCGTCTCCAAGTAATTCCAAATTTTGAACCTTGACATCAAAGATCATCATCATTCTAACAACTTTGATTTCATATTCAATAATTCAAATTCGTCAATTAACAATTCATACTAGACATCTACTATTCCAAATACATCCTCAGTCCAAATTGTTTTCTAACACCAAATCAACAACAGTTGTAATCGACTCCAATCAAACAACCAAGATTGATTTTAAACATCAGTCAAACTCTTCGAATCCCATCATCTGTTCTTGATATAAACAACATCGATCGGAATCAAGTACCCAGATGCTAGAGACCAACATTCGAAATCCCAATACTTGACTCAATTCCTGACTCAATTTCAACCAATATGCATTCGACTTAGACTGCAATACACAATTTTGACTTTGATTCGACCACATTTGATGCCAAGAGTCAAAATCAAACAAAATTAGTTTGACTCCAAGAATCAACAGTCAAACCGTATTCGAGGATATGAACACTAACATCAGGCCAATTCGAGTACAAAAGAAATTCGATTTCAATTACAAATATTCTTTCGACCATTCGACTCAATCAGTAAGCATAAATCGAATTCAATTTTATTGATGAAACAGAGAGTGAAATCGTGAGACACAAGAACAGATGAGAACGAAATATTGAACTGAGTACATGAACAGTAACAAATTAACATTTTGGGCTCAAACATGATGAACAGTATCAGATAGTAGATATGGATCAAAATTGTTTGGGCTCAAAAGAATAAATGGATGAACAATAAAATTGATTTTTTTTTGGGCTTATCTAAACAAAAATAATTGGATCAACAATGGGGTTTGAAAAGAAATAGATCCAACGAATCAAGACGATCGAAAATGAAAAACGTAAAGCACGAATCGAAATCATGGACGTTTTGGAATCCATTTAAGAATTTGTGATACCTTTTTGACGAATAGAGTTCTGTTTTCAACGAACGAATCAAATTTAGAAGATCTTGGTTCTTTTGTTGGAATGAGAAAATCTCCAATTTGAACATTGTACCACCCATTATGCGTGATGTACAACTCGTTCTTCGTGTTCTTCAACGATCCAAGAACATCATCGTAAGAACCACCAACACTTTTGGGTTTTGACTTCAAATTCAATCCAACATTTGGAGATTGTTGCTTTGGAACCCAAATTTGTTTCACGGATTTCAGATTCACAACAACATTTGACGATTTTTGTGAATAAACCCGCTTGTTCTAACTTTTAATCTTCTTCTTCTTTTTCTTTCTCATCTTTTTGCATCTTGAAGACTTGATTTCATGAACAAACCCACTTTCCACAACATCAACTTCGTGAGTTTGAATCAAATCTTTTGGAGTTTGATACTTGTGATTTTCTTGGATCACCGGCTTCCGGTAAGGAATCATTCCTTCAAATGAATCACAAAAACACAAACTATCATCGGTTTGAACTCCAATCGAGCAAAAAACTTTTTCATCATGAGAATCAACTTGAACTCCTTTTTCTTGAACATCAAGAACATCACATTGAACTCCATTTTCAAGAACTTCAACAAACTTAAGAGCACGAAGATCATTTGGGTTTTCAATTAGAGAAATATATTTCTTATTAAACAAATCTCTTTCTTCTCCTTCCTTTTGATTTCTACTACGAACTAATATGGACAAGGCAATTTTATTCAACCATACAATCTTACAAAGTGGTTGAAAAATCAAGCTTCCATTATCATCCTTCAAATCTCCATAAGAAACCATATTACCCCATGAAATCAAATTGCTTAACACCAACCCATAAAATTGATCTTCATTTACTTTGTATTTGATATCTTCAACGATCACAACCCAAGAATCATACGGAAAACCCACCATGATCACAAGAACTTGAAAATTTCTAGAGAGAGAAAGTGATTTTGAATTGGTTTTCTAGAGAGAGAAAGTAAAAATCACTTGAATTCTAGTGAAGAAAATCAAATTATGAATAGAATCAAAGATGAATTCGATTTCTAGAATCCAAAAACTCTCTAAATCATGAAGATCAAAGATCAAAAAATGAATCACCAAATCAAGAAAGCCATCAAGGATCAATTCTTGATCCAATCAAGAACACCCGCTCTGATACCAATTGTTGTGGTGTTGATTATGATGGCATGTGCGGAATTAGAAAAGATCTAGTGAATCATCATGTAAACTCAAGAACACAAGGAGTAAATAAATCTGTGTAAGCTCATATTAGATCTAGAAAGGATATACAAATGGGTTTGTATAAATTTCTCTCTCTTGTCTAACACTCCAAAATGACCATTCTAAATATGAGTGTCACTCACTTCCTATTTATATGAAAGACAACTCATTTACACATCAATAAGGGTAAGCCACATCCAAGCGTGACTTTGCACCCTAACAATGGAGTGTTGAACTGGATTGTGCGAAATCGCAATCGCACTTTGTGAATCACAATAGAAGAGAATTTGTTGAAACTGGTAACCATAATCCATGAGCTGTGATTTCATCCAAAGAACTTGAGAGGTGCAACTAGTAGCAGCAATGTATTCCGCTTGGGCTGTTCACAGTGCAATGTAGCTTTGCTTCTTAGATAACTAGCTAACCAGCCTTCCACCCAAAAGTTGACAGCCACCAAAGGTGCTTTTCCTGTCTAATTGAAGACAACCATAGTTCGAATCGGAATATGCTTGTAGAAGGAAACTCTTATTTGTTGGGTACCAGATTTTGAGACCCTTTGTACCTTTGAGGTATCGGAGTATTGGCTTAACAACCAAAAGATGAGACATCTTTGGATTAACTTGAAATCTGGCACACAAACATCTGGAGAACATGATGTCCGGACGTCTTTCTGTTAGGTAGAGTAGCGACCCAATCATTCCTCTGTACTTCTTTTCATTGACAGCAACACCTGATGGGTCCGAGAAGATCTTGTGTATGAAACCCATAAGAACCTTTGCAGAGGCACAAGTGTCCATCGAATACATTTTGAGAAGCTGGAAAATATATTTTTCTTAGTGAATGAAGATTCCTTTATTGGTATGTTTTACTTGGAGACCTAGGAAGAAACTTAGTTCACGATTCATGCTTATTTGGAATCGGCTAACCATTAAATTGGCAAAATCAGCAACCATTGATGAATCCGTGGATCCAAAAATGATTTCGTCAACGTAGATTTGAACCAGCATGAGATGCTTTCCATTTGATCTTCGGAACAGGGTAGGATCGAGAATTCCTCTTTGAAAACCAGAATCCTTGAGAAAGTCGGTGAGAGACTCATACCAGGCGCGAGGAGCTTGCTTGAGGCCGTAAAGAGCTTTTCGGAGTTCATAGCAATAGTTCGGATAAGAAAGATTGACAAAACTGGGAAGCTGTTCGAGATACACTTTGGTATCAAGTTCACCATTAAGAAAAGCAATCTTAACGTCCATTTGGTAAACTTTAAAGCCTTTATGAGCTGCATAAGCAAGAAGGATTCTGATGGCTTCAAGACGGGCAACAGGAGCAAAGGTCTCGTCATAATCAAGTCCTTCAATCTATGTGAATCCTTTGGCCACCAATCTTGCTTTGTTTTGAATGATAATTCATGCATCGTCTAACTTGTTTCGGAACACCCATCTCATACCTACAATGAGATAATCCTGAGGAGGAGGAACGAGAGTCCACACTTCATTTCGGTCAAATTCTGCTAACTCTTCTTGCATGGTTGTAATCCAGTCAGCATGTTCAAGTGCTTCCTTGATGGATTTTGGTTCAACAATTAAGATAAATGCTGAGAAATGACATTTCATTTTGGATATTAGTGGCAGAGCGAGTTTGAATACCGGCATTTAGATTTCCAATGACTTGGTTTGGAGGATGATCCTTGGTCCATATGTGTAGTCTCGGAAGCTCTTCTGCAGCAGATGATCCGACATCAACAATAGGGTTGTGTTGCTCCCCCTGAACAACTTAAATTAGAGGATAATGCTCCCCCTAAACTTCTGAACCGAAAATATCAGCATCATTTTCGTCCGGAAAGTCAAAGAATTAGACATTGTCGTTGTTGTTGTCCGGAATAGGATCGAATTCATCAAATTGATTCGCTGCATCTTGGAATCCTTCAACATTTGATTCAAGAGAGGGAAAACCATTATCCCCCTCAACTTGAGAAGGTTTAATTGGTTCGAAATCAAGTGGAGGAAATGTGGGAGTCGGACCTGAAACATTTTGTCAGATAGGAGCTATAACAAATGAGGATTGTCTTGATCGATATTCCGAATCAAGAGCAGTTTCTGATGGTCCGAACATGGTTTCAAAATCGACTTCATAAATTGTTTGAGGATTCGGGCATCCTGGCGATGAAGTATCGGACTTCATGATGTGGGTTGTGACATGGGTTGGGCCATAATTCCGAACGTAGTTGTCATCATAGGTGACATGAAAGCTTTCTTCAAGAACATGAGTTTGTCGATTCAGAACCCGGTAAGCTTTTGATTTTGTTGAGTATCCAAGAAAAATTACTTCATCGGCTTTGGGTTGAAATTTCGTGAGCTGATCACGATTGTTCTTGATAAAGCATCGACAACTAAAGACATGCAGAAAGGAGATACTCGGCTTACGACCATTCATGGCTTCATACGCTGTCATATTGAGGCGTCGATTGATGAT
This sequence comes from Lactuca virosa, assembly GCF_052849685.1. Taxonomy (NCBI): domain Eukaryota; kingdom Viridiplantae; phylum Streptophyta; class Magnoliopsida; order Asterales; family Asteraceae; genus Lactuca; species Lactuca virosa. The sequence continues at coordinate 240,486,684 of NC_136433.1, forward strand.
GCTACGATTCTGAGTAAAGCATGCAGTTGATACAGCTTCAACCCAGAGATATAGTGGAAGATTTTCAAAATTGAGCATCGATCGAGCAGCTTCGACTAAAGTTATGTTGCGTCTTTTGACTCCACCACTTTATTGAGGAGTATAGGGAGCTGATAAATAATGATCAATACCTTTCTCGGATAGGAAGTTCTCAATGGTAACAGTGGTATACTCCGAGCCATTATCACTTCGGATTCGACAAACAAGTAGTTTCACTAGAACTTCAATACCCTTAATGAAGGTAATAAGTTCCTAGGCGGTTTCTGACTTGATCCTGAGGAAGAAAACCCAGGTGTACCTTGTAAAATCATCCACAATCACAAGAATGTATTTGTTATGTAGCTTTCTATAGTTGAAGGTCCACATAAATAAATATGAAGCAATTCTAACGGTTCCGAGATCGATTTTTTGATGATGGCAGGATGACCTTTCTTCGATTGCTTCTCACACTCACAAGCAGCACATAGATCATCGTTTTCGAACTTGAGGAGAGGCAAACCTATGACCATTTCCGGTGAAACAAGATCGTTCATATATCGAAAGTTTATATGAGCAAGCATTTGATGCCATAACCAACTGACATCAGGAACTGCCTTAGAGAGAAGACAGAGCTGAGGCTTGCCAACGATCATGTTGATGTCAAGCGGATACATGTTCTTGTTGTGATTTGACTTGATCATACATTCTTTCCGGTCTTCAGACATGACATAACTGTGTTTCTTGCAGAATTCAACTCGATGATTTGCATCGGTAAGTTGGGCCACATTGATTAGATTGTGATTTAGGTTAGCTACATATGCCATGTTTGATACAGAGAAGTTTTCATTAGTGAGGATGCCATAACCTCGGATTTGAGAGTTGGAGTTGCTACCATACGTCACATAGCCAACATTTGGTGAAATTTTGAGATCACGCAGAAAGTTTTTTTGCCTCGTCATGTGCATGGAACAAGCACTATCAATATACCATATTGTATATTGTTCCGAAGCACAGAGTTCCTGAAAAATTTAGTGAAGTTTGGAGTTTTTAGGCTCCGAGTTAGGTTTTGGGACTTGGGCATGGGTTTTGGACTTTGGTAGTGACTTTTGAGCAACAGGAGTCTTGGAAGGCTTGTTCCGAGATCCTTTGGGAAAGAAGCAAAATGCCAAGGTCTTCTCGTTAATCTAGAAATCGTATTCAATTATAGGTTGTTTTGGAACAACTTTTCTCGGACCAACTGCTTTTGAAGTTGTAGGAATCACAATGTTACTTGAAGTTGTAAAATCTTTTTCAACAATCTTAGCTCTCCACTCAAAATTTTGTTTTGAATCACAATGTTACTTGAAGTTGCAAAATTTTGTATTTATAACCAAAAGTTCTTTGTATAATGTTTTTGATGGTGTACTTGGTTTTGAAAGTTGTTGAGGTTTAAAAATCGTACCATCAGATTTAGCAATGAAAATAGATGAAACAGTCTGAGGTAGGGGTGAGCATTTGGACCGGTGAATCGGACTGGACCAGACCGTTTTTTTGGACCCCTGGGCCGGTTCTCGGTTTTAGGAATCCATCAAAACAGGTCCGGTTTTTTTCCCGGTCCGGTCCGGTTTTTACTGGGTTTAGAACCGGTTGGACCCGATTTTAAAAAAAATTGTAATTTGTGAAATTTTTTAAGCAACCATAACTCTTTCGTTTTAAGTCGGATTGACACACGGTTTTTCCAACGTTAAATTTATAGTTTGTAGATGAATTTATACTATAATTTTGTTTATTTTGGTATTATATTCAATGTGTTACATTCTTTCAAAGTTGAGCTATCAAAGTTGAAAATTTTCAGCTTTTCAGCAACATTTTTAAAATTTTGTAATCTGTGAAAAATTTTAAACAACCATAACTCATTCGTTTTAAGTCGGATTGACACGCTGTTTTTTCCAACGTTTAATTTACAGTTTTTTGATGAATTTAGACTATAATTTTGTTGATTTTGGTATTATATTCAATGAGTTACAGTCTTTCAAAGTTGAGCTATCAAAGCTGAAGATTTTCAACTTTTCAGCAAGATTTTTAAGATTTTGTAATCTGTGAAATTTTTTAAACAACCATAACTCATTCGTTTTAAGTCGGATTGACCTACGGTTTTTATAACATTTAGTTTACAGTTTGCAGATGAATTTAGACTATAATTTTGTTGAGTTTGGTTTTATATTCAGTGAGTTACAATCATTTAAAGTTGAGCTATCAAAGCTGAAATATTTCAGCTTTTTAACTATTATTTTTTTACTATAATCCTGAATTTTATGTATTTTTGAAAGATAAATCATATGAAAGGGATCTTGGTGAACTTGATTTATATGTTAGTTGCTTTTATTTGGAAAATTAATTTTGCAAGTTATAATATTATACATCAAGGTAGATTAGTTATGCATGAAACGAAAACGTAATCATTTTTACAAGTTGTATCGTATCAAACCCAACAACATATTCGTTTTAACGAGTTCTATCAAACCTAAAAACTTATTTTAACGACTTGTACTCTATGCAATTAAAGTTGTACCGGTCCAAACGGGTCCAAGAACCGGAAAACCCAGACCTGGACCCGGACACGGACACGACTCATCCAGTCCGGTCCACGGTCCACAATATTCTACATCAACAGTCTTTTTCAGAATTTGACCGACAGCTTTGTTTTGAACAAGAGGACTAGGAAGGATGGATGGCCTTTTAAGAATCTTAATGGGCACAATCCGAGATACTTTCTTCTTAGAGTTCTCAATAAATCTGGAATTCTGTCTAGACCTAATTTCCTTTTAGAGTGCGTTTTTGGCTTTTATATTAGGATCGACGACATCTTTTCTATTCAATGAAGGTTTCTTCCTGGAGTCAGATGTTGACTCGGAAGTTTGTCCAACGGATGGGTTGTTAAACTTGGGTTTGATCGGTACTAAGGTGGTTTTATAAATCACTTGAGAGTCTGAAACACATGAATTGGATGCATTATCACTTATGGTTTCTACATCAACGTCATTATCAAAGGATGCCCAAACAAAATCTGATTTTTCAGAGTCAGGTCCAGTTGTCTCAGGAATAATTTCCTCAACAAGGTAATTGTTAGGAGGACTGTGGTTCGGAATGTGAACTACAGTGTTGGCAATGTTGGGAGAAAATTCTGAGGTCTGATTCAGGTCCAGGGGTATCAGAGGTGGCATAGGCGTGGAATAAGGACACTTAAAAACTGTTGGTTGAAACTCAGGAATCAGGGAAGAAAAATTGTCGAAGATCTCATGAAGGGGTGACAAAGGTGAGACAGGGGTATCCAAATGTTTTTGGTTTGGAATGACCTCCATAAATGTTAGATTCTGTAACTCCTTCAAGGGACGAGCAATAGGTTTCAGAAACCCGCTTCCGAGACCAGATGCTTTAGACCAAGGACGACGAAATTATGATTCATCCTTTCGTTTGCTTCAAGAATGTCTATGGAATTATGTAAATAATCTATTTTGGCATTGAGACGTTTGTTATCAGAAATCAAAACATTTCTTTCAGAATAAGTGATTTCAAATTTTTCTTTAAGAATGATACATTCATATTTTGACATTACAAGTTCATGTTCTAAAGATTCTTTTTTATGCTTCTTATCCTCGAAACGTAATCTACGACAACTTAATTCACTATCCATCTTCTCATTGGCTTCTATGACAGACTCATAGGCTTTGTAAATGATGTTCATATCTGATTGGATTTGGGTTAGATATGGTTCACAAAGAGATAAATCAAAATTATTATCAGTAATCATAAATTTTACCTGTTGAACGATGCTTCTGCCGGGTGGGTCGTTGATCGACATGTAGCAGTAGTTTGGTTCAGCAACATCATCATCTTCCTCTGATCCAGATGACCAATAACCTTCATCACATTCGATGGTTTGTCTAGCCATAAGACACATGTTTCTACCGGTACTCACATCATCTTCATCTCCATATGACCAATATCCTTCCACATCTCTCGACACAGTGATAACTAAAGCTTTCTCACTAGCAGCCATCTCTTGAGCTCGACGTGTATAGTATGCAGAGTCCTTGATTTTTGGTTTTTGTGGCGTTTCAGCCAAGCAGTCTTTGGCAAAGTGGTTTGCATGACCACACTCACACAATTTTTGGTTTGTCAGACTTCGGAGTCTCGTGGGATTCCGAGGAGTGATTTTGTGTCGGAATTTTTGGCTTGTATGCAGGTGGATTTTCGGAAGGTTTAGGATAAGGTTGGGGATTACATTGATGAGGATCTTGGAAACGTTTGTGGTACGGTTTGTGAATGCGATTGAAAGGACACTTATATTTCCTGGAGAGTAAAGCAAACTCTTGTTGAAAACGTAGTTCGGAGTCTATTGCTTCAGGGTCGAGATCTCCATCAAACTGATAGTTTGAACTGACAAGAGCAAGTATAGTTGGTGGAGAGGGTTGAACAGGTAGGATAGATGGGATAATAACTTTGAAAGGGTCCGAAGCAGAGAGGTTCGGAACTTGACGAACATAAGAACTGACAAGAGCAAGAGGTGCTCTTGAGATTTCTCTCAAAGTTTGTGCAACATTTGATTCATGACCTTGAAGCTCATCAGACAGTTGGTAAAGCTTCAGCTTCTTCATAGATCCATCACTCTGAAGACATAATTTAATGTTTCCCCATCCTTTACTAAGACTATTGATGAACTTGAGATTATAATCTAAAGGAGTTCGGACAATCCCATGAGCTGTCGTGTTGTTGACGAAGATTCGGTATCTGTTAGAGGCTGAGGCAAATGATTCACCGGGAGTTGTGGTGAAAGTAATGAATTCATTGACGACGGAAGTCAAACACTTATCCTTCATGTTTTCTAATCCCTCAAACAGGTATTGGAGAGTGTCCCAAATCTCTTTAGCAAATTTGCACAACTTAATGTGCTCAAAGAGAGAAGGTGGAACACCAAACACCATTTCAGAAAATGCAACTTGATCTGCATGCAATTTTTCGATGTCATCAGCAGTAAGAGGTGCTTCACGCTGTTCATCCTATCCCATGAGTGTTGCAGCAACATCTTTCACAATTTGTCTCACAGGAACATGTGGTCCTTGTTTAAGGGATCTCCATATAGCTTCAGCTTTTTCTTTTCCAAGTAAGAACCTTTCCATTATGACTTTCTAGTGATCATACTCTTCAACAACTAGCAATGGGGCACGAGAAGGGCAACCCACACTATTTTCTATTTGCCTTGAATACACTTGTTGAGAATTAGGACCAGCTATTGAATCTAAGATATAAGAACAAAAGTGATATATAGAAGAACTTTTATCCTGAACACAGAAATGATCAAAATACCAAGTTAATTTCGAATCAATTATATTCTGTTCTTATAGATTCAAAGGACAACCACTCAAGCTCTGATACCAATTGTGAGTACTAGAATCAATGCGTAAGGACAAGGTTTGAAAACTCAAACCTTGAGTTAATCTTAAAGATCAATGTTTGGTCTTAATTGATGTTCCAGTCAAGTCTGGTAATACCAGTCGAGACTTGAAGTAAATATTCAACAAATTACACAAGTATTAAATGAAGAAAGTATGAGTATAATCAATGTAAAGACAATAAATGAACAAGAAGAATGTTGTGAAGGGTTTTGACTTGAGAGAAAAGTGAAAAAGATTTAAGAGGAATATTTGCTATCTTTGGAGGAACAATCCATGTATTTCTTGTCATTAAACACACTCCCTATATAAGAAAAGGAGGTACATCATACAAACTACAAAACGTTCCTAGGACTAGATATTAAACAGCTTCTGAAAACTGATTATCTAATTGATACAAAATGCTAAGTCCTATGAAATGTTACATCACATAAAAGACAAGAAATAATAAATGCATAAACAAACTATCAATCTCGGATCTTTGTTCCATCTCGGAATAGTCTTCACTTCGGACTCCATCTCTACTTCGGAACTTGCTGACTTCGGATCTTCAATGCTTGTGATTGCTAGAAGTTCACTTTCAGGTTCCAACACATAGTCATTATACGATCGTGTAAATGCACATAACTTAAGCCTCCAACTTCAAATATGCATATCTTTCTCATATGAAATCCGTTTTAGCCGGTTTGTTCGCTCACATTCGAGTCAATTATAACATTCTTTTAGTTTTTTTCATTTATTTTAATTTTGAGGCTTTATATTTTATAAAAAAAACTAAATTTATCAAAAAATATAAGTTTTTTTTCCTGCATAAATGGATATCCATATTGATATAATTTCTTTTTGGTTCACCTCGTTAACACTCACAACAAAACTTGTACTATCTTTTTTTTAATATTGTTTCAGTTTGTTCATATTAAAATGTGAATCTGAATTATTGTTTTTAGTTTCATAATTAAATTGTGAATCAGAATTGTATATAGTTTTTTTCATATATTAATTTATGTTAAAATGAAAATTATATATTATTTATGCAATAATTCTTGATAATTTACAAGTTAATTTTAGTAATTGTAATGTGAATCTTAATAAAATTATGTGTATAATAAAAATGTTGCAATGATAAAATATATTCAAGTAAATTAGTTAGATTTGTATGTCAATTTTGTCAAATTCACATATGAATGCAAATATTTATTCGAATTCACATTGACATTTATCATTTATATTAATTATTCATATATAAATAACAATCATATAAACTAAAAATTGATCAATATTATATGATTTGTGTACCTCAAGGTCCTTCGCATTGAATATTAACCATCAAAAAGTTATATGCTAACGAGTAAACAAATCATTTCTATTTCGATATCGATGTATATTTAATGAGGAAAAAACATTTATGAGTTTTAATACATATGTTTTTTCTCTTACAAATAAGCCATAAAAGTAAAAAAACAAAAACAAAAAATTGAGTTTTTTCGTTATCCTATGCACATCAAACTGATTATATATATATATATATATATATATATATATATATATATATATATATATATATATATATATATATATATATATATAGAGAGAGAGAGAGAGAGAGAGAGAAAGAGAGAGAGAGGTTTAGGTTCTATGGAAACAAAAAACCCTAAAAAAAACCTTAAAAATCATAAAAATGCATAAAAAAAAAATACTTAGAGATCACAAAAAAAATTTTTGAATTTTTTTATAAAAAATCGCAGCTTTTTATTAAAATTCGCTAAAAAAAAATAAAAAATCAATTTTTTTTTTATAAAAAAAAAGTTTTTTTTTCAGCGAATTTCTTTAAAAACCTGCGATTTTTTCATAAAAAATGTTAAAAAAAAAGTTTTGTGATCTCTAGGTATTTTTTTATGTATTTTTATGATTTTTGGGGTTTTTTTAGTGTTTTTATGTTTTTCAAAGAACCCTTCCCTCTATATATATATATATATATATATATATATATATATGTGTGTGTGAACTTAAAAATATTAAAAACACAACATTTAGAAAAACTATGTAGCGACTAATGAAGTTCGGGAAAAAAAATTAAAATTTTATATATATATATATATATATATATATATATATATATATATATATATATATGGAAAACTTCAAAAGAAAACCATAATTATTGATTCTTCAAGGACCCAAATCTTTTTTTCAATTTCTAGAGCTTATTATTTATCGAAAAAAAAAATCTAAAAATATCTAAATTCATATATTAACATTGTGAATGTGAAAAATATTTTTCGGATTTGCCGTGTGAATCCGGATTCACGGTGTGAATCCGGATTCACATTGTGAATTTTCAAAGATTCACATTGTAAATTTGACGTAAAAAAAATCGAATTTGATATCATTGGAAAAATGATAAAAACTTATTAATTTCTGTATTTTTTTTTTTTTTTGATAAAAAATAAGTTCTAAAAGTTGAAAAAAATATTGGTTCCTTGGTTAATTATGGTTCTCTATTGAACATCACTCTATATATATATATATATATATATATATATATATATATATATATATATATATATATATATATATATATATATATATATATATATATATATATATATATATATGTTAAAAAATATTTTTAGTTTTTTTAGTTTTTTAGAATAAATATATTAGAAAAAACATATATGTTTTTTTGATGTTATATTTTTGATTTCGTATATGTATATGATTTAGATATGTTCATATACATATACATATGTATATAGTTGAATATACATATGCATATATGAAAAAATAGTTTATTTCATTTAGTTATTATGCAGAATAAAAGTTCTTTAAGTTAATAGAGCTTTTTAGTTCTTGGTACACTAAGTCATATACTGTGTCATCTATTTTACGGTACAAAATAACTTGTCTCGTATGAGTCGACTTGTGACTCGTACGTTTTTTAGATATTTATATTATGTGTGTGGTTTTAGGAGTTTGTTTAAACATACGAGTTGTTGTTTAAACCTGTGTTGTAGTGGATACTTTTTGGATTTATGTTTATTGTCTTTGTTAATGAAACTGTTTATTTATATTAGATTTTTTTCTTCGTAATAAACAGTTCCTAAGAATGTTCAACGAACATCATTTTATCAAAATTTTCTTGGAAATTGTATTCCTCATAAATCCCTCAGAAATATTCCAATAAAAGACATATGTGGGAAAGTCATCGAGACTTCCTACAAAATAACTTTTTTGAAAATTTCTAGGAAATACGTAGTAAAAATTTTTCTTCGTAATAAATAGTTCCCCATAACAACGTCCTTTTTCTAGTTGTGCGTGTGTTTATATATATATATATATATATATATATATATATATATATATATATATATATATATATATATATATATATATATATATATATATATATATATATATATATATATATAATAATTTTAAAAAAATTATGATCGAATATTTATACATGAAAAACATATGTTAGTAGCAATACAAACATATATTTAACATACACTTTTATTAAGTCCAACATTTTTAAATAATTGGTTATGTCCGCCACTAATTGATAGTTTTATAAACAATTTTAAGTTGAGTAATTGTATAATTAACTTATGTTGATTTTTATATATAATGAATAATGAATATTATGATAAAATAAATACTATAACTTTTGATAATTTATTGACTGTTATATATATATATATATATATATATATATATATATATAATGCATAATAAATATTATGAAAAAACACTATACAAATTTTGATAACATAAAAGCCCTACAACATTAATTATAACTTATGTATCAAAAATTTATTAATACCTTATAAATCATCTAAAAAGAATGTATAAATAAACATACATTTGATATATATATATATATATATATATATATATATATATATATATATATATAAACATTATTATCTCAAGAATAATCTACGTTGCAATAACCATTGATGCGGAAAAACTCAATTTTTGCAACTCTTCATATTTGAATAAAAAAATACCTTCTAGCATATGATTTTTTTGTGATCAAAAACTTACTTATATGCTACTCATATAACTAAAATCAGTATAAATTATAGGAGAATAAAAAGTTATTACCAATTAATACCATTAAATTAAAAAAAAAAATCTCTTAGAATGTTAATGATTAATTACTTTAAATTTGATTCATAACTAAACATAAACTAGAAAACTTTTAAATTATAGTGAGATTTTTAAATGAACGTGATTCAAGTATTTTGGCATATATATATATATATATATATATATATATATATATATATATATATATATAAACAAAAAACCCTAAAAATCATAAAAATATATAAAAAATACTTAGAGATCAGAAATCTTTTTTTTTGTTGACTTTTTTTGTCAAAAAATTGCAGGTTTTCTTACAAATTCGCTGAAAAAAAAATCGATTTTTTTTTAAAAAAATTTCAGCGAATTTGATGAAAAAGCTGCAATTGTTTGGTAAATAAAGTAAAAAAAAAAAGATTTGTGATCTCTAAGTATTTTTTTTATGTATTTTTATGATTTTTAGGGATTTTTGTTTTGCAAAGAACCTAAACCCATATATATATATATATATATATATATATATATATATATATATATATATATATATATATATATATATATATATATATATATTAGGTTATAGCCCGTGGAACCCATGGGTGTTAATTTTAAATAGAATTAAAAAAATTAATTATGTAATAAAATAATATATCATTAATTCAGAAATATTATGAATTGTAATATTGTATTTTCTTAATAACTTTATGAATTGTAAGTATTTAATTACACAGTAATTTAGTGAGATTAATAGATATTGTTGTTGTCTTTGTTATGTTTTTTCAACCCAATTTTTGCAAAAAGAAAACCAATCAACCCAATTTGTGTAAAGCTCGTTTAGAAACGCTAAAAAAATATGTAAACATATCGATGAGCGATCACGACTTGATTTAGACTCACAATTATCTATAATTAGATAAAGAACTGGATTTCCAAATTGGTTTCTTAGTTCTAAGACATGATCGAAATAACGATCAATATAAAGATAGCGAAACTAAGACCAATAATAATGTAGTTCCATTCATATATTTACATACTGGTATCCAAGTTTAGCAATACCAGTAGAAATGATAACATAACCTGTCAAACATCTCAATCAACAGTTAAAAAAAGATATATATTTAGAATTCTCTATTTTTTTGCTCAAATTAATGACGGTAACAATATTAGTTTCTCTAATCAGTGAGGCAAACTGCAATGAAACAATTAACCATTTCAAATAAAGACATTTATGCAAGCCTTCATAGATAGGAAATAAAAATATCATGAAAAATTGTTTCTTATAATGCTCAAAATAAAATACGATTGTTTATAAATACATAAAATAGTTGAATGTATGATTTAGAGTTTTTTTTAATGTAATTCAAATGTTCGATTTACCCTTCTAAACACAATGTTGAGATTGTGAATACACCACAAGTATTTCATACATAATGACACCACACACCACCTGAAAAAGAATTAAAATCACATGATCATTTGATTTATACGACAAAACAATTATATTTCAGAGCAAATACCTAAATAGCCCTTTACTTTTTTTTTTTACCTTGACTTGTGATTCATCTAGTGAAATTTCAATAGTTGAGCTAAAATATCATAAAAATAATTTTCATTCAGATCCACATTCATTCCAACCAGCAAACCATCCAAACTCACCTTCATATATCTAGAATGACCTGTTTCTTAACTTCATGTTTAATTTTTTTTTTTCGTTTTATTTAACTGATGTCAATAGTCAATTGTATCATTAACCCTTATTAAACATGTTATACAAGAACCAATTGACAATATAAGAATTGAATGGCAACCAAACCTCAACCTTAGCCATACTATCATTCATCAATTTAGGCACTACAATCGCCCCTCCAGCGAAATAAAGATTATCGTGCAGACCTTCCTCAATTTGTTAAACATTAACATATTACATATATAACACCAAAAGTCAAAACACATTAATAAATAATATATTTGAATGGTGTAAGAATTAGTTCTCATGCAAAACACCAGCATACACCCCCATGGATTCAACCCTTTTCAGAATCTGGTATTGGTCTCCACTAATCACAAATGTAATAAAAAGCCAAAACTTTAGTGTTGGATTATGAGCATTTTAACAAATAGTTGGTGGGCATACGAAGAAAAAACAACTTTAGTAAAGACTTTAGCACAAACGAAGATGATTGATGGAGTCTTAAGTTGGTATCAAGCATAAAAATTTCTAGAGCTTAATCAAAATTGGTTATACTTTATAAATCATTAAAATGATTCTCTTACAAATAGACTTAAAATTTGTTCATCTATTCTTCTACCCAACCAAGATAATTCATTTCAATTTCTAAGTGTAGATAACATATCTGACACTTTAAAAAGTAAATTTTTTGGGATAAGAGATGGTATTAGTACCTGGTTCTTGAAAATAGCTTCATGTTTAAGCATTTTTTTCTTTAATGCATCCTTGTCATCTGAAATGGTCCTTTGTAATGAGCCTGTTGGGGATGACCATATTGTGGAGCTACTGGAGCATGACTGTTTGCTAGTTTCTGCAAATAAAAGAACAGAAATTATAAATTTTTTTAACATAACATATATATCTTGTTGAAAAGTGTTAAAATGGAATTTACATTAGCATTTGTGTAATGTATAATCAATTGAACCTCTCCATCATGCCTACATGACAAAAATAAATGGTTAGAAAATTAAATACACATCAGTAAATTAAATTCTCACAGCAAAGATCCCTTCCTATTTATTGTTTTCTCATTGGTTATTTGAGCTATAATCAAGTAGAACTTAGTTTTTAATAATGACTTATTGTATGTCCCATGGACCTACATACCAAATCACATATTAGGCATAAGGAAATCAATCAGTGTTAAGCCCTTTTCACTATTAGAAATTAAATAATTTAGCCAAGTAGCCATCTACATTGACATATATAAACCGATGATGTGTTATATTACAAATCCATTATTTTTGGATTGTAAGTGGAGATTTGGAGTTGTCAAATACATATTATCTAACTTTTAAATTACCTAAAATGTATTTGATTTAGCATAAGAATATATATGGATTACCCAGTCATGTGACGCATCAAGAAAATGGTTGGCTCCAATAGTTCTATTCCAAAAGTAGTGACCTTCAAAAACCAAAGCAGAAAGTTAATAAAATCGATTTCAGAAAATCCAACCTTGAATCCACAATCTTTTTCAATTGAATCAGTCTCCCTTAAAAGCCTTTTCTCTTGAATAAAATTATGTAAAAATAGTGGCAATTAAAACTACCATAGAATTCTGAGCTGCGATTCAGAACCCTAGTTTTCAAAATCAAGTGCACAAAACAATCAAATGTACAACAACAACAATATAAGAAACATTTTACCGGGTGTGGGCGTCCAAGGAAAAAGGCAAGTAAAGAGCTTTGAATAGCTGAGCATATCATACCCTAGAAATCTCCACTCGTGCAGTGCCAATGTTGAAAGGGAGAATCGCGCATAATCGATTTCCCGATGAGAAGATTCCAGCGTCAGACAAAAAAGTAAAAAAAAAAAAAAAAAGTCGACCTAGTCGTATGAAGAGATATTAGGGCTTAAAAAACCCAACCGAAGGTGTGAAAAAAAGAGGAATGAAGCATTCAGATGTAACCTATTCATCATTAATGGAATGAAGTTGGTGGTAGCGATGAATACCACCCAAAACCCAAAACCCTTTTTGGAATGAAGCGGATGACCCTAAACCCTTTTTGCAATGAAGCGGACGATTTCTATAAAAAAGAGAAGGTGAAATGAGCAGATTGCCATGAAATTTCCGATCTTTCTGATCAACAATTCAAACATCCAAAAACTTCGATGATTAATTATTGATTTTTCGGAATGGAGGAATGTTCGTTTGCTGATTTCTTAGACACTATGTATGATAACGGAGATTCAACATAAGCAGGAAATCAAAGCATCAGATGAGCAAATGGAAGAAGGGGAAATATCGGAAATTCAGTTAGATGCTATTGGCGGGATAAATCAATTGGAGGTGGCTAATATAATGACACGTGGCAAAAATGGTTTTATTTATTAGATTAGGGGATATATATATATATATATATATATATATATATATATATATATATATATATATATATATATATATATATATATAAAGACATATAAGAATATAATTTTATAGATAAAATAATAATTTAAAAAAAATTATGATTTAATATTTTTACATGAAAAACTTATGTTGGTAGCAACACAAACATATATTTAACATAAACTTTTATTAAGGCTAATAGTTGTAAATAATTGGTTATGTCAGCCATTCTTTGATGCTTATACATATATGTTTGTTTACAGATTGAGTAATCATATATGATTATAACAGTTGGTGCTAGAAGTGGTTGTGGTGGAAAATGTGGCGGTTGTATACGTGACGGAGGTGACAGTGGTGGGGTCGGCTGATGGCAGAGGTGGTCGCGGTGGCAGTTGTGATGGTGGGGAATGTGGAGGATGTTAAAGGAACGAATGATGCTACATAATTATTTATGATTATAATTGACCCGCATCGCTGGTACACCAGCGGTTTAGAGCGGCAGATGTGAATTATGTGGCTAAGGTTACATCTCAAAATCTCTATTTTATTTTGAATCTCAATGGAACCTATATATATATATATATATATATATATATATATATATATATATATATATATATATATATATATATATATATATATACACACACAGAGATCCAATAGACACGCAATGAGACCGACAAATAATATTGAGAATTATATGTCGATTAGCTGCGAATAATAATCTAATTACTATTAATATAATTATCGAGTTTCGTACAGAAACCATATCGATCCTTCGCGATAAGATCTAATTATAAGAAAGGGGTAGAAGCAAACTATGTCGTTATCGGTCAAAATTAATTTAATAGCAAAGTAAAATCAACCTCGTAATTAGATATTTTCAACTAGTAAACGAATAAGAAGCTCATTTCCTTAAAGATTTTTACGTAGCTCTAAGGCTGTAAGCTTAAGTGTAAACACCTAGGGTTTGATGCAGAATACTCTTTTTTCCAACGAGTATAAAAGAAGGAATAAATGCAAAGTGATTACTCAGAAACGAAAGAAAATTGGAATTTGTAGTTGCAAAAATCATTGTGAGAGAGAGAGAGAGAGAGAGAGAGAGCGAGAGAGAGAGAAAGAGATAACAACATCAATATTCCAAAAGCAACATCACTACAATCCCAATCAAATAAGACCCAAAAATTTCATTTTTAATTTAATAAAATCAGTATTCCAAAAACAACATCAATACAATCCCAATCAAATAAGTGTATCAAACATCATCTCATATAAGAGTAAAACACAAAGAGGTGGAACGATGTGGTGTGTGCCCTGCAATCATCCTGAGCCCTTCCCTTTGGAACTGGAAGTGCCTGAAACATAAACTGAAAACCGTAAGCACAAAGCTTAGTGAGTTCCCGCAAGATACCACATACCATATATATATATATATATATATATATATATATATATATATATATATATATATATATATATATAACACATAACGGGCCCGACCAAAATGAGTGTAACGGGCGTCGCCCTAACTTGCATAACGGGCCCCGCCCACTGAGTATAACGGGCCCTGCCGACATACAGTTCATATAAGCATAACAGGTAATAGCATAAAACATAACCATCGGGGCCCCGCCCAATAAGCATACATACACACATACTATTGTCACAAAGAGAATTCTAACATAATAGAACATGGGTCGACATTGGTGCCTTCGACTCGCTAAACAATTGGATTCCAATTTATAACCATCAATCCATACTTAGGGTAAAAAGACCATTTTACCCCTTACCTAGTTTGGTCTAAGACTAAGCCCAAACTCTTAATCTAAAATGCCCAGAAACCAACTAACCATCCAACGCCCAAACAAGGCCAAATTTTCCAAATTGGGCCCAAAATCTTACTTGGGCCTTACCCCAAGGCCCACCAATTTTTCCTAGTCCAACACTTGCATTCATATGGCCCAATAAGACCCCAAGCATCTAAGCTCAAAATATTGGCCCAAAATCAAAGCCCAAAATGCAAAGTCCATTAGACTGAGTACGCAATTCGTACTTAGTTGTACGTTAAGCATACACGCTTTACGGATTGTACGTTGCATGTACTAGCTTGTACGCCCATCATACTCCTCTATTCAGCCATCCGTCACATTAAGCCCTTATTCCCTTAAGACATAGCTCCACAATGTAGATCCAACATCCTTGAGTTGGATTATCACGTAAAGTTGCTAACTTTATGTTCTTGCATGGCTAAACGAAGCTCTTAAAGCTCTAAAGTACTTAATAGGTGACTTAATACATGCATGTGACCAAAAATCCCATAACACTTGCATCTTTATGCCTAAGCAGTCCATAACAAGCTCAGATCTAAAATAACAAGTCCTTAAAATGTCCTAACTCCTCAAACCATCCCAAAAGGGACCAAAATCATAAAAACTACGATATGAAGATATCTATCATGGAGAAGACAAGGTTGGGACTTGATACCTTAATAAGTTTGCAATAAGGGCGATGATTCTGGATCTATAACCTTCTCACCAAGCAAAGCACCTTTTATCTTCTTTACTTCCTTCACAGAGAGCAAAACAACCACCAAAGTCTTCTTAAGGACTCAAAAACACCACAAAGGAGGCTAAGGTTCGATTTTTTTGGGTTTTGTAGGCTTAAAGACTAGTAAGGAGGCCATCTCTAATGACTTAAAGTGCTTATATAGGGTGCAACACCCTAAATAAGGGTTTCATTAAGTCGCACGTACGCCCCGCGTACATAAGTGTACACCCCGCGTACATACCCGAAGTCTAGATCAAGCCTCACATCAGTACACTAAGCGTACCATGGGTTACGCCCTGCGTACTGGCTTCTCAGCATGGTACGCTAAGCGTACCACGTGGTACGCCCCGCGTACTACCCAAGGACCAAAATTGCAACTTGTAAATAATAAAGGGAAATAATGAAACATACCAAGATCCAAGTGTTACATGACCCGAACTTTTAAAAAATTTAAAGCTCCTAAGCTTCCACCGACCGATAGGTCGTGCGAAGTGCCAAGCGCCCCTAAATCTTGCCAATTTACGCACTTGTAGGATCGGCTAGGCTAGTCATGCATGTAGGCTTAGTCCATCTCTTGATTCACTTAAAGCCTTTGAAGGCCTATCAAGAGAAAGACATTATAAACCCTCTAAATCTTTTCCCCCACCTATGTGGGATAATGGGATACGAGCCAACTTGCATTTCCACAATAATTTTTAAGCAACCCCTACTCTTTGGAAAGTTTCCTTTCACTTTGACAAATGATGTCATTTGGGTGTCACGGATATTAAACCCTTGTTTTATATGAACAAAAAAGAGGAGACGGATTATATGGTATCCTTATCGGTTTAAACGAAGAACCTTATCACCTCCCTAGTTTATCCCCACACATCACCTTGCATCTTTCCATTCTCATTGAGCACAAACATGGCCATGCGTTAAACTTCATTTGAGGCGGCACCACCTCTAGATCATATAGGAAAAGTTTTTCAAAATCTCTATTGGATGTCTCTAAAACATTGTTAAGAGCCTTAACTCAACTTCATTCTCGACAACGGCACATTATCCTACCTCACATGGATATATCATTAATGATAGTACCTTTTTTATCTTCCAGAAGGCAATGATGACTTCGTAGTATACTGCGATGTGTCACACCAAGGAATGTGATGCGTATTAATGCAAAAGGAGAAAGTCATAGCCTACGCCTCAAGACAACTTAAGGTGCATGAGAACAACTACATCAACCACGACCTAAAGTTGGGAGCGGTAGTTTTTGCCCTGAAGATCTGGTGTCATTACCTCTACGGAACAAAGTATGTGGTATACATGGATCATAAGCGTCTGCAGCACATATTCAATCAGAAGCAACTCTATATGAGGCAAAGAAGATGGTTAGAGTTGTTGAACGACTATGACTGTGAGATTCGCTACCACCTAGGAAAGGCTAATATTGTAGCTAACGCTTTGATACGTAAGGAACGAGTGAAACCTCGTAGAGTGAAAGCCCTTAAAATGACTATTCAGTCAAATCTAATCTCCCAGATTACAACTGCTCAGCTCGAGGCTTTAATGGAAGGAAACATTAAAGAAGAAAGCCTCAGATGTATGGAAAGACAGCTAGAAGTAAAGGATGATGAAATCAGATATTTCATGAACCGAGTATGGGTTCCGAAACATGGAGGAGTCAAGGAACTAGTCTTAGATAAAGCTCATAAGACTAGGTATTCCATTCATCCAGGAGCGGACAAGATGTATCTAGACCTGAAGGCCCATTATTGGTGGCCGAACATGAAGGATGAAATTGCGACCTACGTCAGCAAGTGCCTAACATGTTCGAAGGTTAAAGCAGAACATCAAAGGCCCTCGGGATTACTATAGCAACCAGATATTCCCGAGTGGAAGTGGGAGCAGATTGCAATGGACTTTGTCACTAAGTTTCCAAAGACTACTGCAGGTTATGACACTATATGGGTAGTTGTCGACTGATTAATCTAGTCTGCCCACTTCATACCGATAAAAGAGACGGACAAGATGGAGAAGCTAACCAGAACATACCTTAAAGATATTGTCAGATTACATTGGGGACCCTTGTCCACTATCCCTGACAGAGATAGTAGGTTTACCTCTCGTTTCTGGCGGAGCTTGTAGAAATACCTTGATACGCGCCTAGATATGAGTACAACTTATCAACAATAAACTGATGGTCAAAGAGAAAGGGCCATTCAAACGCTGGAATGCATGCTCATAGCTTGTGTAATAGATTTTGGGAATGCATGGGATACTTACTTACCCCTGGTTGAGTTTTCATACAACAATAGCTGTCACACGAGCATAAAAACGACGTTGTTCAAAGCACTATAAAGGCGGAAATTTCGTTCTCCCATTTGTTGGATGGAAGTTGGCGACACCCAACTAGCCAGGAAGTTCGCAGGGGATACCTTACGAACAGGACCAAAGATCATCCACGAGACGACAGAGAAGATAGTGTAGATAAGAGAATGCATGAAGGCAACACGTGATCGACAAAAGAGCTATGCTGATATGAGGTGTAAGCCCCTAAAATTCCAAGTGGGAGACAGGGTGATGCTCAAAGTATCTCGTTGGAAAGGAGGTATAAGGTTCGGAAGGCGAGGTAAACTAAACCCAAGATACATAGGACCATTCGAGATCCTTGAAAGAATAGGTTCAGTTGCGTATCGACTCAGATTACCTCTAGAGCTTAATAATGTGCACGACGTCTTTCATGTGTCAAATCTTAAGAAATGACTTTCTGACGATACGCTCGTTATTCCGCTTGATGAAATTTAGGTTAAACCTAACCTGAACTTCATCAAAGAACCTGTCGAAATAATGGATAGAGAGGTCAAACGACTCAAGCAGAGTCAGATTCCCATAGTTAAGGTACGATGGAACTCTAAGTGAGGACCAAAATATACATGGGAAAGAGAAGGCCAAATGAAGAACAAGTACCCTCACTTGTTCTAAAAGAAATCCATCGACAATGTAAAATTTTGGGACGAAATTTCCTAAACAGGGGGAGACTGTGACAACCCTAAAAAATTCTATCACTAGTCACCATTAGGAAATAATAGGAAAATAAATGTAACAGAAAGCATTGTAAAATTCGATTTTTAAGATAATAAGAATCAGATACGCTGTAACATTTATTTGCTAAAAATCGTCTATTAGGCTCTAAAAATTAGCGATCAAAAAGCTGTGACGTTTTCCGATTCGGTTAACATACTTGGATAGTACTCGTTAATATGATCTCAAGGATATAAGATTCGTAAAAATCCGCCTCCGAAGGAGAGAGTTATGGATTTTATAAAAATAGAAATCAACCGCGTAGTTAAAATTAATTACGTCGAAACGGTACTTAGAGATTGGTTGAGTTTTGACTAAAAGTGCAAAAAAGGAGTTTCGTAGTACTCCTCGAGATATAAACTTTATGAAAAAGTTTATTGAAAATGACATCCACGTGAGTAACTTATGATTTTTATAAAATCATTAATTCTTACCCCCGTTGGGCTCGAAAATGAAAGTCAAAACCGGGCAAAAGAACAAAAAGGAAAGTTGTAGTACCTGTTGAAATGATCACATAGATATAGAGAGGGTGTAGACTGGAGCACACACGATGAAGTAATGATTTTTGAAAAAATATTTACTTGTGCGTCAAGTGCGCGCCATCGCGAGCCGCGCACCTGACACCAGATTTGATCATATTGCGAGAGACGTGGCTGAGTTGGGAGGGGACATGTGGCAACTTCCTTTGGAGCCACGGTGTTCAAATGCTCGCCACACATAACAAATGCGCAACACGTACCTCCAAAACTCGACAATAAATAGTGAGTTGTGTCATTCAATCCAACATACCTACAAAACACTCCCCTCTTTCTCTCTAGTTCATGTGTTGCCTCGTAGAACAGTTCCTGAAGTTCCGAGCTCGTTTATACCCTACATCAGCAGTTTCAAACCCTAGAGTGAGTTCATGACCCCTATTTTACCTGTTTTAAAATGTTTTCAGGGGGACTGCGGGAATACATGCTTAACAAATGATTTTATAAAAATATTTATCATATAAATATTAAACATTACAACTGTAGATACTATGCATAGATTTAAGCTATGATCTGTGGCTAAAAGATATGATACCCAATAATCTAGGAGTAGGTAATACTTAGATGTTATAATGGTAAAATCCCTAGGATACTTTAAGTACCTAGGAGTTATGCTATACAAGATTTAGGATATGCATTATACTTAATTGTTACACGGCCAAATGTCCTGTTACAATAACCATAATTAGGGTATATATATGACAATTTATATATATATATATATATATATATATATATATATATATATATATATATATATAATCAGATAATTATGAGAACAAAAATGTAATTATCGAATATATATATATATATATATATATATATATATATATATATATACACACAATAATAACTATATATATACAAAGATCATTCGATGATATATACTCGGAAGAGGGATACACACACACACATATATATATATATATATATATATATATATATATATATATGTATATATATATATATATTTATATATATATATATATATATATATATATATATATATATATGTACACACATATATATATATATATATATATATATATATATATATATATATATATCAAGGTTGCAAAAATCGCTCGACGATAGCTCGGCAGTGGACTGGGGTCAAGTGATTAATCGGCTAGGCGGAGATTAATCGGGGACCATTAATTATTAATAAATTAATAAATATAACATTAATCCTAAGAATATAACATTCTATATAACATTAATAAATATAAAATTATATTAATTAAAAATTAATAAATATAACATTATAACATGAAACTATGATTACAAAAAACCCCTTTGATCCTTAATACATCACATCTAAATAACTAACTATTGCATTGTGAATGTTGAATGTTGAGGGAACAGGAAGAGTTTTAGAAGCTTTCTTTCTTGGTCTCCCTCTTGGCTTCTTTGGTTGATTCGTTTCAAAGGTCTGAATTGGATAGTAACCTTTAATTAGAACTTTAACACATTAAAAACAAATTAACACATTAACAATGAACCAAACATTATCAATCAAATTAACAGTTAACATGAGCATATTTGAGAAGTGAGTTTTATAATCACTCCACTTAATAGTTAACATGTTATGCTTAAATGAAAAACATCACTCAACCTAACTTATAAATGCTTAACATATCATTAACAGTTAACAGGCTATGCATATGTGCTTAAAAGTTAACCTGTTAAACATGGAGGATAACTCAAATTACAAAACAACTTAATAGTTAATTAAACAATGAAAAATGGTTGGAGGAGAACTCAAATTACAAAATTAAACAAGAAGAAGTGGAGAATTAAACAAGTTGTTTCCTGTTCCTTCCAATTAACCCTCCCTATAATCACTATTCAGTCAATTAAACAAGGAATGTGAATCAAAATTCACTTAGACAAAATATCAAATAGTTGGTGTGCACTTGTTGTGACGGATTCAACTATAAGATAAACATCGATTCAATTACACTACCCCATTACAATCCCTGAGATATCCATCAACACGGATTCAATTACAATTTGCGTCATGGACTGAAGAGCTAACCTACATAACAGATTCAAGGGAGTTGTGACAATTTGCGATTCGGAGGGCGTCGCTGGAAAGGAATGGTGGAGCAGATCACGATGGTTGGGTCGACAATGGAGCAATTGTGGGAGGAAAATGGCAATGCAGGAACGATGGTTGAGCACGATTGAAGAACTAACTGACGATGGAGTAGCAATGGAAGGATAACGGGAAACGAATGGAATAAGAACATTTGAGATCGCGTCATCACGTTTGCTTCAGGGGTGTCATCACGTTTTCAAATCAGATACCTTCGATTCAACCTCATCTTTCTTCGATGGCTAATGGCTAACGATAGCAGGAGAGGAGTCGATGGCTAATGGTTAATGGCAGCAGGAGGAGAGGAGTCGGAGTCGAGTAGGGTAGGAGTCAGACCATCAAGAAAAATGGGGTAAAACGTAAGGCAAAGGACATATATGGAAGTGTAAAAGCTTGAGCATCCCACATCGAAGCTGGGAACATTCTATCAAAGAAAATAAACTCCATAAAAGGGAATCCTTCATATGAAAACAAATGCAGTTATGTTTTAGGCTAGCTGGCTCCTTTGAGCCGGTGGGTCCTTTAGAGTCAGCTGGACCGATTTGGTCCGAGTTGGGCCGGTTTTGACCGATATTGACCAAGGCCGCCTAGCCTAACCCGCTAGCACCTATTCGTAGGCGGTTGGAGGCCACCAAGCGTCTAGGCGCCGATTAATCGGCCGCCTAGACCGATTTTTACAACCATGATATATATATATATATATATATATATATATATATATATATATATATATAGGGGTAATTATGACAAAGACAAAAGATTAAAAGATAAAAGATAAAAGCATATGGTAAATACGTTACTGAGTTGGTTATTCATCCAAAAAGCCTTGATTAAATTCGGCATATCCCCAATAACTATAATCGTTAATCTTGCAAGAGCTCGGAAGTTATGTATAGATCCATATGGGGCCCTAACAACCCCACCTGCGATTGCTAGCTACAATCCCGACAGAATACCTTCCGTATAAGTTACTATTTAACATCCGATGAAGCGTCGTGATCAGGGGTACATTTACGGTTGTAGCGTCCATTATAGGGGCTCACGTTAGTATATTAAAAATTACGTTAGAGCTTGGATTACCACTAGGAACGCCTGATATGGTAATTAAAATACGTTAGGATCGATAGAAATTTTTAAAAGATAGTAATTTAGGATTAACAAAAGACAGTCGTAATTATAATATGTTAGGATCGTTAGATATCCTGAAAGGATAGTCATTTAAGATCATTAAAAGATATCTTAAAATATAAAAAAACTATTTAAATAAGAATGGTTTTCACTAAAGAAAAGTATTCTTAAAAGGAATTCAAAAATTAAATATAAAAATTGGTAAACTCACCAACATTATGTTGACTTTCAAAAGACATGTATTCTCAGGAATATGAGTGTGGTAGAGTGTCCCCCGATTATGAAGGAAGGTTGCAAGGAAGTTGTTGAAGTTTAGTATAGTTAGTTTAGGTGTTTGTGTCTGTGTCTAAAATAATGTAATCTTTCAAAAATCAATATAAAATAAATATTTAAATATACCATTTTGTTTGATTGTACCTGTTGCCAAGATCCAATTATCCCTACATCGCACTGCCTATTATTTTCGCCAACGGTTGGTCATGGTGTGGCAGATTGGTATCAGAGCCTCAAGTTATAGCGAACTAGTAATTCCTTAGGAAATACGACTATAGCCTAGGGCATAAAAACTCTAAACTAGTAAAATCTAATAGAAGTATTAATAATAATAACTATACAAATAAACTACTCTTGGTGAGGTGTATAGATTGGAAAAACTTGTCGATAGGGTTGTTGGATTTCAGAATAGCTATATGACAAAATGGTCATGCCCTTTGACTTTTCCTAACTGGCCGAACCTTGTAGTTTAAAAGTGCACAAATATAGGGTTGAATAAAATACCCCAATCAAACATTAATCAAATAAAGAGTTGTGTAAACTCTTATAAATACACCCTCGTATAAAAAAATATATTATCCACTCAAATTACAACTTAAGATTTTAGGTCAAAAACAAATCCTAGGTTTAGTTAGTACTACGGCCGACCAACAACTAGACCTAGAATGTGCAACTAATTTTTATTATGGTCCGACTGACACACACTCAAACCTGGATGCCATAGTTGACAATCTAAAATGCTTAAGGATTTATGGATCTGTTGGGTATATGTGTTGCATCATTGTGATTATTTATTTAGTCCATTTTGTAAACGGGTTGGGCCTGTCCGCCCGTCATTTATTATTAGGATTATAGTATTTTAAGGTGCATGCATGCACCGCATTTTGTAACATAACCCTACACGCCTCTACAGTAGCAATTCTTCATAGAGTTCTTCTGAGGCTGTGACTTATAATCATTTAGCATATTTTGATCTATTTGCTTTGTTCTTATTCTTTACCTGTTTGAATCTATTCGATCTAAATAGGATTCAATCCTAACAATTGGTATCAGAGCAGGAGAATGTGTAATCTATACACATCTCTTCTGTTGAAAGAAGATTTTTAGGGTTTCCGCTATTATTGGATCTTGTGCCATCCATCATCATCGTTTGTTCATCTATTAACGCTGATCTTGATCTTAATATCACCTTAATCTTGTTTACACATCTGATCCATACAGGTTCTGTTCGATATACAAACATGCATTCAGAAGATTCTCACGTTAACTCGATAAATCTCTCAAGCGACATTAGATCCACAACCAGGATTCCAATCTTGTTCCCTAGTGAATATGAAGTGTGGGCATTGCATTTTGAAGTCTACGTCCTTCGGCTAGAAGACAATGGCTATCTGATCTGGGATGCCATCACAGTTGGGGCGTTTGTTCATACTAGAACTAGGAGAGAAATTAAAACTCAGGCTGGCTATAACAAGCTTCTTCTTGAAGTGAAGGATGTTCCACAAGATGAGAAGGAAAAGTTAATTTGCAATGTCAGTGCAATGAGGATTATTAGGTTTGCCCTACCACCAGACACCTTTCGTTTGGTTAGTTCATATGATACAACAAAAGGTATCTGGGATAGGCTTAAGGAACTGTACTCTACTCACACTGATCTGGAGCATTCGACTCAAACGTTACTGCTGTCAGAGTTTGGAGCTTTTGTGCAAAAGCCTGAAGAAAGTTTATATTAGACCTTCAATCGATGCAATCATCTTCTCAGCAGTATGATGAAACATAAAATTGGACGTGAACTTATTGAGCAAAAAGTCACGTTCATGAATGGTATAAGATCAGAATCGAAGGCTATTGTTACTACGGTTAAAGTACATGAGCAGTTTAAGAACTACATGTTGGCTAAGCTTGTCGGTATCCTAAGGTCACATGAAGACGAAGTAACAAAAGAAGGGAAAATTGTTTCTGGAGTAGGTTCGTTGGCACTGGTAGCTAAGGGTAAGAAGGCTGCAGAAGATGATGATTCGGAGTTTGAGTTCTCCGATTGTGAACTTTCTAAAGAAGAGTTCGCAATGATGGTTTCCAACCCAAAGAGGTTCGCACAGAAGAACTTCAACATGAACAATAACCAAAACTGGCAGGGAAGCTACAACTCTGAGAAGGTGAAAGAGGAGAATGCAAACAGTTCTAAAAAATAAGAGGACAAGAACGAGAAGAAGCTCGTGGGTGACTCTGGCTATGATTGTAACTACTGTCATGGTAAAAACCACCTAGAGAAGGAGTGTATGCTGCGAAGGTTGAATGATAAGAAGGAAGGAGAAGACGATGAGACTTACCATCTACGAAAGCTCAAGGAGATAAAGAAGAAAAAGAATGCTGATAACTCTATGCTTGCTTTGATTGTGCAGGAAAATGATGCTGATGATGAGTTTGGCAGGGTTGAAGTCTGGTCCACTGATTCCGAAGATGAGCAGGTTCACAGGCCTACACATGGAAGAAGTTTCGTATCGAAGGAAGAAGATTCGTAGTTTGGAGGAAGATGCTTGATGATGACTAATGATGTGTCAGGAATGAAGGGATATACTACCGATTGTGACCATGTTTCTGACAACTGCTTCGCTGCAAAAACTGTTCCTGAGCAAATAAGCGAGTGCGAGCAGGTCATCAACAAGGTCAACTTTATTCTCGAAACTCTAAATATTCCCTTGTCTCGTTACGAAACTGAACTAAATGATTTAAGATTCACTTTTTCAAGTTTTAGTGACATCTTAAAAAGAACCCGTTTAGCAAACTCTAACCTAAACGATCAAATCAGCAGGGTTTCGTCAAAGAGTGAGGAGAGACGCATATGGATAGAGAATATTGAGTTTGATTTATCTATGTCTAGGGATGAGTCGATTTATTTACAAAGGGATAATTTGAGTCTTTTAAACAGTGTAATATTTTTTGTTTGATTGCCAAAAGACTTTACTTCAATGTAACTCAGTTGCATCTTACTTGTGGGATTGGTGAGAAAATTCACAAAATGGTTTTACCCTTCCTCGAATTCAAAGAGGACGAAATTAATGCTGACTGTTACAAGTGTGAATCCATTGTCTCATCTGACGAAAGTTCAGATGCATACCGAATTAGACTAGACAAAATCGAATCATTCATTAAGTCCAAACGTCACAAAAACATGCTCAAACAACTTTGGATGAAAAATACAAAGAGCAAATCAAATCCCAAACTGTGCAAAAATTTGACTCTTTAAGCACCAAGTTAAATTCAGAAAACAAGCTTAATGTTGAAAACGTTTCTGAATTTGACGATGAAAGTGATATGAGTGAAATCTCGGTGGAGGATGAGATTGACTGTTCTGAGTTTATTAAAAATGAACCTGTCCCTGCAAATGTCCTAATTTCTGAAGATTCAGTTGAGTTCGCACGTATTTCTAAAAATAAACATGAAGTTTTAAAAGCGAAAGCGACTGTTTTTCCTAAAGTCCAAACTGTTCCTAACCTAGTTTTTGCAACTAAAGGACTAGACAAAAGCCAAACAGCTGAATTAGCGTCCATGATCGATGATGACAATAAAGATGGATGTGATGAGTACTTCCGGTCTACTCCAATCGACAATGCAGACGAAACCAAAGGTCTATCTGAAATGACCTCGTGGAGAACAAATAGCAGATACGTAGCAGAACCCTTAAACAAAGTCAATTCAAGCTACGAAAAGGGAAGTCCAAGTGGAACTAAGAGTGTTCCAAGTGATACATTGTCAATTCGAACCGAAACCCCTACCAGAAAGCCAAAACCTAGGGCCAATATTCACAAATCCTCAGAGCAGTTCGCAACTCAAAAACGCCAAAGGAATGCGAGATATAACAAGAATCTTAAGGAAAGAAAGCAGTTTTGGCAGTCTAGGAATCCAGATTTCGTTCATAAAGAAAAAGTCCATCCAAATGTGAAAGTCCCTTCATCTGTGAAACCTAAGACCTTTCAACAAAATCATGCATCTAAGGTCTCCCATCAAAAGGTTTCTCAAAAACCATCTTTTCAAAATCATGTGAAACCTGTGCAGAAAACCAGCTCTCACATCTTTTATAAGAAGAATGTTTTGGATTCAGTCAAGGCTTCACAAGACGTGAAAGGCAAAACAAAGAAGGTTTCAGAGTCTAAAGTTCCTCTAAAAAGATCTGAAGCCAACCTTAAGCAAGTTGAGAAAAAGGTTGTTAAACAGCAAATCCAGAATAAACAAAAGAAACCATCCACCAAGGATGCGAATTTAAAAGATAATAGGATTATTGTTTTTAAAATCACAAAGAAAGATAAAACAACCTTAATAAAACAAACATATCTGGTTGATCCTTCTATTTCTTTTCTTGTGAAAAACTCACGAGGGCCCAAACAACTTTGGGTTCCTAAATCTGCTTAACTTTCGCAGGTAATACGTGATGAGCAGGAAGGAAGAGTTGCTAGAGTATAGAGAACTAAAAGAAGATGGAAGAGTGAAGTTTGGAAATAACTCACTTGGATAGATTACAGGATATGGGATGATCACTAACGGATAATTTTCTATTCGCAAAGTGGCATATGTAGAAGGACTGCAGCACAATCTTATAAGTGTTTCACAGTTAGTTGTTGGCACAGGATTGAAAGTTTCGTTTGATGACGAAGGATCAGAAATCATTGAGAAAAAGACAAAGTCAGTGCTTCTAAAATCAAAACGCAAAGGAGAAATGTACCCACTGAACATGAATCCTATTCGAGGGAAGCCTGCCATTTGCCTGCTGATAAAATCACCTACAGATGATAGTTGGCTATGACATCGAAGACTTTCGCACCTCAACTTCAAAGATATCAACAAGCTTGTTCTTGGTGATCACGTGCGAGGGCTTCCTCTCTTGAAATATGACAAGGACCATCTCTGTGCTCCATGCAAAATAGGGAAGCAAAGCAGGAAGAGTCATCCAACTGTAGTGAATATGAAAGTCATTGAACCACTCGAATTTCTGCACATCGACCTCTGTGGTCTTTCTGCGATTGAAAGTATTGGTGGTAATAAGTATATTTTCGTTATTGTAGATGATTTTTCTCGTTTCACTTGCATTTATTTTCTTAAGCAGAAATCTGAAGCCACTCCAAAGTTAGAAGACTTCATCAATCAGATTGAGTTACAATTGCGAAAGTTGGTTCGCAACATTCGCATCGACAATGGGTTGGAATTCAAAAACCAAGTGTTTGAAGAATTTCTAACTACGAAAGGAGTAACGCATAACTTTTCTGCTCCTTATACTCCACAGCAGAACGGAGTCGTTGAAAGGCGAAACCGCTCATTATGTGAAGCTGCGAGAACCATGCTTTCTTTTGCGAATCTGCCTCTCTACTTTTGGGCCAATGCGATAGGAACAGCATGCTTCAACCAAAACCGTTCAATCCTCAACAAGCGATTTTCTGTCACTCCTTATGAAATCATAAACAAACGAAAACCTAACGTAAAGTTTTTCCATGTGTTTGGTTCCAGGTGTTTCATTTTCAACTCTAAAGAACAAAGGAACAAATTCGATGTGAAAGCTGACGAAGGTATCTTTTTGGGATATTCGATGACCTCCAAAGCATATAGCGTTCTCAACAAAAGGTCCAAAAGGATCGAAGAAACCTAATATGTCACATTTGATGATAACTATTTACAGAGGTTTCAGAAAGCTGATTGTCAAACAAAGGAGATCTTTCCACAAGTGAATGCAACAACAATTCCTCTCTCTACTCTCTACGATGAATTTCTGAATCTTTTCGACGAACCAGAAAAAGCAATTTCGTCCGAGTCCAAGGCAGCTGACAACAAAGTCGACGAATTGAAGAAAATCATAGATGACGCTGCAAAAGGTATGAACCAAGATTCACAAAGTACGAATATCCCTCAAGACACGAACACAACAGTCCAGGGGGAGGGTTCAACTTCGACCTCCTCACATAACACACATGTTCAGGGGGAGAACGAAACCCATGATGTTAGTTTAGAACCACCTTTCCAGGGGGAGAATCCGAATCCAAAAGATGATAATAGTACATCATTCAAGGGGAAAATAGAAATGCGAATGATGATTCGGATGTACAATCAGAATTTGAAGAAGTGAATGCGGAATTGGATCCATCACATGATCCAAACTACCCTCCATTAGCTAAATGCACCGAAGATCATCCGAAATCTCAAGTCATTGGAGATTCGTCTTCAGGTGTTCTTACGAGAGCTCAACAAAAGGCGAAGCGAACTGCAGTATTCTCTAAAGTGGAATTTTGCATGTTCAATTCGTTTATCTCCAAAATTGAACATAAAAACGTTCAAATTGCTCTTGATCATTCTGATTGGGTGCAAGCTATGCAGTAGGAGCTCAATGAGTTCGAACGAAACAAGGTATGGAGACATATTCCCACTCCAAAAGATGCATCTGTTGTTGGTCTCAAATGGGTATTTCGCAACAAGTTAGAGAAAGAAGTCAACGTCATACGAAACAAGGCACGATTGGTTGTCAAGGGGTATTTCCAGGAAGAAGGCATCAACTACGAAGAAACCTTCGCACCAGTTGCAAGGTTGGAATCTGTTCGTATCTTCTTGGCTTATGCAGCACACAATAATTTTGAAGTATACCAGATGGATGTCAAATGTGCATTTTTAAATGGGGAACTTGAAGAAACAGTGTATGTGGAACAACCACCTGGGCTTATAAATGAAAAATATCCCAACTAGTGCTATATTTTGGACAAAGTGGTCTATGGTCTGAAGCAAGCTCCAAGAGCCTGGTACGAAACTCTTACTCATTTTTTGAAACATGATAAGTTTAAACAAGGTTCGATCGACCAACCTTCTTTCTCAAGAAAGATGGTGACCACTTGATGATCGTCCAAATATACGTTGATGACATCCTTTTCGGTTCCACTAACCCAAGCTTAACCGCTGAGTTCTGAAATTTGATGGAAATGAAGTTTGAAATGAGCTCCATGGGTCCGATTAACTTTTTCCTTGGCTTGAACATAAGGAAGAGTCAGGAAGGAATCTTTATAAATCAGGAAGCTTATATGAAGACCTTGCTTGCCAAGTTTGGAATGGTAGGAGACTCAAAGGTGAAGGTTCCAATGACATTCGAAACAAAACTAACTCCTTCTCTGGAAAAACCGGCTGCAGATATGACACTTTATCGTCAAATGATAGGTTCACTAATGTATCTAACTGCCAGTCGACCAGATATCGTGTTTTTTGTTTGTTATTGTCCTAGGTTTCAAGCTAATCCTAAAGAACCTCACATGATCGCTGTCAAGATCATATTCAAGTATCTTAAACGAACATCTTCACTTGGAATATGGTACCCTTCAAAGTCTGGTTTCTTTGTGCAAGCATTTTTGGATGTTGATCTTGGAGGATGCAGGTTAGATAGAAAGAGTACAAATGGAGGATGTCAATTTCTTGATGGAAAACTTGTCAATTGGCAATACAAAAAGCAAACTTGTGTTTCCTTATCAACACCTGAAGCCGAGTACATAGCTACTGCCTCATGTACTTCCCTGGTCATATGGATTCAAAGTCAACTTCGTGATTATGGCCTGAACATGAAATGAATCTCACTATATTGTGACTCCGAAAGTGCCATTCGTATTTGTCACAACCCAGTGCAACACTCAAAGACGAAACATATAGCACTGATGTATCACTTCATCAAAGATCATGTAGAAGATGGTAATGTTGAGATACATTTTGTTAGATCTGCTGATCAACTAGCTGACATATTCACAAAAGCCCTGCTGGAATCAACATTCAATCATATTCTTCAAGGCTTAGGAATGATGGAAGCTGAATCAGTTCCAAAGCCACTTTCGCTTTCACAGCGACACTTTCGCTTTTGGTTACACTTTCGCTTTCGTAGTCTATAGGATGTCATGCTCATCGATGTGAACGCTCACAGTAATTCGCAGTCATCTTTTTGTCCTGCGAATCGGTGCGAACGCTCGTAGTAATTCGCAGTCTTCCTTTTTCTCGCGACTCCATACGAAAGTTTGAAGTGTCTCACGATCAATTGTTCATCGTGGTTTGGAGCGTTTTATATCCTTTTGTATATTATGTTTATTTTTTTATTTCTGTTTCATTTTTTTTAAATTCAAAAATACAAAATATTCATTCGTTTCTGTTTAATTTTTTTTAGGAAAAATCAAAAATCCAAAAATATTTCTTTCTGTTTTTATTTCTTTTCAAAAAATTAAAAATACAAAAATATTTTCTTTATTTTCTTCTCTCTTATTCTACTTATTTCAAAATACCAAAATTATTGCATGATTGAGCAGGTTTCATGTCAAGAATCTTGGTGATCTCAATTACGAATGATGGGGGAGGTATAAACTTTCTTATCTATATACTAGTTTAGTGTCCCTAGAAGCATGCTGATGTATGTTGTCTAAAGCCTCAATGACTCTATGTTAAAGCCTTAATGATTCGATAACACCAATCGTTTCTTCCCAATAAGGTTGTTCATTCACATAAGTCTCGAGTTACCTTACTCTTCTCATTATGAGTTATGAGTTCGCTGCTTGGTCACTTTCGCATAGCAAAGGTACACTACTTTCTTTGGAACCACCTCATACTCTTCTCCATCACTTTCGCATTCACCAATGTAACCCTCGAGACTCTCAGATATTACCACTGAGGTTTATGGTTACACAATTTCTGTGTTAATGATCTTCAATTCGTTATCACCACGAATTGAGTGAAACCCAAAATCCAACACACTTATAGGAATTGACGGTGAACAATATACATGTTCTAGACTCTTCACCAAGGAATTAACGAAACTCCACTTTCGTGGTCTGTACCAAGAAATCTCTTTTTCTTTTGCGAGATCTTAATGAAATGTTCTAGACTTAAGTCGTTTCAACCCAATAGATCCAGTTTTTATTTTTTTTTTTGAGATTTCCATGCGAATCCATGTCACTTAAAATAATTCCAATGCTTACTTGTTCAATTGACTACACTGGTCAAACAAGTACTCCATTCGAACTTTCGGACTTATATCAAGTTTCGTAGTTTCGTTGGAGATAGAACCACCCAATAAAGCCTTTTAAAGATTCCTTTCACTGTTTCTTCATAAATAGATGATCTTAGTTCAACGGGAAACCACACGAACACTTCTTAGTCTCTCTTGACTTCGAAGGAAGAGATCTTTGCCCGGGATCCACTGCTTTGTGAGACATCACTAAAATCCCATACATATGCTTTGCTTTATTTCTTTATCTTTGGCACACTCTCGCATGAAGATCCTTGTGATTTTCCAACAGTCTGGTTCATGGCACTCACATTTATTTTCAGTTTCGCAGCTCAACTAGAGTTTACTTAAAAGCAAAAGTTTGTATCTACATGCGAAAGGTGGTACACCACTCGACTGCGAAAGGGAGAAATAGAAGCGACAATTCTAATGGATAAGATTTCAAATGGGCGCGTGAAATTTGAAACGACGCTTGGTTGTACGCCGCCTGACACCTTTTTCTAACGTAACGGTTGTCACATCGCGTCTTTTTAGGCGATGTTTCAGAGGAGAAAACGCAACCGTCACCATGTTTTCTCTCTCCTTGTTAATGTTATAAAGGGTTTTTCGACGCTTCATCGTTCCTCACCATTATAAAAAGATTTCGAAAACACTCAAGGCGATTTTTCTCTCTACTGTTCATCATCTTCTTCAACAAGCATCCATTGCCGCCTCATCAGAAACCCCTTCACTTCAAGATCAATGTGCTCAGTCGTTGCTTCTTGCCATCAAGCCAAATCAAAACTTGATTCTTGATCTCGATCCTCTTAAGTATGACAGCTTCTTGCTACCCATTGTTGAGTGCTTGAAATACTCTCCTCTGGTTAAAGCCTTGACAATCATCATAGATCCTTCCGATGTCTCTCTTATCCAAAGCTTACTCGTCTGCTTGCTACATCAAGGAGGAACAAAGAATCACCTTTGAAGTTCACAACCGAAAAACCTCAATCACCAGCTCCCACTTTTGCTCCTTACTAGGGCTTGATCAAAGTGATGATATGGTAGACCCTGATTCCATCTCCAAATTCAGGAAGCCCAATCTGCCACCGCAATGGAATGGGCTGTTTACCCTATTGTTCAAAAGTTTTTCGGAGCGTGTGACTTGATCGGATTGTGCCAGTAAGTTATTTATGATCATCATGTATGGAATCTACACTGCAATCAACATCGATTTTGGGGCTGTTCTTTGGGCTCAATTGGTCCAAAGTACCCATTCTACAACTCGACACAGTGAAATTTCCTGTGCTCGCTTCTGGACAATCATCGTTCGAAGGGGAATTGAGAAGCTCCAGATTTCGGTGATGCAAGACTCCTTCATGTCTGCCATCTCAATCTTTAACACTACCAACATCAATTTTTGTTGACAACTCCAAGTTCTCATTTGTTGGCTCCATTCCTGAAGCCATGTTTCGCGATGTTCCTGCAGCAAGCAAAATTCTTGAAGCCTACAGAAAACTTCCAGTTTCAGGCTTTCTTCCTTTGACTCCTGAGATGCAATCGATCATCTATGAAGTTGACAAACCAAAGAAAGGAGGGAAGAAAGGACGTAAGAAAGGAGAAAAGAAACAAAGTGCTCAATAGGGTCCGTCTGAACCTGCTAAAACCCCCAAGAAACGAAAGGCACAAGCTGGCTCATCTGCAACCTCCTATTCCAACAAAGAAGCGAAAGGTAAAGAAGGCAAATTGCAAGCCCAGATCTCGAACTCCCAGTGAAAGCGAAGGTTCGCAGTCTTACACTCACTCACACGTTCGTATTGATGGGGATGAGCCTGTACAAAACGAAGACACTGCAACAACTTCACAACCTGAGGTTTCGGAGCCGATTTCTACGAATCCTGTCTCAGTTCCTATTTCCACTGATTTTGTTGAGAATGTCTCTATTCCCTCTCCCTCTGCCACTATTTCCACACCCATCACTATTTCTCCATGCCCACCTGTCTCATTGGGTGTTTCACAATCCCCACCTATTTTCACCGATTCCACTACCACACCAACAACAACTGTTGAGCCTCCTATTTCTGTCAACGCATCTGATGCGGGGGCAGGAGCTTCAAGTTTCATAATTGGTCATTCCACACCACCCATTTCTCCTATTCGCCAAAATGACACATATATGATATACGGTGATGATGACGAAGACTACGCAGGATTCACCTACAGTCCATTTAACATCAGGACTGAAAGTGATGACGAAGCTCCCGTCATGAGAGAGAAATCAAGGCAATACACGAAAAACTGGATTCGTCGATTCAAGCTTCAAAGACATCATCCAGCGATGATTATTCGCAAGCAACGGTCAAGTCCCTTCTTGAGACCCTTACGACAGAGCACTCCGGCAACCTTGGAAAAATGAACAAGGCGGTAGATGCTTCTGCTACTGTTTGCAACAACACGACCGAAAAAGTCGATAAAATAATTACTGATGCAAAAGTATTCATGGAGAAGTTCCAGAGCTCCTTTGAGTCCAACACTACGAAGGCTAATGAAGTCATTTCTAGCCTGGGCTCAACACTTAAAACAGAGAAGGCGAAACTTCAAGAGGTTCGCACTGGTCTTAAAACTGACCATGATCAGTTCAATTCATCCATCTCCTCGCAGATCTCTAAGCTTCATGATGACTTAGCTACAGAGAGAAAAATAATGGATGTTCTTGCCGTAAAGACTAAAAAGGTGAAAGTCTTAACGGTGAAGTTGGAAAACGCTGGAAAACGAGTCAGTGATCTACTATCTGAGAAAGCAGCTATGAAGAGTTGTATAGCAGATGTAAATGGCATGCTGTCAGATATTATTGAGACTCGTGACTCAATTGTTACAATCACGCTGAAGAAGCATCTTTCTGAGAAACTCAGGCCCGTCTTCTCCATGCTTCACAGACTAGAAGGTGTTCCAGAATCAAGCTCTATTCCGAAACAAGGGGGAGAAGGTGTGTCTCAATCCAAGAAGGAAGACCCTAAACCTTCAGTCAAGCCCATTGTCAAGAGTAAAACCGAGCCTAAAGGCAAAGAAAAACTTTTTAGTGAGGAACCAATTGGTGACAACAGCAAAGATGAAGATCTTGATGAAAATGAGCTCAAAAGAAGAAAAGAACGTGAAGCTCAGATGGATAAGCATCAAAGAATAATCCGCAAGGCTGAAGCGAAAGAGAAAGCAGAACGCAAAGCTTAGGTCACACTGGAAAGCCGAAAGCTTTTATTTCCAGAGTGGACTTTGAAGCGAATTCAAAATGAAGTTGTGGATATTCCGAATCAATATTAGCTGGAACCGGTTGTGTGATTCGAGCTTTAGAATACACAAGATTCACAACTGGACTTGCCATTAACTCCGAAAGCCTTCAAGTTTTTCTCCTTTGTGAAAGTAGCGAATGTCCCATCCACAGATAGCAGCGCTGATCATTTACTCTTCTCGTTCTATCTCAAGCATATGAAGCCACAATATGAAACGTGGAGTGCTAGCAAGATTACAACAGTGAAGGTCACAGGTCCAATCGAAACCAACAACTTCCCAAATGCGAAGTTCAAGGTTGTGAGAGATTCTTCTAGTCAGGTTCACAAATTCACTCTTGCAGACCTGACTTGCCTCAATCCCTATGACTGGATCATGCTTTATAATTTATTGCTGAGAGACGGACAGAAGTACGAACCCGTTATTGCTCACCACAAACTGATGTTATTTTCGTATGTTCAAGAGGTAGGCAAAATGGATGTGGAAATTGTTATCGTACTACGAAAGAAGCCCTCTGTTCTCCGTAAAGAAGTCCCATAAGATTTTGAGAAATTGAAGCATGGGAAGATATACAAGGAAGGATGGTATGTGGTATTTCAGGCGCGAGAACGAAACGATGCAGACTTTCATAAGGCATGTTTCTTCCTCCCTGATAAACATCTGTACACTACCGCTTGCCTGGAGTATGTTTTGGACATGGTCAACAAATACAAGGGTAACAGCAAGGGCGACAAGAAGTGTTTTTCGGATATGATTCCATGGTACATCCAGATTCAAAAGGTTCTGTTGAACATCATTTCGAAATTTTTTGAAGTGCAGAAGCGAACTCAACCTTGATAGACTCTCGCCTCAATTGATGCAAAGGGGGAGATTGTTGGGTATATGTGTTACGTCATTGTGATTATTTATTTAGTCCATTTTGTAAATAGGTTGGGCCTTTCCACCCGTCATTTATTATTAGGGTTATAGTATTTAAGGTGCATGTGTGCACCATATTTTGTAACTTTGGAAATAGTCTTGTAACCCTACACGACTCTACAGTAGCAATTCTTCATTGAGTTCTTCTGAGGCTGTGACTCATAACCATTCAGCATATTTTGATCTATTTGCTTTGTTCTTATTCTTTACCTGCTTGAATATATTCGATCTAACTAGGATTCAATCCTAACATGATCGATAGTTAGTACACCTAGTTAGGAAATTAGGATGAAGTCTATGGCTATAAGATGATCACATCAGTAGCACTAATCGACTCCCCCTAAGATTAGAGTCGTATAAAGTGGTACGCCTAGAGAAGTTAAGGATTTACATCGTAGGGTTCTTAAAATCAAGTCTGACTTACTACACGGAGAGTTCCGTTCATTGCTCAAGGATGATGATCTAGGGAGCGCTTACCCGACCACCCTTAGGAGAACATCACAGTAGATCTGAAACTACATACTATACACCTATAATTCCATAACTATATGTACTATGATTTTACTCTTACCTATCATAAACATCTAACCCTTTTGGATGTCTTATGCAGGGCGGTCGGAGCAGGTGTGATCATCAGGAGCTCGTCGATGGAGGATATATGGCAATGGTTTTCTCATCCTTCCCCAGAGCAAGATCAGGTGGTGCGACACTCCCCATTGATGGAGGGGGAAGAGTACGATCCGTGGATGTCGAGGCCACCTACCCCCACTGATACAAAGTTTATGGACATGACATAGTTATCCATCATTAATCTGGGAGTATGAATTTAGACGTAGACACTTGTCCCTAATCCGAGAGTATGGAATGGGCAGAATTATTGATCCGAGAACATGGATTAGACCTGGGAGTAAGAGGTAAAATTTAAGGTCCGAGAGTATGAATAATCTCGCTGTGAGGATTGACGGGGTGGGGGTAAGAGTTGATTATAAATATGGGGAAATTGTATATTTTGTGAGTTCTAAATTATATATATGATATAACATTGTGGGATTGAAATCCCTATGTACTCACCAGGTTTCCCAACCTGACCCACTCAAGCTTATTTGTATGACAGGTGTCGATATGAAGTTACATTACACTGAGAGACTAAAAAAATGTAGATCACTAGTGTAAATAAATGTAAGTTTTGTTTATGCTTATGTTTCTGTATTGACGATGACATCCCAAATGTTTTAAAATGAATAAAATACATTTCTTAGGAAATGCTTTGATAACGTATTTATCATGTTTTTCTGGGAACAAATTCCGCAACACTTTTATTTAAAATATTACTCTGATTTTCAAACAAAGCATAAACAAAATCGGTCTTTTCTGGCCGTGAAAATGGGGATGTCACAGTTGGTATCAGAGCATTAGTTTAAGCAAACTAGGAATATGGATTTATTTCTAGACTTAAACTAAGAATACTAAGCGATGATCGTGAGGAGTGTGTCTAATAAAATTTAGGTAATACACCTGAATAGACACAAGCACTAGCTAATTTAAGGAAAATGCCTAACTTGCTTTTATGTGCTAAATGATTTATGATGCTTTATGATGGTAAATGTATGATCGGATCTATGGTCTGTTGCCGACCGGATTTGGAAGCTTTATGTGTTCAGATTTCTAAACGTTTAAATATGGTATTAGAACTTGCATGTGACTTTTCGGAGTGATGGGGAGGTTTACACGTCGGTCGTAAATAAAATCTCTCCTATCTTAATTATCGTCATTACACACCAAACGTCTGATTTGGTGTATAGATCAAAATGGCAAGAACCCGAAGTGGAGTCGAGAACGCAAATGGAAACAAGAATCAACCACCAGTGATTGAGCAAATACCTGTTGTAGTAGCCGCTCCTGAGCCAATCACGATGGCCGGAGTGCAAGCATTGATCAAGATGATGTTGGATCGTCAAATGGAGGAAACAAGGCGTTTAGTTAAACAAAATCGAGAGGAACTTACGGTGCCTATTGAACATCCCGAGGTGAATGAAGGGCAATCTGAGGAAGGGAACGATAGCAGGACCGTTGGTCAAGCTAATCCATCGGTGATTAGGAGGAACAATCAAGATGACGGAGTCAAGAGGAATGGATGCAAGTACAAAGATTTTCTAACTTGCAAGCCATCGACTTTCACTGGGAAGGAAGATCCGATCGGAGTCATGGATTGGTTCTCGGAGATGGAATTAGCCTTCATGACATGTGGTTGCAAAGGCAAGCTACAAACCACGTTTATAGTACGTCAGTTCAGAGGAGGCGATGTTCGCTGGTGGAACACCCTGTGGGAAGACTCTAAGCCCCAATGAGCCCCTGCAACTGACTTGGGCAGAGTTTTTGGTGCAATTCAAGCGCAAGTACTGCACGGCCCAAACCCTGCTCGAGCTAGAGAACCAATTCCTAACTTTGAAGAAAGGAAGCATGTCCATCGATGAATACACCAAAAACTTCACGGACAAAATGGAGTTTGCTTTGCGCCTTGTCCCAGATGAGCTGACAAAAGTCGACAAGTACGCAAAGGGACTTCCTTGGGGGTATGCGGTGCCGGTACGTCAGGCACCTACTCTAGAGGCAACTATCTGGGCTGCCAAGTCTGTTGAAGATATGATCAAAGGAAGAGCCGCCAGCAAGGTTGAAGTTGGCGATAAGAGAAAGTTTGAAGGATCCACAAGGTCCGACGAGAATAAAAAATTCTCGTAGTCTAGGGAAGAAGCACAATGGTGTGACAAGTGCAGAAGGAAGCACATTGGGATATGCTCTAAAGAAATGACATGCTTCAAATGTGGGAAGACTGGTCATTATGCCAGCGAATGCACCACCAAGAGAGAAGTCTGCTTTATGTGTGGTGAGGAAGGACACTTCAAGCAAGACTGCCCAAGGAAAGAAGAAGCTGCAAAGCCAAATGCACCACCAAAACCGAAGGCAAAATCATTTCATATGATCCTTGACGAAGCAGATGGCAATGCAAGGAGTCAGGAATGAGGATTGATACCCGAAGATCAAGTTGTGAAGAAGCCATGCGGATAGTATCAGGAAGTGTAGCCTATTAGAGGCATAGTATAGGTTGAATTTGAACATCTGTGTAATCGTTTCAAGAAGTAATATAAACCTTGGCTTTGTTATCTGGTGTGTTATGTGATTTTCTTGTATGGTGAATTGGAAAACTACGAGACAATACTTGGGACGAGTATGACTAGGTGTGAATGGTAGTAGAGGCCTATACTACCGGAAGCACAGGACTCGCACTTGGATAAGGGAAAGTCACAAGGTTACCAAAGAGCTAGTAATTGATTCCATTTTGTTCAAGTATGCCATTACCATCGTTTCGGTAATGACTAAGAAGAAGATTGTTATTCCGAACCAAGTGGTCATACCAAATCGAGTCCGACTAAGATGAGTATGTTAAATGGTTCAGAGAACGAAGTTCGATTTCGCGTCTGACTTAAGATAAAAGATTTAAATAAAGGATAAACGAAGCAATCAGTAGAAGTACCGCGATTGTTGTTAAAGTAAGAAGATTGTAGCTAGAAGTGCTATATGCTAGAATGTGATTATATCACATTACAACATGAAGGAAGGTATAGTCTGTTCTGGAATTTGACTCTAAAAGACCTGAGTCTAAGCGTCGCATCATACGATGAGAGGTCATTAGAACATGACCCATTGGTCCATGGTGGTAATAAAAGAACTTATCCAAAGTTTGTGAAGAAGAAGGAGTATCCAATAAGGATCGAGATTATGCCTTAAAGGTCATGATTGAAAGTCTAACATGAGACAGAGAGCGGGAGCAAGATCGAGTACTGTCTGTGGTCAAGAAGTCTAAGAGTTAGATACTCATTCGAAGGAACATAGAAGTTACGATTATTACCTAGGATGAATAGATAATGTATGGAGTCATTATACAATCCTGTTTCGTTGATGATTCCGGGACGTAATCATCCTAAGGGGGAGATAATTGTAACGCCCGCAAATTCGGGCTAGTCAATTTAGAGACAATGAGCATCAAAAATGAGTTTTTGATGGAAGACTATTTAGAAGGAGTAATCTAAACCAAGTTTTACAATATGTCACAAGGGTTCTGTACATATAAAGAACGTCGAAATCCGAGTTATAACGAAGAAGTTATGGCCCGTCGAAGTTTCGCGACAAAACTGGCACGACACTACGCGACGTAAATAGTGAATTTATGATAGAGTGCTTTTTATCCTTAGTAATCTAAACGAAATTTGTAGTATAATTTAAACTGAGAGCGTGAATAAAAAGAACGCCCAAATCTGACTTCGTATGAGGAAGTTATGATTTTTCTAAGATTTGGCCTAACAGTGCACGACCCGAAACTCGAATTTTAGATCGAGCAGTTTTTGGCCAACGCGACCTAAATTAGAATTGAAGATCTCATTAATAGGAGCTCGACGATAAAAATACAGACGAAAACGAAGTCCGTATGTAGAAGTTATGAAATTTACGCAGTCATTTAACATTATAATATTCTCATACTATTATATTTAAAATCGGTCGAGAATTACCCGACGGAGTCAAAAGGAAATTTGTAGATCTTGTCTTTACCTACGCGTGGATATAAAGAACGTCAAAAACGGAGTTCGTATGCGAACGTTATGAATTTTTAAATATTGGTGGTTTTACCTGCGTCCGACGCCACGTGTCAGCACCAGACTTCGCCTTGGAGCCTACGCAAAGCTCACGACGTGAGCACCCTTTCTCACAACGTGAGAAGGCCCAGACAGCCTATAAATAGAGGCATAAATCACCCCCAAAACTCACACCTTTAATACCCTTTCTCTCCCATTACCCCCAAACCCTCTCTTCCATTCCCTAGCACCTCCTAGGTGTTAGAGGCGAGTTCCGGAGCGCCAGAAGGCTCCGAATAGAAGAGCCTTCGGCTCAGAAACTCTGCTTCGACGGAGTCCAGTTTTGAGAAAAACCCGCTGTAAGTGAGCTACGCCTATCCTATCTTTAGTATAACTTATGTTTCAATATAGTATCATTATTATGAACCTATAAATAAGATTTATCAGTGATTCAAAGTCGTTATACTAATTGATCTACTTACGGGAATGATGTCTAGGTTGTGAATTAGTGAGGTGTTTAAAGTGGGATTTCCAAACAGTATACTTCGTATACCAAACAGACCCTACCTCCGATATGATCCTACCTGGTTGTTCCTTACTTGATAGATCATGAAGTAGACTTTGAGCTAATGATGAATCTAGACTAATAATTAGTCGCAATAAAGATTAGACTAAAACATAGCGACAATAATGCTAGGTTTCGTCGAAGGAAAATAGAATCGTTAGAAGCGAAGCGTTGCCCGAGTTTGGAATCATCACTTTAACAAGTGAGTGCATAGTCCCTTTCATGAACATGATTTTAATACAAGTATTGATTGAAGTATTAAATATATGTTTATGTACGAGTTATTTGAGGTTGGCTGAAATACATGTTAAAGAACATACCTGATTACATATGATGATTTAGGATAAAGAGTAAACCTAAATTAATTATGAGGAATATTGGGTAGTATCTTCTTACGAGTACGAGTGAGTTATACTCAGAGAATAGAACTTTAATATATGTCATTGATCCGGGAGCATGGATTAGACATAGTCATTGTCCCTAGTCCGAGAGTATGGATTGGACATAGTCAAATGTCATTAATCCGAGAGCATGGATTAAGAAATAGTCAGTTGTCCTTAGTCCGGGAGTATGGATAGGACATAGTTATCCGTCATTAATCCGGGAGTATGGATTTAGACGTAGACACTTGTCCCTAATCCGAGAGTATGGAATGGGCAGAATTATTGATCCGAGAACATGGATTAGATCTGGGAGTAAGAGGTAAAATTTAAGGTCTGAGAGTATGAATAATCTCATTGTGAGGATTGACGGGGTGGGGTAAGAGTTGATTATAAATATGGGGAAATTGTATATTTTGTGAGTTCTAAATTATATATATGATATAACATTGTGGGATTGAAATCCCTATGTACTCACCAGGTTTCCCAACCTGACCCACTCAAGCTTATTTGTATCACGGGTGTCGATATGAAGTTACATTACACTGAGAGACTAAAGAAATGTAGATCACTAGTGTAAATAAATGTAAGTTCTGTTTATGCTTATGTTTCTGTATTGACGATGACATCACGAATGTTTTAAAATGAATAAAATACATTTATTAGAAAATGCTTTGATAACGTATTTATCTTGTTTTTCTGGGAACAAATTCCGCAACACATTTATTTAAAATATTACTCTGATTTTCAAACAAAGCATAAACAAAATCGGTCTTTTCTGGCCGTGAAAATGGGGATGTCACAGACGAGGAGCCCTATGAGGAAGAGGAGACACTGGAGGAGGATCCAGACGACGAGCAGGCATGAAGAGATCCAGGTGACAACTCACCATATCCCAACTCGTCATCCCATGGTGATGGACATCCCGAGACTCAGGAGGAGGACACTCTTGAGTCAGAGCCATCATCAGAGTCTCCAGCCTCAGACCAACCTTCTAGTGTGTACGCCTCAGGACCCCGAGTAATCTACTGCACTAGAAAATCCATTCCTATTTCATCCCAAAAAAGAGCAGCCTCACCCTCATCATCCCCAAATCCATCCAAGAAACCTTGCCCTACCTATAAATGGACACCCGAAGTGGATGAGTGCATCTAGGAGGAAACATAGGCCACTACGAGATCGAAGAGTCATCCCAGGATCTAAGACACGACCCTATTCCCCAGAATCCCATAGATCGAGAGATTTCAGTGTTTGTTCTACGTGTGGCATGACACGAGGATCACATACATTAGTTAGAGGAGGATCACGACTCATTGTTGAGGGACGTTAGAATGTTGACCGATGCAGTCAGAGGTTTAGAGGATAGGAGGCATTTTGATGAGATAAGAATCCTCCACTCTTATGATCACCTAGAGGAAATCCATTCTCTAGTGCATCATCAATAGATCGATATAGAGAGTCTCGATCAACGCATGAGAGAGGCAAAGTTATGATTTTTGGTTTTAGAAATAAGGGCAGCCACTCTGGAAGCAATGATCGGGTGCCTCTAGTAGCAGTTAGCCCAGATAGTGGTATTGTTGGTATTTTACTTTAGGTTGTCGTAGATAGTTATAGACTTGGGTAGCTAGGAACTATGATATTTTTGTTGGGTTTTGAGCACTATAACACTCCTATGGTGCACATGCAACCCTAAATGCGTTGGATCTATGTTTTCTCTAATTATACATGCATTTTCTTTTTCCAAAGCATTCACCCTAGCTAGAATACAATTGAAGCTATATAATAAAAAACATAGTTTGGATGCTTACCTCTTGAGTAGAGTAGAGTTCTTGACCTTTGAAAGCTTTAGCACCTCAAGTGTGATGCCTCTATTGGTTCACAAACACCAAAATGCAAGAGGAGGTTTTAGGAGAATAAGATGCTTGACTCCAAAGAGGGTGTGTCCGATTTTGGCTTATGGGGTCACTATTTATAATGTGGAAAACACTAGGGTTACACTTGGTAGACCCTAATGCCCCATGAATTTTCACATTCTTATGCTCCATGGGTTAACCTCCATGGACTATCCATGGATTATCTTATTGGTTTAGCCCAACCATATAGTCATGGATCATTAGCCCACATTACAAGAATCATTGATTTACATAATCAATCCCCATATATTTAATTAGTCTCTTTTGATCACAAAATTAATTCCAAATTAATTCTTGATCAATACTAATTAAATAATATTAATATATTATACTTGTAATATTTTAATAAAACACAAATAACCTTATTCTCAAAAATCCTTCCTATCAAATTGCATTGGTGAAGGTAACCCAAAAAGGGACAATACTACAATCGGGTCAAGTACATACCAGTAATAGTTATGGGCTTAGACACCAAATCCAACAGTGTCCCACTTGGATAAGTCTAATAAGTATTACTGCTAATTCACTTCAGGATTCAACTTAGCAATCCTAAGCTTTCAAAATCCTTTGTCAACTCTGACCCAGTCAGTGACGCATCCTTTAGATAAGTGATCATATACTCCTCTGTTCTCAAGATATCAGGTAGACAAATACATCGAACAATGTCATACTCATTGTCCAGCTGTTTGTTTCCCGATTTCTGATTCGTCTGACAAAGAACATAACTGAACACATCAATTTAGTTCTGACCGGGCCCGACACATAAGTCAAAACAGAATCATCGAGGGGCCCAATATATCGCTTTTAATCCTCTTAGGAT
This sequence comes from Lactuca virosa, assembly GCF_052849685.1. Classification (NCBI taxonomy): domain Eukaryota; kingdom Viridiplantae; phylum Streptophyta; class Magnoliopsida; order Asterales; family Asteraceae; genus Lactuca; species Lactuca virosa. The sequence goes on from NC_136433.1 coordinate 240,531,439, forward strand.
AAAAGGGAACATATAAACTTCGACATTATATGCTTGTACTAACTACTCATTAAATCATGCACAACGATATGTTTTATAACATCAAGTTACTGATGCGTTTTCGTATCATCAATGCATAACCAACTTGTAGTCAACAACTCATATATCTTGGTTTGAATACTATAAGATATTATCGTCTTACAATTAGTTGTGATAAATACCATGAAGTAATTCAGATGTGCGCGGGTTGAATCCAATACTCAAATCTTATTTCAGAAGTACTCATGAATGGTGTAGCAAACCTGTTGCTATGCTTAACTCCTTAGACAATCTTACAAGCCAACTCATGACAGTCTTATTTCATACTTAGTTCCAACGTATGATCGATTGTGGATAGTTTGAATAATAATAATAATCATAATTTTATTATTCTGGAAGTCAAAACATGCAAAATGAAACACAAGAATAATACTAATCCTATATGGCCCCAAAACTTGTGAGCGTAAATAAAACACCTTTTATTTAATTACCATATTGATTACTCATTATTCATTGTATAATGTTTCTATTGATCAACTTAATACTTGAATTAAAACAATAGTTATCCCATGCTCGAAGTATGCACGGTATGTTTACCTATGGTCCTTACTTTCTGCAATAAATCAATTTGATAACATTTCCAATTAAATTCATTTCACAATTCCAAATCTTTAAGTGTAAGAATGCCAAATTCTTGCCACTATTAGAATGTGCTAGTTCCAAACTATTATGCAAAGATTCCTTTTGTAATGTCCCGGTACCAAAAGTCATAGAGACTTGACTAACGGTATTACAAAGTATTCCTTTGGAGATTGTTACAAGACAATTCCATGGAGATGAACTCTTAAATTCAAAGTACATTCCTTTGAACATCCTTCTTTTCATAAAAGTTTATAACTTACTCATAGATTCTTAATTTCCAACTCCCATTATGAAAACATTTCCATATTTGCCATATGACAACTCATTGTTAATAGGATCCTGTCTATTCATAATAATGTCAATATGGTCCATCCATTACTATACTTCCAATTATCCATAAGAAACCATTCCTTAGCGAACCTTAGTTTGTCCTTGGCAGTTGTTTAACCATTTTAGTCATATTTAGTTCTAGTCCTCTTTCCCTCTTAATGCCCTAGGCATTTAGAAAATTAGAACACATGAGTATCATAACATATGCAATCGACCCTATATCCGAAGCATATAGGACACGATTCATAATGTCTTACATAAAGACAGGATACTTGATCAGTCTTTTGCTATAATATTTCTATTTGCCATGTTTTCACAATTCGAACTATGAAGAGGGATGTCGTAATCATAATCGAATTTTGAGAATGGAATTAACATTTCTATATATAGAATTTCCTTATGTGGAATCTTTTCAACATAACATTCATATATGTCTTTGACTAAATTTGATTAAAAATCTCAATCTAAGCTTTTAGAATTGAAAAATGAAGTATAAGTTCCTCTCCCTTAATTATAGCAACACAACTTTTTCAAACCCAGCAACTTTGCCAATTGAAAACTTTGTTTTCTATAATTAACAATGCTAACTTGCAACACTTACCATAATAATTATGCTCCCACTAGCATAATAATTATTATCTTACTGGCATAACACTTATGCTCCCACTAGCTTTGACATGTATCCAAAATCAGCTGGACTTCTAGAAATCAATACTTATTGACTTTCTTACCAAAGTTTAGATTTCTGATACGAGATGCTTCGATAAGTCTTTATCTAAGCTTCTCAAACTCATACACCTTTCCTTAGATAGCTCACATATGTGTCTAAACTACTTCAGAACTTACAACAATAAGTCTTAAATGTGTAGGCCTTTTTCCATTTCTCACAATTCGAACTATGAAGAGGGATGTCGTAATCATAATCGAATTTGAGAATGCAAATATCACAAATGCTATCTCCTTAAAATCTACTTAGTGAAAGCGTTTCCTCACAATCATTTTCATGAATTGGAGAGAAACCTTATGACACTTAGATTTTTAATGGTGTATGTGTTCCTATCCATGTGAATTTGTCATAACCATAACCTTAAGACAAGGTTAGTTACAAATCCAAACTCATATGGACTGTACTTGTTCAATCTTAATTTCTTGCCACCTGGAAGCACAAGGGCTTACCATTGCTTCCAGGTTGTTATGCAAACAATTGAGATCTCACAGAATTCACATGCATAGTTAACCAACTGGAATGGGCACGAAAATAAGAATATGCCAACACGATAGGTTACAAACCTCAAGTTTTGTGCTAGTGATTAACAATAGGTTTATTCTTGATTAGTTCTTGAAACTTGTCAAGATCTTCAAGACTCCCACTGACCTCTTGACATATAAGATTCTCTTTGTCAACATTACTTGACAAACAAATATTAAAGAGTTAGTGCGATTTCTTATCAAGACAAACACTATTGACAATCGGTCTTAGTTGACCTTTGTTTTATCCAAAACATTACAACTTACCAATTGCAAATGTACAAGAGTAGAAATCATTTTACTCTACATTTGATAAGTGTTATAAACCTTTCTTAAGGTTATGTCACTCAAGTTACAATCTTGGAGTATGACTCTAAGATTTGATTTTGGAATGAACATGATACTCAAGTACTCTCCCATCTTTTCAGATTGGAGAAACTTTTATCTTTCTGCCGAGTTTGATTCTTGTTATTCGTTCTGCTATACATTGAGACTTTTCAATGACTCAAAATTATACTTAATCTTGTAAGCATAACCATATTTACTAACTTTAGTAAACCATAACAAATAGTCTTATCGTTCTTTGTGGTGGACCTAACCAGCGCACAACCAAGTGTACCCGATCCCCTAGTCCTTTACTTGACTCACATATACATGTGAACAAGGAATTAGTCTTAATTTCCCAAAGACGAAAATTCTCATTCATCATACAAAACAAGTTGCATGATCCCAAGTTTCTGTCTAATCGAAACTTGGGTGATGATAATCTTTCCTTATTTGGTAAATTTAGATACTACCACAAACGAAAGAATCAAATCCATATTGCTAAAAATACAAACATCAATTTTCACATATGCCATTGCAAGGAAATATAAAATAAGATAAAAATTCAAAATTTTATTTATTTATAAAAGGTGCGGAAAACTTTTCCCTACAATGCAATTAAAAATGAAAACAATGTTACTATATATTTCTAAGCAATCTATCATAACTCCTAAGCAGCAGCTCAAAAATCTGGTCATCGAACCATGCAATTGAAATCTATCTCTTCGCGATCAGACTCAACATTCATTTTCTTTAAGCTTCGTTTCTTTTCTTCGATCCTACAAAACATCAAAATGTAATCTTATCACATCATGTATTAAGAATCTACAAATAGGAACTTAATAGAGTTAGGTAGTGGACTTACCTGAAGTAGAGTCAAACCTTTTTGACTTTACCTTCTCTTAGATCTTTTAGGTATTTAGGACAGCTTCGCTTCCAATGTCCCTTCAAATGGCAGTAGAAACAAGTGGACTCTTTGGCATTTGCACATGGAACTATCTCAGAACTGGCTTTTCTCTTATGGTTAAATCTTTTGACCATATCCAATTCCCTTCCCATAGGAGAAGGGATCTTTCCTGGACTATCTATGTCATTACCTATGTCCATGGCAGCTTGGGAAGTAGATCTTCCAATCAAATTTGCTTGACCATTGCGCCAAATCATTGTTGATTCACCAGCAATAAGAAAATAGGTAAGATCAATAAGGTTCACGTCGCGGTCTGTCATATAGTAGTCTTTAACAAACTGACTATACCACTCGGGAAGTGACTGAAGAACCAAGTCAACATCCAACTTCCTTAAGAAAACGACACCCAACATTCCCAGCTTGTCAATGTGTAACTTCATATCCAAGACATGTGCACACATAGACCTTCCATCTTGGTGTTTACTAGCCAAAAGGGCTTGAGTGACCTTGAACTTTTCAAGTCTCCGAACTTGTGGGTCAGGGAGAATAATTGGAGGAGGTGGAGGAAGTGAAGTATGATATTGTGGAATATCATCTTCATGTGGAAAGCTTTTTCCAACAGATTCGGGAAGACCATAGTTCTCTGAACTAGACATATATAAGGGAGAAATTCAATTTTAGTTGATTTATGTCCTTAATATAACACCCAAAACGAAATATTAAGGCTAGGACCCAACACAATATTTTACAATTGCGAAAAGGGATGCCGTAATCCAATTGTAAAATATTTGAAGGTAGGTACATGACGATTTACCAATTTCCACCATGAAAAACAAAATAAATTATTAAGTTTTAATTGGTTTGAAATTCCTAGATCTTTGAGATTCATTGAACTTTTCAATGGCATGTTTAAATCTCAGTGTGCCCTTCAAGTTTATGACTGGGATGTCGAGGATCACAAACAAGGAGTGAATAACCATGCAAATTAGCTTGGTACACCCAATGTTACAAATCACCTAATCAATGTGTCGGTTAACCTCACACGCTCCATTGATCTATGATTAACATCAAGCTACCCTGTGCCACACACTGTTAGTCCCAAATTAGTGTGTCGGTTAACCACACACGCTCCACTAACGACTTAACAAGGTGAAAAGTGTAATTTCATGGATTAGCACCATTTTCACATTTTTCCTAAAGTAACTAAGATTGGGAATTAAATAAAAGTTTAGTTACTTTATACTTATCATTATACTTTTAACGAGGGAGTATTAATGTCCTATCCTACCCGTTCGGCTAACGACCCTCCACTAGTGGTGGTTGAGAGTGGACACCCATTAAACTGTCATTTTATAGGCAGTAACATTATACCCCCCTTATAGATTGGCTTCGTGAATGAGGCCTACTAACGGTTAGACCGACTTGTCTTATACATACATACATATATATATATATATATATATATATATATATATATATATATATATATATATATATATTATTAAACTTATAATATTATAAAGTATACGGTTTGCATTTTAACTTTTAAAACTCTAAGGTCTGGAATTGAAATTTCATTAATGTAACTTTTCAAGTTCCAACTCTTGAGGGCAAGTTTTGTAACTTGTCAAGACTTTTGAAATTCATAACTTATGGATTTTAAAGTTGCATAAATGAGATCTTTCTAATTCCATAACTTGAGGACAAGTTATGAACTTTTCATGACTCTTGGTATTTCATAACTTATGAAAATTAATGTTCCATGAATGGTGTGACTTTTCATTTTCCATAACTTGAGGACAAGTTACGGAGCACATTTAAAAGCATTTAGATCACTAATTTAACTAACACAATAATCAAATAATCCATACATGATCTATTCAAACTCATAAGAACAAAATAATTCATATCAAACAAATTTCATGTAATTGGTCTAATCATATAAACTAATACAAAACATGAAACTTTGACAATTATCTTTCAATTGGATGAGAATGATCACTACCATATCTTAAAAAAACATATTTTTATGATTCAAAACAGTTTGTGGTAATGATCATATCCAATTTTGGCCAAAAACACGAAATTCTACACTCTGATCAGCCAACTCGGCGAGTCCATGAACTAGACTCGTCGAGTAGCTTCATTGCTACATGGACTCGTCGAGTTCTCCAGTGGACTCGACGAGTTCATCAGGTAGAATGCAGAAAACTCAATTTTTTCAACTTTGAAAACAAGTAAGCATCAAATATAATAGAAAACAACCAATCTCTGATACCACTGTTGGGTTTTAAGCACTATAACACTCCTATGGTGCACATGCAACCCTAAATGCTCTGGATCTATGTTTTCTCTAATTATACATGCATTTTCTTTTTCCAAATCATTCACCCTAGCTAGCATACAATTGAGGCTATATAATAAAAAACATAGTTTGGATGCTTACCTCTTGAGTAGAGTAGAGTTCTTGACCTTTGAAAGTTTGAGCACCTCAAGTGTGATGCCTCTATTGGTTCACAAACACCAAATTATAAGAGGAGGTTTTAGGATAATAAGATGCTTGACTCCAAAGAGGGTGTGTCCGATTTTTGCTTATGGGGTCACTGTTTATAATGTGGCAAGCACTAGGGTTACACTTGGTAAACCCTAATGCTCCATGAATTTTCACATGCTTATGCTCCATGGGTTAACCTCCATGGACTATCCATGGATTATCTTATTGGTTTAGCCCAATCATATAGTCATGGATCATTAGCCCACATTACAAGAATCATTGATTTACATAATCAATCCCCATATATTTAATTAGTCTCTTTTGATCACAAAATTAATTCCAAATTAATTCTTGATCAATACTAATTAAATAATATTAATATATTATACTTGTAATATATTAATAAAACACAAATAACCTTATTCTCAAAAATCCTTCCTATCAAATTGTACTGGTGAAGGCAGCCCAAAAAGGGACCGTGCTACAATTGGGTCAAGTACATACCTGTAATAGTTATGAGCTTAGATACCAAATCCAACAATTTTTGGGTTTGAGGAAAAGAATAGCAGTGTAGCGAATATAGGAATCCGCTACTTCTTTTGTGTAGAATAGATCTTATTCCTGTTGAAACCACACTTGTACACTCTCTTTTGATTATGATAAACTGATGTAAACATTTTATGAAAATATATGAAAGTTTGTATGATGTAAACGTTTATGTGTGAATTGTTTGTTTTAATTGCTTTAAATAAGTTAGCCCTTCTAACTATGCAAGATAAAATAACAACTAACTTGTACCTTAAATTTAAAATCATGCCTCGCAATAGACATAATCCAGGAACGCCTGAAAGGAATCCCAAGACAATGAGCTCCGCCGCGATTGAGGAACCGATCTCCCAAGGTGTAGCTGATGCCATAGCAAGTCTAGAAACCCCCGATAATATAGGATCGGAAGGCAATGGAGGCGAGAGTTCGCAAGGAGACAATCGAGTGCCCACTAGAGTCTGTTTATATAAGGATTTTATGAACTGTAAGCCAAAACCCTTCTATGGAAATAAGGGAGTTGTTGGGCTGACCAGGTGGATAGAGAAGATGGAATCGGTCATCAAGATAAGTTTCTGCCCTGAAGACTATAAAGTCAAATTCGTCGCATGCAGCCTGGCATATGCAACCTTGAGTTGGTGGAACAGTTACACTAAGTCCATGGGCGTAAACGTAGCTAACGCCATGTCTTGGGATGAGTTGAAGCAACTCATGATTAGAGAATACTGTCCACAAGAGGAGATGAAGAAACTGGAGCATGAGCTGTGGAATCTGATGATGCAGGAAGCTGATATTGCCACCTATAGAAATCGCTTCAATGACCTAGCCACCTTGTGTCTCGGGATGGTTACCCCGGAGGAGGAGAATATAGAGAGGTATATTTGGGGTTTTCCTCAGCCTATTCAAGGCTTAGTCACAGAATAAAAACCTACTACGTTTAATAAAGAGATTAGTCTTTAGTCTGATCCATCAAGCGGCTCTTCGAGGAATGATGGTTCAGAAGGCTGATCTTCCCAAGGCAGAGGGTAGGAAAAGGAAATTTGGCAAAGAAGACAAAGGGAAATATAGTCGGTCATCAGAGAAGAAGAGAGAAGTGATTCGAGTGTATACAGTTGCAGCACCCTCGGTAGGGATTACTGCAGGAGGTAGTCCTAAGTGCAAGGAATATGGGTATCATCATCATGGAGCATGTTGGGTCTATACCAACTGCGGCAAGAGAGGTCATCTTGCAAACAAGTGTAGAACCCCGTTCAATAGAGATAGCCAAGCGTGCTATAAGTGCAAGGAAATTGGACACCTCAATAGGGATTGTCCAAAACTAAGAGGTCAGGGAGTTGCCTCTAGAGGCATAGCATTTGTTATCGGAGCAAGGGAAGTCGTCGAGGATCCGACGATAGAGATGGGTACATTCCTAATCAATAATTTGTATGTTAATATTCTTTTCGATACTGATGCCGATAAAAACTATATTACTCTTGAATTTAGGAATTTATTATATCACCCCTCTAATAAGATTAGGGAAGCCTATATAGTAGAAATAGCTAATGGCCATGTCGGTAGTATTAGGGAAATACATAGGAACTACACCTTAATTCTAAATTCTCATCCCTTTCTCATCGAACTTATACCAATGGTCATCGGAAGTTTCGACATCATTATCGGCATGGACCGCTTATCCGCTAACCACGTCGAGGTGCCTTGCTTTGACAAGGCTCTACGTATACCCTTACCTAATGGAGAATCCATGATCATCTTTGGCGAGAAGCCTAGTAGAAAACTTAGCATCATCTCATGCATGGAGACTAGGAAATACTTGCAGAAAAATTATTTTGCTTTCTTAGGTCATATTTTCGATAGGAAACACAATAAAAAGAAAAAGATCGAAGAGGTACCTCAGGTGTGCAAATTCCCTGAAGATCTACCCGGTCTACCGCCAGTTCGTTAAGTAGAGTTTTGGATTGATCTAGTCCCAAGAGCTTCCCTAGTAGCAAAGTCTCCTTGTAGATTGGCACCCTCGAAGATGCAAGAGCTCTCCAGCCAACTATAAGAACTCCTTGACAAGGGTTTCATCAGACCAAGCTTTTCGCCTTGGGAGCACCTATTTTATTTGTCAAGAAGAAGGACAGATATTTCCGAATGTGCATAGAATATATAGAGCTAAATAAGTTGAACATTAAAAATAGATATCCTCTACCCCGAATAGACTATCTCTTCGATCAAGTGCAAGGATCCATTTACTTCTCTAAGATCGACTTGAGATCATTATATCATCAACTTCGAGTCATGGAAGAGAACATTCCAAAGACTGGGTTCAGAACATGCTAGGGCCATTACAGTTCTTGGCCATGCCTTTCAGATTAACCAATGCCTCGACGGTCTTTATGGATCTTATGAATCGGGTGTGTAAACCCTACTTGGATAAATTCATGATTGTATTCATCGATGATATTCTGGTATACTCACGAACCAAGCAAGATCATGGGCAACACCTTCAATTAATCCTGGAGTTGTTAAGGAAAGAAAAGTTGTATGGAAAGTTTTCTAAGTGCGAATTTTGGTTAAGAGAAGTACACTTTCATGGGCATATGGTAAGCAGTAGAGGAATTCATTTCGACCCATCCAAGATAGAAGCAGTCAAGAGTTGGGAAGCGCCCAAGATACCAATGGAATTTGTGTCAATTTCTAGGACTCGTCGGCTACTACCGAATATTTATAGAGAATTTATGTCGTATAGACAAACCCCTCATAATGTTAACCTAAAAGGAAGTAAACTTTAGTTGGGAAGATGGGCATTAAGAAGCTTTCTAAAAAGTTGAAAGACATGTTGTGTCGTGCACCGATACTATCTCTTCCAGAAGGCAATGATGACTTCGTAGTATACTGCGATGAATCACACCAAGGAATGGGATACATATTAATGCAAAGGGAGAAAGTCATAGCGTATGCCTTAGGACAACTTAAGGTGCATGAGAACAACTACACCACCACGACCTAGAGTTGGGAGCGGTAGTTTTTGCCCTGAAGATCTAGCTTCATTACCTCTATAGAACAAAGTATGTGGTATACACGGATCAAAAGAGTCTGCATGACATATTCAATCAGAAGGAACTCTATATGAGTCAAAGAAGACGGTTAGTGTTTCTGAACGACTATGACTGTGAGATTCGCTACCACCCACGAAAGGCTAATGTCGTAGCTAACGCTTTGGGCCGTAAGGAACGAGTGAAATTTCATTGAGTGAAAGCCCTTACAATGACTGTTCAACCAAATCTAATCTCCCAGATCATAAGTGCTCAGCTAGAGGCTTTAACGGAAGGAAACGTTAAAGAAGAAAGCCTCAGAGGTATGGAAAGACAGCAGGAAGTAAAGGCTGATGGAACGAGATATTTCATGAACCGAGTATGGGATTCAAAATATGGAGGAGTCAAGGAACTAGTCTTAGACAAAGAACATAAGACTAGGTATTCCATTCATTCAGGAACGGACAAGATGTATCTAATGGGTTTTGAGCACAACAACATTCCTATGTGTTCATGCAATCCTAATTACTTTGGATCTATGTTTTTCTTTAGTTATACAAGCAAATAGAATTTCCAAAGCAAAAACCCTAATACTAGCATACAACTTCATAAATCAGTATGAAAACTAGGGTTTGATTGTTACCTTTCTTGTTATCTCATAATAACAAGTAATCCAATGATGAGCTTGACTCTTGAAAGCTTGAGTTCCTCACATGTTGCACCTCTAATGGAACCACAAACACCAAAAGAAAAGGATGAGTGAGAGAGGGGCAGAAATCACCTAGGGTTTCTCCTTGTGAATTAATGGTCGATTTCTAGAGGTCTAGGTGTCTTTATATAATTGTGGCTGCTAGGGTTTCCAGGTGAAACCCTAATTCCTTACTTAGGCTCCATGTAGCCCATGGACTTCCTTCTAGAAGGCCTTAGACGATTTCTATAGGGCCTCCTATAAATTTCGTCCAACCCATTCCAAGGTAGTCAAGCAGCCCAGTTTGCAACTACCAATGATTTGCATAACCATTCCCCTTTTAATCAGTTCCTTTAATCTCAAAATTAATACCAAATTAATTTTTGATAAAATACTAATTAAATAATATGATTTCCATTTAATATATTATTCTTATAATATATTAATAAATCATTAAATAACCTCTCTCTCCAAAAGTCATCCTGTCAAGTTGATATGGTGAAGGAAACCCAAAAGGACCATGCTACTATCAGATCAAGTACATACCAATTATAGTTATGGGATTAGACACATAATCCAACAGTATCTAGACCTGAAGGCCCATTATTGGTGGCTGAACATGAAGGCTGAAATTGCGATGTACGTCAGCAAGTGCCTAACATGTTCGAAGGTTCAAGCAGAACATCAACGACCCTCGTTATTGCTATAGCAACCAGATATTCCCGAGTGGAAGTGGTAGCAGATTGTAATGGACTTTTCCACTAAGTTACAAAAGACTACTGTAGGTTATGACACTATATGGGTAGTTGTCGATAGATTAACCTAGTCTGCCTACTTCATACCGATAAAAGAGACGAACAAGATGAAGAAGCTGACCAGAATATACCTTAAAGAGATTTTCAGATTACATTGAGTACCCTTGTCCATTATCTCTCACAGAGATAGTAGGTTTACCTTTCTTTTCTGGTGGAGCTTGCGGAAATCCCTTGGTACGCGCCTAGATATGAGTACAACCTATCAACCGTAAACTGATGGTCAAAGTGAAAGGACCATTCAAACATTGGAAGGCATTCTCATAGCATGTGTAATATATTTTGGGAATGTATAGGATACTCACCTACCCCTGGTTGAGTTTTCAAACAACAATAGCTATCACACGAGCATAGAAGCGGCACCGTTTGAAGCACTATATGGGAGGAAATGTCGTTCTCCCATTTGTTGGATGGAAGTTGGTGACACCCAACTAGCCAAGAAGTTCGCAGGGGATACCTTACGAACAGGACCATCGATTATCCACGATACGACAGAGAAGATAGTGCAGATAAGAGAATGCATAAAGGCAGCACGTGATCGACAAAAGAGGTACATCGATATGAGGCGTAAAACCCTAAAATTCAAAGTGGGAGACAAGGTGATGCTCAAAGTATCTCGCTGGAAAGGAGTTATCAGGTTTGGAAGGCGAGGTAAACTAAACCCAAGATACATAGGACTAATCGAGATCCTTCAAAGGATAGGTCCAGTTGCATATCGACTCAGATTACCTCTGGAGCTTAATAACGTGCACGACGTATTTCACTTGTCAAATCTTAAGAAATTCCTTTCTAAAGATATGCTCGTCATTCCTCTTGATGAAATTCAGGTTAACCCTAAGTTGAACTTCGTCAAAGAACATGTCGAAATAATGGATAGAGAGGTCAAACGACTCAAGCAGAGTCGGATTCCCATAGTTAAGGTACAATGGAACTCTAAGCAAGGACCAGAGTATACATGGGAAAGAGAATACCAAATGAAGAAAAGGTACCCTCACTTGTTCTAAAAGAAATCCATCGACAAGGTAAAATTTCAGGACCAAATTTCCTAAATAGGGGGAGACTGTGACAACCCTGAGAAATTTCGTCACTAGTCACCATTAGGAAATAATAGGAAAATAAATGTAATAGAAAGCATTGTAATATTCGATTTTTAAGAAAATAAGAATCAGGTATGTTGTAACGTTTTCCGATTAATAGGAAAATAAATGTAATGAAATAATAGGAAAATAAATGTAATGAAATTCAGTTGTGACGTTTTCTAGATTCGGTTAACATATTTGGATAGTATTCGTTAACGTGATCTCGAGGATATAAGATTCATAAAAATCTGACTCTGAAGGAGAGAGTTATTGATTTTATAAAAGTAGAAATCAACAACGTAGTTAAAATTAATTATGTCGAAATGGTACTTATATATTGGTTGAGTTTTGACTAAAAGTGCAAAAAGGAGTTTTGTTGTACTCCTCGAGATATAAACTTTAGGAAATAGTTTGTCGAAAACGGGATCCATATGAAGAAGTTATGATTTTTATAAAATTATTAATGCTTATCACCGTTGGGCTCGAAAATGAAAGTCAAGGCCAACCAAAACAACCAAAAGGAACGTTTTAGTACCTGTTGAGATCATCACATACATATAGAGAGGGTCTAGATTGGAGCACACACGAGGAAGTAATGATTTTTGAAAATATCTTTACTTGCGCGTCAATTGCGAGTCATCATGCTCCACACACATGACACCGGATTCGATCAGATTGCGAGAGATGTGGCTGAGTAGGGAGGGGACACATGGCAACTTCCTATGGAGACACAGTGTTTAAATGCACACCGCACATAGGAAAGGCGTGACGAATACCCCCAAAACCTGACTATAAATAGAGTATGAACCTTTCAATCTAAAACACCTTCAAACACTCCTCTCTTTCTATCTGGTTCGTGTGTTGCCTCGTAGAGTGGTCCCTGAAGTTCTGAGCTCGTCTCTACCCTACATCAGCGGTTTCAAACCCTAGAGTGAGTTCGCAACCCCTATTTTACTGTTTTAAAATGTTTTCAGAGGGGAATACATGCTAAACAAATGATTTTATAAAAATATGTGTCTTATAAATATTAAGTCATTTTATTATAAGCAAGATACCTTAGGATAGTATAACTGTAGATACTATGTCTAGATTTACTCTATGATCTGTGTCTAAAATATATGATGCATAATAATCTATGAGTAGGTAATACCGAGATGTTATAATTGCCAAATCCCTAGGAAACTTTAAGTACCTAGGAGTTATGTTAGATAAGATTTAGGATATACACTGTACTTAATTGTTATGCTGCCCAAATATCTTGTTAAAATAACCATAATTAGGGTATATATATGACAATTTATATATATCAGATAATTATGAGATCATAAATATATTTATTAGATATATATATATATATATATATATATATATATATATATATATATATATATATATATATATATACGCACACACACACACACATTCAAAGATCATTTGATGATATATACCCGAAAGATTTATGTACAAAGATAGTGTGATGTGCGTGTGTGTGTGTATGTATATATATATATATATATATATATATATATATATATATATATATATGTATAGGGGTAATTATGATAAAGATAAAAGATTAAAAGATAAATGATAAAAGTCTATGGTTAATACATTAGAGAAATGGTTATTCATCCTAAAAGCCTTGATTAAATTCCGTATATCCTTAATACCTATAATCGTTAATCTTGCGAGAGCTAGGAAGTTATGTATAGATCTATACGGGGCCATGACAACCCCATATATAGCCGTAGCGTCGATTAAAGGGACTCGCGTTAATAAATTAAAAATTGCCTTAGAGCTTGGATTACCATTAGGGACGCCTAATTTGGTATTTAAAATATAGTAGGATCGTTAGAAATCTTTAACAGATAGTACATTAGAATTAACAAAAGACAATCCTAATTATAATATGTTAGGATCGTTACATATCCTGAAAAGATAGTCATTTAAGATCATTAAAATATATCTTAAAAGATAAAAGTCTATATAAATAAGAAAGGTTTTCACTATAGAAAAATATTCTTAAAAGGAATTCAAAAGTTAAAAATAAAAATTCGTGCACTCACCAACATTATTTTGACTTTCAAAATACATGTATTCTCAGGAATATGAGTGTGGAAGAGTGTCCCCCCGAGTATAAATGAAGTTTGCAAGGAAGTTGTTGAAGTTTAATATAGTTATTTTAGGAGTTTGTATATGTCCCTGAAATATTGTAATCCTTCAAAAATCAATAATAAATAAATATTTAAAATATACCTTTGTGTTTGATTGTACCTATTGTCGAGATCCATTATCCCTACGTTAAACTGCTTGGTGTTTCAGCCAACGGCTTGGAAGGGCGTGACAAGTTGAGCCATTACTCGACCATAGTTCATGTTTAGTTTCATATTTGAATCAAAAGGAGTGTTCAATTCCTTAATATTCAAATGTTCAATTATTTTTTTATAAATTTTTTATATAATAAGATCGACTCATGGAAATTTGAGTGCTTATCCTTTTCACCTTGATACCAAGAATTGTATCAACTTGTCCAAGATCTTTCATCTTAAAGTTCTAGGATAGGCCTTCGTCTCAAACTTACCTTTTAGGTGAGTACCAATGATCAACATATCATCGATATGAAGACATATAACAATTGTGTATTTGAGTGTGCAATTGGCATAAATTCACATCTCTACACTATTGTGATGAAACCCGAAAGTAATCATAGTGCTGTCAAATCATGCCACTATTTGGGAGGTTGCTTAAAACGTACATGGATTTAATAAGTCTAGAAACTTTATTTTCCTGTCCAGGTATCATAAAACCTTCGGTTTGCTCAAAACTAATCTTCTCACTGAGATAACCATTCGGAAGGTTGTCTTCACATCCATTTGATGAATGTACAGTCCTTTTTAAAGCTGATATTGCTATGGGAGTTGTAATTGAACTAATCCTAGAAACAAGGGCATAGATATCAAAATAATCTATCACTTCACGTTGATTTTAGCCTTTAGCAACTAATCTTGCTTTATAGGAAGATGTGGATCCATCTGGATGATATTTTCTCTTGAATATCCATTTGGATCCTATGGGTCTCCTCCCCTTGGGTAGATTAACTAACACCCAAGTCTTATTCTATATAATCAAATCCATTTCATCATTGGTGGCTTCCTTCCATAGAGGAGCATCACTAAACAACATGGGTTCAATGAAGGTCTAGGATCATCATCTAAGTTGATGACAAAAATTACCTATTTCATCACTTTCATTTGAGAACCTACAACCAAGTAAGAGTAAAACTCATCTCCTATACTTTTCTCTTTTCTAGCCCTTTTACTTCTCCTTAGTTCTTCTATAACATTCGGAGGTCGAACGTTTTCTCGAAAAGCACTTGGGGATATTATTGGATTTTAGTTTTTAACATATGTTGAAAACTTTTCTTCAAATAATTCCACATCTCTCGATTATACGACAACACCTGATTCATCATCCAATAATTGGTAAGCCTTGTTGTTCTGGGCATATCCAATAAACACACTTTTTCAAAGCTCGATTGCCTAATTTGGATATCTTTGGATTGGGTGACCTATAGTAAACAACACACCCCCACACTTTAAAATAGTCTAGCCCAGGTTGCCTCCCCTTCCACAAATCATAAGGACTAGTAGGAATCAAAAGACTAATTATCCTATTATAAACATAACAAGGAGTTAATAGAACTCCCCCCCCCCCAACAGATTGTTCGTTAAACCTGATTTGTTCAACATGCAATTGGCCATCTTGACTAGGGTTCGGTTCCTTCTTTCAGCCAAACCATTCTGTTAGGGAGTAAAATATGAAGTTCTTTCATGTATGATCCCATTCTCTTTGTAGAATATATCGAACTCCATATTGAAGTATTCTCCATATCTATCATATTGAAGAATCTTTATATGTGTCTCATACTGGTTTTCAACCTCGACCTTATACAATATGAATGTGTCAAAAGCTTCATCTTTTGATCGCAATAAATAAACATGTAAATATTGACTCGAGTCATCATAACACATAATGAAATATCTCTTACATACACGTGTGATTATTCCCTTAAGTTCTGAGATATTAGAGAAAATAAGTTCTAGTAATGATGTAACACGTTTAGCACTTGGAAGATGTTTCTTAGTAAACTTAGATTTTACATTGGTTTCACATTTATCAAAATCTTTATTGTTTACTTTTATCATACCTTTAGTTTGTATTCTTTCAATATTTTTAGTATTTATGTGTGCTAAACGTTTGTGCTATAAAGAAATTGATAAAGCAATACAATCAGAAAACATAATTTCATTCACTTCAAATTCAGTTACATCATTGTTACTGTTGCTACCACTATCACTAGTAGTACCCCTATTATCTCTATCACTCACACTCATACCATTACTAAACTTAACATCTAACATAAAAACACCAGGCCTATATCCATCATGATCACCACCACCATTATTTAGGTCAAGCAAATACATTCAACACATGTTAATGGCTTGACCAACAATGAAGCCATTTCGGGTAAACTCCACTTGACCATTATCTATCACCAACTTGTAACCATTATTGTCAAACTTTCACCACAAACAGGTCCTTTCGAGATCCTAGGAACATGCAACACATCTCGAAGAGTGACTCTACGACCATTGCAAAACTTCAAGACAACCGTGCCAATTCCGCGAACACTCGCTCTATAACCATCAATGCATAGAACCATAGTTACTTCAGGTACATGACCATAAGTATGGAAATACGACTCACTCCCACAAACATAAACTATAGCTATATAATCCATAAACCAACCTGGGGCCGCCACGACTTGAGTAAGAGAAAAGATCATGTTGACTCCTCCAAGACCCCACGTTCTCCACCAAGTAGGTGGGATCCTCAACTACATTTACGGATCCTTTCGAGGGACGAAATTTTCACATGGGGTGTTCTCTTGCATAGAGGCCAATCTTTCCACAAACATGCCACTTTCTAGTCTTTTTTTTTATGATGATAGTTGTGCTTCTTGAAATCCTTCTTCTTAAGTGCCAACCCTTTTTTGTTCTTGAACACACTCTTACCCTTTTGGTCAGAACCCACTAGACACATGGTACACACTCGATCCAAATTTAAACTTCTTGTTCATGTCGCACGTTGTTGCTGTGCGGTATCTTGGTGGATTGTTGGCTACCCCGGTGAAGGATTTGTCCAATGAGCATTTTAGATATCACGCTGTAGAAAATTTAGCAAGCTAGGTTAGAAAGCTCTATCAGGGAGTAGACCCCGGTATTACTCTCTGATGAATAAGTTAGATGTCATATTGGGGTCATGTATTGAGTGAGATTGTTAGAAATTGCTCACCCTTCTTGGAAAGATCGAGATTCCTCTTATAGCCAAGGTTTTAACAAGTTCATGATCTTTCCTTTTGGGTCTTGCCTTGATCCTAAGGTCACAAGAGTAGGAACTTTTATCAAAATAATCTTTCCTTTTCCATGTTTCATGGGATACTACTTTATAGGTTGTATATAGAAGGTAGGACAATTCCAGATATACGTGGTCGTAATATCTTGATGGGCTGAATACTAGCCTGTATTTATTCGTGGGTTATGACTCCTCATTGAACCACACCACTTGGTTGGCCTGTCTTTATGAGGGCTGGTGCCCATACCCCATTAATCCCCTAGCCTAATTGTTGTAAATGTTTGCTGGACAGTTTATAGTAATTGGGTTGAAATGTGTTGTCAAATCTTCCTGATTAACCAAGCGTTGGGTAATTATTACACGCATCTAGGCATCTGTGCTTTTAGCTACTTGATTGTTCTTTTGCAAAAGTTTCCTTTCCCGCCTCCTGTTCCGTAAATGCTTGTCACGTCTTTCACTTTCCTTTTTATATCTTCTCTTTCCGTTCTTTTTGTTCTTCTTTGCCTCAAATTTCTTTTGCAGACTGAAAACATGTCTCGCCTAATAATGTCTATGGTTCGTTCTTCTGTTACTCATGAACGTTTTGACCAGATTTCTTAGAAATATCATTTTGTCAAGGAAGATGGAGTCGATCTTCCCGGTTTTACAATGGTTATTAACTGACTACCTCCATGTAAAGTCAGTTTGTATCTTTATTATTTTGAGGCTGGTCTTTCTTCTCCCCTTTCTTCTTTCTTTGGTCCCATTGTTGAGTCATATAAAATGCATACTTGTCAATTGAAACCTAACTCTATTTTGAAAGTTGTTTGCTTTGAGTTGCTTTGCGATGCTTCCCTTGTCCTCCCTACTATCTAGTTGTTTCAGTATTTCTTTTGTATTTGTAGCAATGGTGCTTGGTATTAATTTCACTCCAGGGGGTGAAGTTTTGTTGAAGGCCTCCCTAAATCAATCAAGAATTGGAAAAAAAAAATTATTTGTTTAAATTCATAATAGTTTCCTTATCACAATGAATTTCGTCTTCCTAGTATGATTATAGATCAAAAACCTGATGGGACTCCCGACTTAAGCCAATATATACATGATATATCCCGTCTCAATGTTATGATGAAAAATTCCTGAAGCTGCGTTCGGTTAAGCCGATATGAGCCCCTACTAGTTGTGCATGGGTGTGGTTCCTTCACTATTTGTTCGAGGACCAAGTATTCTATTGCTTTCTTACTAATCATCTGTTTATTTGTGTTAATCATTTCTTGGTTTCTCGTTGTAGATAAGGATCGCTTACCCTTCCTTTTGTCCAATTTCATTAAGGGTAAGATTTCAACCCGTGATCTTGGTTCTGATGATTTTGACTTCCCTGGATTTGATGATAGTTTTAATGATAGGGGAGTGAGGGTAGTAACTCACAAAATGATTGGGAGGTTCAAGATGAAATGAAATCCTTGATCAAGATTCTTGATTCTTAAGATGATGACGTAGGTGAGCAAACTCCAAATGTAGCCACTGTTCCTATTGTAGTTTTTGAGGATGATGATGAGGGTAAAATTAGAGAGGAGCCTTTGGTTTATCACAAAAGGAGTAGAGGTTCATTCGCTTCTGCAACTCTTGCAACTGTTCTCTCTGTTGGAGAAGGTAGTAATGGTGGTAGGGTTATAAAAAGATCCCATTTCTTGGATCCTGTTGCTTTTCAATATTTTGTTGATAGTCTTGGTGTGGCTTGGCCTTCAACTTATATTTCTCAGCTAAAGGTGACAGTCCCTCTCAGGATGCTAACGTCCTACATCCATCTGGTCGTATCTTTATTCTCTTATGGGAATACAGGCAAGATAAATATTTTACCTTTTTTTTGAAAATTTTTCTTCTTCTGGCACCCGATTGAGTGCCGATCAAGGACGTAGGGAGCATACACAGGACATGTTCAAAATTAAGCTTGTGGAGAACATGGTTTTGGGTCATGAAGGTTTGTCATGGCTTGATGAAACTGAAACATTACAGTTAGAGAATTTTGGCTTGTGGGACGAGTTTAAGAGGGTTTCTGATCTTGTTAGACCATATGTTTCTTTATCTGGAGGAGTCTCTCATAATGTGCAGACTTTTAATGCATAGTATATGAATCTTGATGAGAAAGTTGTTGAGCTAGAGAAGGTTTCTCCTGGTATTAGGATGGTTTCGGAGGCCGATGTGGATAAGGTGAAAAAGGAGTTGGTGGTGTTGCATGGTGATAAGGCTATCTTAGAGTGTAAGTAGGCAGGTTACCAAGGTTTTGAAGAGGAAGTTGCAATGTTTAAGGCTAAGATTGCATCTCTAGAATTGGAAAAAACTAGGTTGTTGGATAAAATTGCTATGTTGGAGCATTGTGTTCGAAAGTTAAGGGGTGACTTGAATGAATCTTCTTTGATGAATACAAATTTGCAGACGAGTGTGGTTAGAGAGCCATGTTCGTAAGGTGAAAGAAGATATGGCATGGATTTTTTTAGATTGCATGACAAAGGTAGTGGATACGCTTTTTCCTAATTTATCCTTTTATGAAACCAATCGGGATTTGCAAGCTATTTATGTTGACTATGGTCGGAGGCAGGGTTTTGAGATATGAACATGGAACATGGCTTGGGGTTATCTGCGGCTGACATACCACTCTATGAACCTAATCGCTTTTAGAAGATGGAAGAGGTGTTCTCTGCCTTGTTTTGTAGTGACTATCTATCTGAATTGGGATTTCCTCTAAGTGTTGTGGAGCAGTTGCGAGATTTGGTGGGTTGTGCTGGTGATGGCGGGGCATCTACAAGTGCTGGAGGTGGTGGTGGTGGAGCTTGAGTGTTTCTTTACTTTCCTTTCCCTAATGTTTTTGTGTAATGTTGAATATGTTATCTTGGTATTGGTATGGTTAAACTTGTCCCATGTTTCCCTTGTGGTGATGAACTCATATTTCTTTTTGCTATCTATGTTATCTGGGTGTATGACATATTGTTGCTATTTCTATAGTACCCTTGTGGCTTTTCTGGGGTTTTTATAATGATTTCTAGGTTTATGTTCATTTATAGTGATGGTTTGCATGGATAATTTGTATTTTATCCTTAACTGCGTTTGTTTGTCTGACCTAGTTTCTTAAGGATTTGTGTTCCTTTGTACCAACTAGGTGATCTAGGTTAGAATATTTCGTTCAACATTTATGTAAATGTAGTCGACTAACCTGGCTTTATTTAAAGAATAAATGTATTATTGGGCTAAGCGGGTGGCGTAGGTTGGAATATTATATTCGAACTTAATGTAAGTGTAGTCGACTGGCCGAGCTACACTTTTAAAGAATAAGTGTATTCTTGGCTAAGCAGGTATCCTAGGTCGAAATATTGTATTCGACCTTCATGTGAATGTAGTCGGTTGGCCGAGCTACACTTTTCAAAGATTAAATGGATTCTTGGATAAACAGGTAGCCTAGGTCGGGATATTGTATTCGACCTTCATGTGAGTGTAGTCGGCTGACTGAGCTACACTTTTAAAGAATAATTGTATTCTTGGCTAAGCAGGTAGCCAATGCCAGAATATCGTATTAGACCTTCATATGATTGTAATCGGCTGACTGAGCTACACTTTTTAAAGAATAAGTGTATTCTTGCCTAGGTCTGGATACTGTATTCGACCTTCATGTGAGTGTAGTCGACTGACCGAGCTACACTTTTAAATAATAAGTGTATTCTTGGTTAAGTAGGTAGCCTAGGTCGAAATATTATATTCAAACGTCATGTGAGTGTAGTCGGCTGATCGAGTTACACTTTTAAAGAATAAGTTTATTATTGGCTAAGTAGGTTGCCTAGCTTGAAATATTATATTCGACCTTCTTGTGAGTATACTCGGATGACCGATCTACACTTTTAAAGAACAAGTGTATTCTTGGCTAAGCATGTAGCCTAGGTCTGGATATTATATTCGACCATCATGTGAGTGTAGTCGGCTGACTGAACTACAATTTTTAAAGAGTAAGTGTATTTTTTTCTAAGCAGGTGGCCTAGTTCGGAATATTGTATTCGAGCTTCATGCGAGTGTAGTCGGCTGACCGAGCTACACTTTTAAAGAATAAGTGTATTCTTGGCTAATCAAGTACCCTAGGTCGGGATATTGTATTCGACCTTTATGTGAGTGTAGTCGGCTGACCGAGCTTCACTTTTTAAAGAATAAGTGTATTATTCGCTAACCAGGTCGCCTAGGTTGGGATATTGTATTCGACCTTCATGTGAGTGTAATCGGATGATTGAGCTACACTTTTAAAGAATAAGTGTATTCTTTGTGTTTTGTTAATTGCCTTAATTTTCCATTTTATTTAGTCATAAGTAAAGGTTGTATTTGCAACCGCTTTGCCTATAGCATACTCTTCGTAGGTTGGTGCTTTCGCTTATCCCTGGCTATGCATGATGACGCCAGACGAGCCTTTCTCCTATTCTCTCTACTTTTGACCTTTTAGGTTGATCTCCGGTCGTGCTATTTCTATCCTTTCCATTTTAGTCTTCTTAACTCCTTACTGTGGCATTTCGTTTATTGACCTTTTTTAACTCTGGTTTCTTTGCAAGCTTTGTTTTTTTTTGTCTTACTTGTACTGTACACCTCTCTCAAGCTTTTCATCGTATTCCTACCTCATCGTGGTCTTGCTTTCCATGTTTTTCTGCCCTATGTGAGTGATATTTTCTTGCTCTCCTCTACTGGTGTCTGGCTATTCTCGACCATGCCTGGTTTGGCAGGTTTAGGTACTGATTTGGTTCATGATCATGCTACTTCTCTTTGCTCTCTATTTACTCATTGCTTTAGTTCTTGGGTGGTGGCTGGTGTAATGCTTATTATTCATTAGGATGACAGACATGCTCCTTTCCGTAATATACCATGACGCTTTATGAGAATCTTTTCTACTTCTTCTCATGCATTACTCGTGGCTGATTTTTCAGATTCTAAAGGTTGTGTGGTTTCAGATTTTTCAGATAGGGTTTAACTGAGGATGGTGGGGAGTATGTTTTATAGGGGCTGTTAGAAGGAGAAGTTAGGGGTACTTTCGGAAAAAATGGAAAACTGGGAAAAAATGGAAAAGTCGGGTCTGGTTCGTTCCACAAGGGAATGCCTTGTGGTGTGCTGAGTTCTGGGGGTACTGAAGATGATAAACTAAAAAAGCCATTTGGTTGTTTTTTCTTTGTTGCTTCTTTCTTCAGTTTCCTTGTAGTTCTTTCAATTTATGGATCAAAAGCTAGAGGTGTACCTGTATAGAATTTCTTGGAATAAAAACTATTAGAAACACCGTGTCCCCAGCAACGACACCAATATGTTAACACGCTCGGGCTTATTAAGCAAATAATACTTCACTGTTGGTTGCATTAATAATATAGCACACGGAAGTAGGGTCGAATCCTTAGGGACACCGCCTTGTGGTTAATGCCTATTTGCATCAGGCACATTCTAGTCAGTAAAAGATAAATTACAAAAGGTGGTTTTTGAATGAAACTAAAAACTAAATATTATAGTGAAAATAAATTCAATAAAACTCAGTAATAAAAACGATTTATGTTCTGCTGTGACTTTCCTAATCATGAAATTAGCTCAGATCTGGTTATTCAGAATACGTTCTATCTAAGATGGTACTGAGAAAAACTAACAAACTTCAGTATAATCTCTTTTACCTAGTTAAATTAACCAAAACAAGCTCTTTAGTTAACTTTAACTTTTTACTATCTATTTAAATAAGCTCTTACTTAAGATCAGAAAAGTTGCATTAAGTTCTACGTAAAATTCTCAGTAATACCCAATACATCTCACAAGCTCGGAAGCCTAAAGTTATGACTATTCAGTTTATATCAGTCTTAAATCCCAAACACGGAACCAATCTGATACTTTTTATTTAATACCAGTTGACAAGAATAATTACAAATTCTATTAACTGATTAATTGGAATGATAAAATCCTAGCTAGGTGATCTGACTAACAAGAGAAAAATTAAACGTTCATTAAGCTCAAAACTGAAAAATCTAGATAGAAAAACAAGTCAAAAACCAAATATGAATACTGACCATATGAAAAATACTAGTTTAATGCAGAACATAAAACTAGGGTTTCATCCAGATATGGCTAAAAAATGAATGTAAACAAATAAAAAGAAAAACAAATTGATTAATCTACTAAACTAAGTGTACGAGATGATTCACAACCTTTAGATCTTCAGAAATCGCTGAAAGGTATCAGAAATAGCCTTCAGAAGGGATTTTCGTCGGCTGGAACCATCTCCCCCTCGAATACGATCATGAGGGACATATTTATATGCGAGCAGGAACCTTCTGGAAGAAGTTATTAGAATCTATGATTGCAGATATGCAAAATACGATCGCAGAAACGACAATTTTTTCCATATTTGCAATTAAAGGACGTACGATGCTATTTCTGAAGTTTCGGGAACTGCATCACAAAAATGCGATCGCAGATATAGCTTATGTGATCGCATTTTTCATTTTTTTTTTCTTCCAAATGACTTTTAGATGACTTTTTTAAACCCTGCAAAACTTCGACCAACAAATGCGATCGCAGAAGTCAAAAATATGATCGCATTTTTGGCTTTTTGGCATGTTTCGGTCGTGATTCTTCAGTTTAAGCAAAGACGAAAGTTATCCGAAATTTTGTCTAGTTTTCGGAACATTTTAAATCTCGTCTATCAAAGTTACGAATCATTAGTATGGTCAAAATATTGATAGGGGGTGAAAGCTGCTAGCAACATCCTTTAGGATTTAGAATGTAGCAATTTATCTTCGTAAAATCAAGTCGATCGGATGTTTCTTGACCAAAAAAGCGTCTAAGCATCCCTCAGATACGTTCATAAGTTCCAATCTCCATTTAACTCCAATGCTCCATCAAACGCATCCAAAGTTGCTCCCAAAATACTACTCCACTCGGATTATCAGAAAATTACATAAAAATGCTAGCAGTACGAGAATTCTGATATATAAAACATGACCTGAACATTATTTAAACTAATGACATTGAAATGTACAAATTATGATGCAAAATGTTAATAAGAACTACCATAAAAGATGCATAAAATGTCATCTGTCAATTTTGTACACCCCAAGGTTCTCACAACTCTTTTGGAGTACAAAACACATGATCGCCAACATCAGAAACGAGACCTCGATAGAGTGATAGCGATGCTTTTCATGTTTGGCTGCTTCTTCTTCAGTAACATTATCAATACGTTTCTCTTCAAGATACTCATCCAACATATACTCCTTCTTTTGTACCTCAAATTAATCCTCGTGTTACGAAGCCAATCAAGGTATTTAGGACTAGTGAGCTTATCTCACGAGAGACTGGGAGTAGTGAGAAGTTTAATGAAGTGGTTGGTGTAGGAGGACGAGCAGGAGTAGCACCAGAAGCCATATATTTAGGAAAAGATAACACAATTAGTTTGATTAAGAAATCCCACCCAATACTAAATTATTAAACAAAAGGTCAGGATCCATATTTGGCTTCATAATGTAAATTGGATTAGCTGATAATTTCAAAATGAGGTTATTTAGGTGGACAAACTATTGTTAATCTCAATCTCTATGAGATTCCTAGATACGAGATTTATTGACTTATGTTAATAGCAAGTTAATCTCTTTTAATGCTTATGTGACAATCATGACTGGATTAGCCAAGGATCATGAATCCAAATGGTGAATCAACCATGCCAAGTTACAATGAGATTCGGGTCAAGTAACGCATGAGAATCATTATCAACATATACCCTTCTTTAACTATATTTTTCCTTCGATGAGCCAGTAAACCACGCACGCTTACATCAAAAAGAATATACGACAATACGTAAGTTCCATGGGAAGCATAAGATTCACATTAATATAAAACGGTATTTTGTTTTATTACTTATTAAGTTAATACTTTTAACGTTGTACAATTATCCTATCAAACCTTTCGTTAACTCCACATCAAATGCAAGAAGGCGGTAAGGGTGACGAGCAATGAATGTCACTTAAAAGCCGACCTCATTAGGAATCAAAGAGACATACCTTAAACCTTCCTTATAGCAATAAAGTGGATGAGCCTAGTCAAGGTAGGACTAACAATGAAAATTTTCAGAAACGCGCGAGGACGGCATGTTTGTAGTTGATGTGATACATATAAATACGATTTAACAATATATATATATATATATATATATATATATATATATATATATATATATAGGGAAGGGTTATTTGGAAAACAAAAAAACCCTAAAAATCATAAAAATGCATAAAAAAATACCTAGACATTACAAAACTTTTTTTTGAATTTTTTATCAAAAAATCGCAGCCTTTTTGACAATTTCGCTGAAAAGAAAAATAAAAAATCAATTTTTTTTTTTTTTTGTAAAAAAAAGATTTTCAAAAAAAATTTCAGCGATTTTATGTTAAAAGCTGCGATTTTTTGATAAAAAATTTCAAAAAAAAGTTTTGTGATCTCTAAGTATTTTTTTTATACATTTTTATGATTTTTAAGGTTTTTTTAGGGTTTTTTTTGTTTTCTATAGAACCTAAACCTATATATTTTTATGATTTTTAAGGTTTTTTTAGGGTTTTTTTTGTTTTCTATAGAACCTAAACCTATATATATATATATATATATATATATATATATATATATATATATATATATATGGGTTTATATGTCTTTTAATTCTCTTGACTAAAAGTCAATAATTAATCTTTTTTCTTTTAATTAATCTTAAAATTAAATCAATTTGACTTTATCTTTTAGTATAAAGGATAGTTTGTATCTTTTTAAAATCAAATACAATGAGCAAAAAATAACAAACGAATTTTGAAAAATCTGGAACTTCAAGTTCCATGACGCGGGGAAGGAACTGACATGTCGTGGCACACATAAAACATGCGATTTAATAAACTACTATATTATGTTCTCAGCAGCGAACCACGACGTGGCGACGAAAGCAGTTATGATCCAAGTTCAGTATCAACTAAGCCCACGACATGGTGGAGGACCATCGACGACATGGTGTAGAGGAAGAACGACCAAAAACGTCATTTTTCAAGCATAAACAAATTCGGTTTAACCAATGAAAATATCTATACTTTAAAAATGATTTAAAACCCAAACCCTATACATACAAACCCTAACATACTTGTCAAGACAAAGTCTAAATGCAGTAGACTTAATTTAACTTGTGCTCTGATACCATTGATGGGGTTTGAGCCTATCCAAGATCAACCATTGGGCGGCAGAAAAAACAAACAAATTTGATCTAAAACTCGAAACATCATGATCTAACTCAACTATCCATGCAACTTATAGGACATAATAGAATAGAATCATAACTTTGCTTTCTATGTAGGTTTCTTCTTTTGACGAGCCAGTTGAATGGACTAGAGAACCCAACGTAGAGTTCCTCTTCTGAAATTGCACCCAAGAAACAAGGTACAAGAAGAGCTATGTGATAGATGCCCTTTTATGCATCTTTTAGGATAGTTTTTATTAGCATTTAGCATCATCATTTGTACATTTGCATGTCATTAGTTTAGATGATGTTTTGCTCATGTCATTGCTTAGAATTCCCGTACAACTCATGTTTTTATATCATTTTCAGATAATTCGAGTGGAGCAGTACTTTGGGAGAAACTTTGGATGTTTGTGATGGATAGTTGGAGTTATTTGGAGCTTAGAACTAATTAAGGATTACGAGGAATGCTTGGAATATGTCTTGGTCAAGAAATATTTGATCGAATTCATCGTACGAAGATAGATTGCCACATTCCAAACCCTACAGGATGTTGTTGGCAGCTTTGAACCCCTATCAGTATTTTGACCATATCTCATTACTCATACTTCGATTGACGAGATTCAAAATGTTACGAAAAGTAGACAAAATTTCAGACGACTTTCGTGTTTGTAAAAAAAAAATCAAAAAATGCAAAAATTCGATCGAATTTTTCCCATAATTTCGATCGAATTTATACTTCGCAGAAAAAAAATCCTAAAAATTAAAAAAACGAAAAATTCGATCAAAGTGTAAAAAATTTGATCGAATTTCCAAAAAATTCAATCGAATTTTATGATTTCTTGCTCCCGAAGTCTCTGGCTTGTATATATAGGATGCCTCTCTGATCAGATTAAGGTTGGACGATTCCTAAAGCTCCAGACGAAGAAAAAGACGATTTATGAGCCAATTTTTCTCCGATCTCTGAAGATCTAAAAGCTGAAGATCATATCCTACATTTAGCTAGAAACATTAATGTTGGGTCAAAAATATGGTTTATACTTTACTTTTCTAGGAAAATGTATTTTTGTGTCTTGGACCGTAAACAGCTTGGTGTTTACGGCCGTATACGTGTTTACGGTTGTGTTTACGGTCGTGAACAGGTTTATGGCCGTAAACCCATTCACGGCCCGTGTCTACTATATATAGGGTGAGGAGTGCATATTGTAAAGTAAGTAAGACATAGAAGAGAGAAGAGAGGAGATTTAGTGTGTGTTAGTGTGTGTGAATCTTGTATCTGGATCTTCATTCATATCAAATCATACAAGATTCATCATCTTCTTTTTCTCCTTCTTCTTCCATTTGATCTGGCATCATCCGTTTGATTGGGATTCCGCACCATCAAACGGATCTGATTGATACACAAGCAGATTGGGGACTTACAAGTGGTATCAGAGCTTGGTTTGTATCAATCATTTTTGTCAGATCTGGAGCTTATTTAATCTTATTTTTGAAGGATTTCTGCGTTTTTGGATAGATCTTGGCAAAATAACGGGGGTTTGTTCTTCGTGTTTTTGATAAAAAGGGGTTTTTGATCGAGTTTTGGAGCTACAAAGTCGAAAAAAACGTTGTTTTTGGTCGTAACCAGCGAGGGGGGTGGCGGCGTGTACGGCCAGCAGCTAGGGTTTACGAAGAGTTTGCGGCCAGGGTTTACGGTCGGTGTTTATGGCCTCAGAGTTTACGGCCCTAGTTTACAGCCTCGCTTTGGACGTTTACGGCTCGGAGTTTACGGCCAGCCTCGGTCTCCGTCAGCAGCATGTGCGAGACTTCGATAAGATAGTCCGAAGTTCGCAGCACTCGTCCTCGCATCGCAGATTCGCCCTCGCAGCACAGCAACGCCCAATAAAAAGGAAGCGAAGTTGGGGGTGCTGGGGATCGAACCCGGGTCTCCTCCCAACTCAACTAGCGCCCCTTCCAACTCTTCTAGGCTGCATCTTGCTTCATTCCTTCGAAATTTAATTCAAAAGGAGTCCTTTCTCGGTTCCTCTTTCGCATTTTTGACACCTTTAACCCCAAAATCAATTTCTTTTTAATTTTAAATTCCATTTTCAACCCAAAAAATTTTAGTTTTTAATTTTGACTTTTTACTTAAAAATTTTGACTTTGACTTTAAAGTTTGACCTTTGACTTTAAATTTTGACTTTCTCGTTTGATTTTCAAATTTTCAAATTTAGCTTTTCGGTTTGACTTTGAAGTTTGACTTTTTAAGTTTGACTTTTAAGTTGGACTTTTTAAATTTGACTTTTAAGGTTGACTTTTGAGTTTTTAGTCAAAGGGTATATTTTTTTAATAAAAATGAGTTCCTCAAACATCCCGGTCACTAAAGTTTCATGTTCTCAATCTTGTGAAACTACTATTAAATTTCTTCGTGAACAAATTGAGTTAGTAAAAAGGGAAAACGAGGACCTAAAATACGAAGGATATCAACTTAGGAAAGGTCAAAAACCCTTAAAAGCAAAATTAGAAATCAAAACAAACGATTTTAGAAAACTTCAAGAAGAATACAGTAATAAATGTGCAAACTATAGATTTGTGACAGAACAACTTGCTGAGTTAACTGCTGAGCTTGACACATTGAAAAACAAATTTCAAAATGCAGATTTTAATTTTAGAAAATTTGATGTGTCGAGTGAAGTAGTTGCATCAATGATGGAAAATAGTTTGAGATTTAAAAATAATCAGTCAAAGGGTTTAGGGTATGATAATGTGCCTCCTCCTGTTAATCACACCTATCAGTATAACCCTTTGACAAAAGAGGAAATGGACAGAGAGCCACATCTTAAATATGGATTTGTGTAAGGAGGTAGTATTAATGTTGAAAATACTAATGTTTCTACTTCCCATGCAGATCAATCTTTAAGTCAATCAAAGCAAGCAGCTGAAGAGAGTATGTCTGATAATGAAATTGTATCAAAGTCTGATGACTTAAATTTTTTCGATATATTTGATGATATCTTTGATAATTCTGCCGTGGTTATGCCAGAAAGTGTTGAGCTGAACGATTCTAATGCTTCTACTTCTTGTGCAGGTAAAGTAGTAGAGGATGAGAACAAGGAGAAAACTATTGAACAAACCAATGTCTCCTTGAACTCTAAATCTGTTGCTTCGAACTCAGTTGCTTCTGATCAACCTGCTGTTGAGAAATACAGGCCACCAAAACAAGCCAAACAGAGTGCTTGTTGTATTTGTGCTTGTGGGAACAATAAGAGAGAAGGCATGGATACGCCACCAGGGGCAGGAAGAAACAACTCCTACGTGAAGAAGCAGACTTGCTTTCACTGTGGAACACCTGGACACATTGCCAGAAATTGTCCAAATCGCGCATACGTTCCCTACTATGCACAAGGGTGGCAGAACGCGCCAAGAGGGAGATACTCCAAAAGAAACCCCTCGAGGGCACGTTCAAGTAATGGCGACTGGAATGCCACGAAGGGAAAGAGTTCAACTCCCAAGGCCAAGATTCCATCTCCCAAGGTCAAGAAGGGAATGTCGGTCAAGAAGCAAAAATCAAAGTCATCTCAATGATCGGCTTCCAGTTCAAAATCAAGTGCCGAGGCACCCATCCGCTCGAAAAAGAAATGGGTTAAACCCGACTAAAGATGGGTACCAAAGGTTCAATCTCCCAAATCATCTAATGCATCTAATATTTCTTCATCTTCTGTTTGTGATAAACATGATATGTCATGGGAGAGAGTTCCTTGCACAGATGACAAAGGTCAACCCAGTTTCAAAATGGACTGGGTTCCAAAGACCAACTGATCCCGCTCTGTGCTGGAGCAGCTATGGAGGCATATCATCAGACTTCGGTTTGTTGGTAGTGGCTGCTCCTGGCACATGATAGGAGGCATCTCTCAACTGTACAACATTCAGAACTTTGTTTGAGAGTATGTTTCCTTTGCGGGAAAGGAAGAAAGGATAGGATCACAAGGGGTTTTGTGCTTAACGATGTGAAGAATTTTCGGATCTGTTCTGAGATTATGCGTGCTGTTCTCAGACCTTCTGGAAGAAAATTCAATCGGTGACTTACGGTTTGAGTTTTCTTCTCTATACTCCTGAGTTTATATTACACTGTTTCATTTCAAATATATTTTTCTTTAATTTCCTTATATGTATTTCTTTAGTAGGCTGTTTTGGGAAGTGATATGAAGTATAGTGCTAAAGGGCAATTTATGATGCGTGTAATGCACTTAAGCCGAATTGTCTAGACTCTGTATTCAATGTGTTGGTAGGCACAAATGACTCAAAAGGACTAGACATTGATTGACCATGAAAGGACTAGACAATATAGACTTAGATAGTTTCATTTGGACTGACCATACGACGCTCGGGTAGATTGAGCAGTGAGATAATCATGGGAGCTTGCGAGATACACTAAAATTTAATTATCTAGAGCTGTGGCTGGACATTTCCATGATGTATGGACTCATGTCCTTAATTATGGTTCTGATAGGGCGACTGGGGGTTATGATAAAGTAGGTCTGTAGGAAATTATTTTCTTGCTTTCTATCTGTCAGTCATACGTTTCTTCCTCTGCGTGAATGGAAGAGACCCGACCTGGTGTTGGGTCTAATTGTTGCATCATGGGCTCGATTCATTAGTCCATTTAGTTTACCCGATTTGGGCCTGTCCAACCGTGGATAATCATTAGGGTTAGCATTTATATATTGCATTCATGTACTGTTTAAAGAACGTCGTTCTCATTAATTACTTTGCATTGTAACCCTAGCACACCTCTACAGTCGAAGTTCTTCATCGAGCTCTTCTGAGGTGTGAGTTATTAATCATTCGACACCATTTGATCCATTCTTGTGTTCTTTGATTACTTCATTCTTGTTTTTCGGTTTAGAGTCTATCGATCTATACTCTATATTCTCATCAATTGGTATCAGAGCAGGAGACTGTGTAATATATACGCATCTCTACTGTTTGAAGAATCAATTAGGGTTTCCGCTTTTATTGAATATATAGAAGTCGTCTTCATCTTGTCGACGGTGTATCTGTTGTTCGATAAAACCCTGGTTTCAACTTTACAAGTCTGATTCAAGCAGATTAAAAGAAGAAGTTTATCATCATGTCTCATGACGATTCTCAAGTCAATCCAATCAACATCTCCAACAGTATAGGATCCACTATGAGGGTTCCCATTCTCTACACTCAAGATTATGAAGTATGGGCACATCACTTCGAAGATTATGTAGTTGGATCTGAAGACAATGGCTACTTGATCTGGGAAGCTATAACATTGGGTCCGTTTGTTCACTCTGGAACAAACCGAACGGTCAAGACTCAAAAGGAGTATAACCAACTCTTGGCGGACGTAGATAAGATCCCTCAAGACGAAAAAGACAAAGTGCTGTGCAACGTTAAAACCATGAGAATGATAAGATTCGCTTTGCAATCTGACACTTTTCGTCTGGTGAGCTCATGCACAATAGCTAAAGAAATATGGGATAGGTTGAAAGAATTATATTCAACTGATGAAGATCTAGAGCACTCGATCCAAACACTTTTTCTCTCTGAGTTTGGTGCTTTCGAACAAAAACCTGAAGAGAAGCTTGTTCAGACATTCGAGCGCTTCAATCATCTGCTCAGTAAGATGATGAAGCATGGCATTGAAAGGAAGGTAATTAAACAAAAGGTTACCTTCATGAATGGATTAAGGCCCGAATGTATGGCGGTGGTTTCGACTGTGAAGGCTCATGAGCAATTTAAATCATATTCACTGGCGAAACTGATGGGTATTCTAAAATCTCATGAAAGCGTGGTGACAAAGGAAGAGAAGGTCGTTTCGGGTGTGGGTTCACTGGCTCTCGTTTCTAAAAGCAAGAATGTAGCAAACGAAGAGGAGGAATCTGATCTGTCAGAGTGTGATCTATCCAACGAACAATATGCTATGATGGTCACAAACCCAAAGAAGTTTGCTTGCAGAAAGTTCCCGATCAACAAGAACCGAAACTAGCAGGAAAGCTATAGTTCTGAAAAAGTGAAAGAAGAACTGAAGATCACCACTCAAAAGGACGATGAAAAGAATGAGAATAAGCTTGTGGGAGACTCAGGGTACGATTGCAACTACTGTCATGGCAAGAACCACTTGCCAAGGATTGCATGCTAAGGAAGATAGCTGAGAAGAAGGATGGTGAAGATGATGAGACTTACTACATGAGAAAGCTGTAGGAGATAAAGAAGAAGAAAGCTACTAACGTTTCTATGAATGCTTTGATTGTACAGGAAAACGTTATTGATGATGAGTTCGGTGGAATAGAATTCTGGTCCACAGATTCTGAGGATGAAGAGGTACGAAGACCCTCGCATGGAAGAGCATTTGTGGTGAGAAAAGGAGTTGCTGAGTCGGATGGGAGATGCTTAATGGTTACAACCGAAAGTAAGCATGAGGAAGCGAAGGTCATGGAAGACAGATGTTTCGCTGCCAAGCCCATGAGTGAAAAGATCAGCGATTGCGATCAATTGATCAAGAAGGTACAAACTATCCTAGAATCTTATAAAGTGCCAATAACAAACTATGAAAAAGATTTAAATGAATTAAAATTCAAGTTTTCGAATTTAAGTGGAAGTCTTATGCACACTCGCCTAGCTAATTCTAACCTAATTGACCAACTCAGCAGGGAGTCTTCCAAGAGTAAGGAGAGAAGGATGTGGATTCAACAGAAGGAGTTAGAGCTAAGTAGGGCTAGGGATGAACTTATTTACTTGCAAAGAGACAATTTAAATTTTTTGAAACAAAGAAATGTTTTCTGTTTGATTGCTAAACGCTTATATACTAACATCACTCAGTTACATTTAGATTGTGAAATAGGAAAACAGATTCATAAAACGATTTTGCCTTTCCTTGAATTTAAGGAGGACGAAGTCATTGCTGAATGTGAATCTATAATGTCCTCGGATGAAGTTTCTGTTACTTACAAATATGGACTGGACAAAATTGAATCTTTCATTGAGTCTAAAGAACATAAATGCATGCTTAAGAATTTACTGGACGAAAACGATAAATTAAAAATAAAGACTGAAACTATACAGAAGTTTGACTCATCCAACGCCAAATTGAGTTCAGAAAATAAAATAAATTTGGAAACCACTTCTGAATTTGATGAGGAAAGTGAGATGAGTGAAATCGTTGTAGAAGATGAGGTTGACTGTTCAGAATTTATTAAGAGCCAACCTGATGCAGCTAATCCACTCATAGCTGAAAATTCAGTTGAATATGCTCGAGTGTCAAAGGACAAATCCAAGAAACTCAAAGAAAAAGTTGTTGTTTATCAGAAAGTGCAAACTACACCAAACCAAGTGTATGCAGTCACTGGAGTAACTAAGAAACAAACAACTGAGTTGACCTCCATGGTTGACAAGGATAATGCTGAAGGGTATGATAACTTCTTCTGGTCAGCTCCCATCGATAATGCAGACGAAACAGTTGGTCTGTCAGAGCAAACTTCATGGAGAGTTAAGGGACGATACATACCCGAACCCCTCAACAAGCCCTCAAGCTTCTATAAACCTGGCACAAGTGGTACAAAAGATATACCAGAGGAACCACTGAGAGCTACCAGCGATTCATCAACAACAACCGGTGCTCATGAGAAGAAAGTGAAACCTAAGGCCAACATTCACTTGACTCAAGAGCAACTTGTTGAATAGAAACGACAAAGGAATAAAAGATACATGAAAAATCTCAATGAGAGAAAGCAGTTTTGGCACTCACAAAACCCCTCTTATGTTCGCTTTGAAAAAGCTTCTACTCTCAAAAAGGAAGCACAGGCTAAGTCTCATTCTGGCAATCAACATCAATCGTACCGTCAGGCGAACCGAACGACCCATTTCGGTCCTAATACTTGTGGTCACGAGAACCAAAAGACAAGTTTTGGTCCCAGCTCCTACTACGCCAAGAACCGAAAGTCTAGTTTCGGTCCCAACACAAGATCTCAGAACCGACAGTCAAGTTTCGATTCTAAATCCCATCCTCCTCACTCACATCCTAGATCCAACTTTGTAAAGGATATCAAAGGAAAGGGAAAGCTGCACTCAGATTCTGAATTCAAAATACCAGAAAGGCAGCTAACTCTAGGACTCCAAAGAAAACCTCATATGAGAAACCATCTAACAATAACACATCCCAGTTAAAACAAGATAAAAATAAAATCAAAGTTTACACCATCAAACGAAAAGGTGAAACCACATTAATAAAAAGAACATATATGGTTGATCTTTCGGTTGCAATTCCCTATTATGTAAAAGACTCACCAGGGCCCAAGAGACTTTGGGTTCCTAAATCTGCTTAATTTTGCAGGTTATCAGTGATGAGCAGTTTGACGAAGAATGGTATATCGACAGTGGCTGCTCTCGTCACATGACTGGCAGGAGGGAAGAGCTTAGAGAGTTTCGTTCCCTTAAGGATGGTGGATGTGTTAAATATGGAAACAACTCATATGACACGATCAAAGGGTATGGGATGATCACCAACGGAGAGTTCTCAATACGAAAAGTGGCCTACGTAGAAGGACTGCAGCACAACCTCATCAGTGTTTCTCAACTAGTCGTAGGAACCGGTTTGAAAGTCTCGTTTGATGGTGAGGGATCTGAAATAGTTGAAAAGCAGACAAAGAAAGTTTTTTTGAAATCTGAGCGCAAAGGGGAGATGTATCCTCTAAATCTCCACCCGATAAAAGGAAAGTCGGCAATATGCTTACTGTCGAAGTCGAACTCAGATGAAAGTTGGTTGTGGCATAGAAGACTATCGCATCTGAACTTCAAAGATATTAATAAACTGGTGCTTGGTGATCACGTGCGTGGACTCCCTGTTTGAAAATTTAACAAAGAACACATGTGCGCAGCATGCGAAATGGGCAAGCAAAGCAGAAAGACTCACCTTCTCGAATCAATAAAAAGATCATCGAGCCTCTTGAACTACTGCACATCGACCTATGTGGTCCTTCGGCTATCGAAAGCATCGGTGGTAGTACAGCTACGAAAGCATCGACCTAATTGTAGATGATTTTTCTCGCTTCACCTGGGTTTTCTTTCTTAAACAGAAATCAGAAGCGACTCCCAAGCTGAAGGTTTTCATCAAACAAGTGGAAGTACAGCTACGAAAGGTGGTTCGAAACATTAGAAGCGATAACGGTCTGGAGTTCAAGAATAAAGACTTTGAAGAGTATCTAGCTGAAAAAGGAGTAACTCATACCTTCTATGCTCCTTATACTCCATAGCAAAATGGGATCGTTGAAAGGCGAAACTGTTCTTTATGTGAAGCAGCGCGAACCATGCTGAGCTTCGCCTTACTTCCTCTATATTTATGGGCGGATGATATAGCTGCTGCATGCTACACTCAGAATCGGTCCTTCCTTAACAAGCGATTTTCCATCACTCCAAAGAGATTTTCAACTCCAAAGAGATCCGAAACAAATTTGATGTTAAGGCAGACGAAGGGATCTTTCTTGGATATTCACTTACCTCAAAAGCATATAGGGTTCTCAATAAACGCTCAAGGAAAATTGAAGAAACCTATTATGTAACTTTTGACGACAATTATATGAAAAAAATGCAAACAACAGAAAATCCAACGGAGGAAATCTTTCCAAAATCTGGTCAATTCTCGGTTCCTATTGCTAACCTGTTTGATGAGTACATGCGACTTTTTGATGAACCAGAAAAGGCGATCAACTCAGAAGCGAAAGTAGCAGACAACAAAATTGATACCTTGAAGAAAATCATCGATGAAGCTGCTAACGACATGGAAAGTGAACCTCACCAACCAACCGAGAAGCAGACACAAAGCAAACCTAGTGTAGCAAGTGATCATCCAGCTACTAATGACCCTCCAAGAGAAAGTACTACAATCCAGGGGGAGGGTTCGTCTACTCCAAAACCATACGACATGCCTTTCCAGGGGGAGAATCCTTCACAGACCCCAACCCATGAAGATCCATCTGAGGGGGAGAGCACTGAATCTGACACCGGATTCGGTTCTCCATTTGAGGGGGAGAACGAAAATGCAAATGACGAAGGAAATCAGTCAGAACTGGAAGAAGAAGTTAATGTTGAGCTGAATCCTGCCTATGATCCAAATTACCCTCCTCTCATTAAATGGACAAAGGATTATCCTAAAACTCAGATCATTGGTGAATCATCTGAGGGTGTTCTCACACGTTTACAAATGAAAGCGAAACAAACTGCTTTTTTCTCTCAAGTAGAATTATGCATGTTTAATTCGTTTGTCTCTAAAGTAGAACCGAAGACGGTAAATGCTGCTCTTGATCACTCTGATTGGGTGCAAGCTATGCAAGACGAACTCCATGAGTTTAAACGAAATCGTGTTTGGAGACTGATTCCCACACCAAAGGATGCATCTGTAGTCGGCTTAAAGTGGGTATTTAGAAATAAGTTAGATAAAGAGGGTAATGTCATTCGCAACAAAGCGAGGCTGGTGGTGAACGGGTATTGCCAGGAAGAAGGAATAGACTATGAAGAGACCTTCTCTCCAGTAGCAAGGTTGGAATTAGTGAGAATCTTTTTGGCATATGCTGCACATAAAAACTTCGAAGTTTTCCAAATGGATGTAAAATGCGCTTTCTTGAATGGAAAACTCGAAGAAACAGTATACGTTGAGCAACCACCCGGATTTGTGAACGAGAAGCATCCTAATAACTGCTACATACTGGATAAAGCAGTTTATGGATTGAAGCAAGCCCCGAGAGCCTGGTATGAAACTCTAACTCGGTTTCTCCAAATGTCAAAATTCAAGCAAGGTTCGGTTGACCCAACCTTCTTTAGCAAGAAAGAGGGCGAACACTTAATGATCGTTCAAATTAACGTCGATGACATCATCTTCGGCTCCACGAATCCTAGGTTAACAGTTGAATTCAGGAAGTTGATGGAGACTAAATTTGAAATGAGCGCAATGGGTCCGATTAACTTTTTCCTTGGATTGAATATAAGACAGGGACCAGAAGGCATCTTCATTAATCAGGAAGCATACACGAAGACTCTGTTGGCAAAGTTTGGCATGATGGGAGATTCCAAAGTAAAGGTTCCAATGGCATTTGGCACGAAGCTGACTCCATCTCTTGAGAAACCAGCTGTTGATATGACTATTTACCGTCAAATAA
This sequence comes from Lactuca virosa, assembly GCF_052849685.1. NCBI lineage: Eukaryota > Viridiplantae > Streptophyta > Magnoliopsida > Asterales > Asteraceae > Lactuca > Lactuca virosa. Next base: position 240,569,353 of record NC_136433.1, read on the forward strand.
TAGGGGCACTTATGTATCTAACGGCTAGTAGGCCAGACATAATGTTTTCTGTCTGTTATTGTGCCAGGTTTCAAGCTAATCCAAGAGAACCTCACATGATTGCAGTGAAAAATATCTTTCGGTATTTAAAGCGAACCTCATCTCTCGGTCTTTGGTATCCTGCAAAATCTGGCTTCTTTGTTCAAGCTTTCTCTGACGCTGATCTTGGTGGATGTGGATTGGATCGAAAGAGCACAACCGGCGGATGCCAGTTCCTTGATGGCAAACTTGTCAGCTGGCAGTCAAAGAAACAAACTTATGTGTCCCTTTCCACAGCCGAAGCTGAGTGCATTGCTGCAGCGTCCTGCACATCACAGGTCATATGGATACAAAGCCAACTTAGAGATTATGGCTTGAGCATGAAGAAAATCCCTCTCTATTGTGACTCTGAAAGTGCAATTCGAATATGTCACAATCCAGTGCAACACTCCAAGACAAAGCATATCGCACTGAGATATCACTTTATCAAGGACCACGTTGAAGATGGAAATGTTGAAATTCACTTCGTTCGGTCCTCTGATCAATTGGCTGAAATCTTCACTAAGGCCTTACCAGAAGCTAGCTTTAACAAGATACTCCAAGGCTTGGGAATGATGGAAGCTGAGTCAGCACCGAAACCTCCTTCTACTCACTAAAATTGAATAAGCGAAATAGAGAGCGTGCTCGGTCTATTTCGGCTCCTAAATTTTCGGGAACCGAAATGAACCGAACCGAACGCTCGGTCTATTTCGGTTCTTAAATTTTTGGGAACTGAAATGAACCGAACGCTCGGTCTATTTCGGCTCTTAAATTTTTGGGAACCGAAATGAACCGAACGCTCGGTCTATTTCGACTCTTAAATTTCTTGGGAACCGAAATGAACCGAACGTTCGGTCTATTTCGACTCTTAATTTTTTGGGAACCGAAATGAACCGAACGCTCGGTCTATTTCGGCTCTTGCATTTTTGGGAACCGACATAAACCGAACGCTCGATCTATTTCGCTTCATCTTTTCTAAGGACTGGTTTCGGTTGTATAATTTTGTAAAGCTTTTTTATTCTTTCGAGTGTTTATATTCAGTATCTTTTCCGTTTTTATTATTTTTCAGAAAATCCAAAAGCTTCAAAAATATTTCTAAGTATCTTTTTGTTTTTGTCTAATATCTCTATTCTATACATCAGTTCAAGTTCACAGATGCGAAACACGATGATGATGGGGCAGGTATAATCTTCTTCTCTTTGTACTAGTTAAGTGTCCCTAGAAGCATGCTGCTGCATGTAGACCGAAGCCTGCATGACTCTGAGTGAAGCCTTAATGATTCGATAAACACCAATCGTTTCTTCCCAATCAGGTTGTTAAAATCCCTCAAGTCACGAGCTACCTAACTCCTCTCATAGTGAGTTAAGAGTTTTCTGCTTGTCCTTCTAACATAGCAGAGGTACTTTCGGTTCCTTAACCACCTCACATTTCTTCATTTAAGTTTCGCTTCATAAAAGTAACCCTTGAGACTCTCAGCAATTACCACTGAGGTTTATGGTTACACAATCTTTGTGTTGATGATCTTAGTTTCGTTTACCACGTGCTAAGTGAAACCCAAAATCCAACACCTTGAATGCATTGACGGTGAACACTCTAATGTTCAAGCTATTACTTGTTACCTCACGAAATCTCTTTTTCTTTTTGCGTGATCTTTATGAAACTGTCTAACACCAGGACGTTTCTTCCCATAAGATCCAGTTTATTTTTTTTCGAGATTTCTTACTAATATCTAGTCACTTAATATATTTTTTCAAACCTACTTGTTCAACAAACCACATCGGTTTCACAAGTACTTCAACCTACTTTCGGTCTTATTTCGAGTATCAAGGTTCGGTTGAAGGTAAGCTACCCTATAAAGCCTATAATTGAAAAGATGCCTTTCAATGTTTCTTTACAAACATTTGATCGTATTTCACAGGAAACCACACAGACACTTCTCAGTCTCTCTTGACTTTGAAGGAAGAGATTCGTGCCCGTGATCATCAGTTTCATGTCTCAATAGACATCACTTAAATCCCACAAATATTTTGCTTTATCTCTTTATCATTGGCACACTCTTGCACGAAGGTCTTTATGATTTTCCAAATTCTTGTTCGTGGTACTAATGGCAATTTTCAGATTTATGCTTTCGACTTTAACAGATATGGTGGTTTCCTTTATTATGAAGAAGCGACAATTGATTACAATAACGCGAAAGGATGTATCTAATTTATGGTGGTGTTATTTTTTTTTAAATAAAAATCAAATAAGGGTGAGTCAACATGAAGTTGAAACGGTTCAAAATTTGAACAGGAGATAAGGTCAAAAAGGCGCGTGAATTTGAAACGGCACCTAATATCACGCCTGCTGACGATACCAGGTTGTCAAGTCCCGCTTTTTATGGCGACGTTTTAGAGATAAAATCATCATCACAGCGAATTTTTCTCTCTCCTAGAGATGGTATAAAAGATTTTCTCGCACCTCTTGGACTCCTTTACCAGTTCTTTTTTCTCTATCACAAACACATCGGCGATATTCCACTGTTCATCTTCTTCTTCCCACCTGCAACAATGGCTCACTCTTCATCGGTTTTTGATCAATCCGCTCAATCCACTCTTCTGACCATCAAACCTAATTAGAATCTGGTCATCGAACTCAACCCCTTTGTCTATGATTCGTATATGCTATATGTGGTCGAATGTCTCAAGTATTCACCACTGGTGGTCCCTCTCACACAGGTGGAAAGTGTTCCAATGTCGATGCTCTCTGCTGTCTACTCCTCTGCCTTTTATGATAATGCCAATGAGCGTATTTTTTTCGAAATCGTCAATCAAAAGTCCTCAATTTCAAAGGCTAGGTTTTCTTCATTACTACGCCTTCCTGCTGCTAAATCAATGGTTAACCTAGATTCCATCTCTACCACTCAACTGTACTCGATGCTCTATGATATGGGGTACACGGAGCTTCTCACAAGAATCACCAAGTTCAAGAAGTCTTCTCTTCCTCCTCAGTGGAACGGACTCTTAACGCTCCTCTCCAAGGGCTTATCGGAAAGGAGTGCTGGTTCAGACGGTATGAGTAGGGCTTTTATGACCATTCTATATGGTCTGTATCATGGGATTATTTTGGACTATGGCTCGATTCTATGGGCTCAACTTGTTCAGAGTATAAGCTCTTCTTCGAGGTACACTGAAATTTCTTGTGCACGATTTTGGACTATCGTCACTCATTGGGCGATGGAAAAGTTTACTGTTCCCACTATGGAGGATTCCCTCATGTCTTCGATTGCTACATTTCATACGACGAGGATCCTTGTCCCAAATAACTCCAAGTTTATCTTTATCGGGTCAATTCCAGAATCTATGTACCGCTGTGTATCCAGTGCGAGTCATTTCATGGCAGATTACAGAAAGCTTTCTCCTTCGAGTCCACGACCGCTTACTCCCGAGATGCAAAGCTCGTTAGACGCTGCAGACAAGCCTGCAAAGCAAGGAAAGAAGTCTGATAACAAAGGGGAAAAGGCTGGTCAATCATCCAAAGCTTCTACTCCTAAGAAACACAAGTTAGAGCGAGCCGAGTCTAATGCTCCAAAGAAACGCAAGACCAAAAAGCAGGCTCGTAGACCGAAGTCTCCTTCCCCATCCTCTAGTGACTCTGAGTATGTTCCTTCTGATGGCCAGCGTGATCCTGAGTCAAATGACGATGAAGCTACTGAAACCGACAGTCCACCTAGAGGTAATTCACCTCCACCCTCACCTACCAATGATAGTAACCGAAACTCGCCTCCTCGTTATGTTCCACTTTCGGTTCCTATTACTATCGCTCCCTGTCCTCCACCTGTCTCCTCTACAACTGCAACCTCTATCCCAATTCCAACCCCACTATTCACTACCGTCACTACCACCACCACTCATCCAACCGAACCTACTGTTCGGGTCAACGTATCTGATACGGGGGCAAGTCCATTCGGTTCTGATCCTCCTGTTACATCAGCACCTTTATCCCCACCTCGATCACATGATTCTGAACTTGTTCTTGGCGGTGAAGACTTGGAGTTTGATTCCACTTATTTCAGTCATTATCGCGTACAGAGTGATGAAGATGATGAAGCCCCTCTTACCAAAAAGGTTCTCAAGACTGTGACCGACAAACTTGATCGCTTGCTCTCATCATCTTCTGCCAATGCATATTCAGAGGCATCTCTCAAAGCATTGTTCTCATCGGTTGTGAAAGAACATGAAACCTTCATCTCCAGCGCTGCTAAAGCGATTGAAGCCTCAACCTCAACCTGTCAAAAAGCTTCACTTGCAGTTGAAGCTTCTACCAAAGATTGCAAGCAAGCGACCACAAATGTCAATAAACTAATTTCAGAGGCACATATATTTCTCGATTCTCTCCAAGCCGCTGCAAAGAAGAATGTTGAAACAATGAACGCTTCGGTTGATCATCTTACGCGTTCACTGGCAGCCGAAAAGAAACATCTCGAGGAAGCTCGCAAATCCATTCAGCCTGCTAACCAAGAGCTTCATACTAAGATTGATGATCGGCTGACTCAACTTGAAGCCGAGCTTGCTGTTGAAAATAATATTATGGATGAGCTGGATAAGCGAACTTCTCAGCTTAAAATTCAGAATCTCAAGCCCAAGTCTGCAACCAAAGAGATTGATGAATTGAAATCCGAGCAAGAAATAATTAAGAGGTCAGTCGGTGATGTGCATTCCATCCTCCTGCATTTCCTGGAAGCCCATGACTCCATCCTTACTATCTCTATCCGACGCCACTTGGCTGAAAAGCTAAGACCTGCTTTGGATGTGTTGAGCAGGATTGAAGGTGTTCCGGAGTCTGGTGTCCCTCCGAAACAAGGGGGAGATAAGGTTACTCAGGGCTAAGGCCAACCTCATCCACCTCCCAAACCGAAAGTCACTACTGAGCCGAAGGTTAATGAAGCTTCGGGCAGTATGAAGGACAAGAAAAAGAAGAAAATTGGAGACGATGATGTGGATGAAAGTGATGATGACAATGATACAGGGGAAAATGCTTCGAAAAAGGAAAGTTTCAAAGTCAAGCCCACTGATCAAGAGATTCGGGAAAGACTTCAGAAAGAGAAGGAACTTCTTGAGAAGGAGTTGAAAGCGAACGAATTGCTGGAACAGAAGAAGTCCATGTTTCCTTAATGGACTATGGAATCGATTCTAAGAGAGGTTATTGATGCCCCGAGCACTCATTGGCTCGAACCGGTTTCATCGTTCGGGCTTGAGAACTCTAAGGACTCACGGTTTGACATGCCCATCTCCCGAAAGGCATTCATCTTCCATTGTTTTGAGTCGACGACTGGCACTCCTTCTCCAGACCCAAAGGTCGATCGGGATTTTCTCGAGTATTATCTGGAGTTTGCTCAGCCACAATACCTGACCTAGAGCAATCAGAAAATTACAACGGTCGAGGTGTTGAAGCCCACTTCGGCATGGAAATTCATCAACGTCAAGTTCAAGGTGACCCGAGGCTTTGATAGCTCGGTTCATATGATTTCCTTGGCTGACCTACCGAACTTGAAACCTCATGACTGGATACTTCTTAATAATATTTTGCTAACCAATCCACAGGAGTATCAGCCTATTATCGATCACATCAAGTGAATGCTTGTATGTTATATTCCTGAAGTCGCGAAGATGGATCATGAGATCGCTGCTGCTATTCATAAGCGAACCACTGTGAAGGCGATTGGAAGGGCAGGCGATGTGAATGTGATGGTTAAAGGGAAGATCGATCCCAAGTTTCACACTGTTATGTTCATGAGGGCCGAAGGTCAAAAATGCCTGTTCTCTCTGATTGACAAACACCTATTCTCCACAGCTTGTTTGGAACACATTTTGGAGATTATTCATAAGTGTAATCAGAACAGTGAAACCGATAAGAAGCTGTTTACTGATATGCTTCAATGGTATATTCTGTTTCGGCAAACTCTTCTTGCCATTATTCCTAGGATGTTCAAGGTTGTAAAGAAGATCAAAGTAACTCAGCCGAAGTAGTATCTCGCCTCATTGACGCAAAGGGGGAGATTGTTGGGTCTAAGTGTTGTGTCATGGGCTCGGTTCATTAGTCCATTTAGTTTACCCGGTTTGGGCCTGTCCAACCGTGGATGATCATTAGGGTTAGCATTTATATATTGCATGCATGTATTGTTTAAAGAACGTTGTTCTCATTAATTACTTTGCATTGTAACCCTAGCACACCTCTACAGTCGAAGTTCTTCATCGAGCTCTTCTGAGGTGTGAGTTATTAATCATTCGACACCATTTGATCCATTCTTGTGTTCTTTGATTACTTCATTCTTGTTTTTCTGTTTAGAATCTATCGATCTATAACTATATATTCTCATCACCTGGATTGCAACATATGCAACTCTATTTCTACGCACCTCCTTATCTATGAAATTCTTTCTATCTGTTAGTCATATGCTGTCTCCTCTGCGTGATTGAAATGATCCGACCTGGAACACAGCATATGCAACATTCTACCTCTCAATCCCTCTATCCTAGTTAGCCATATGTTGTCCCCTCTGCGTGATTGAAAGAGATCCGACCTGGGACACAACATATGCACCTATTTTTAAATCTGACTTCCTCCTTAATAATTGTTTACTCACCTAAAGTAAGGAGTTCTTTAGAAGTTTTTGATAACCGGGGTATATCGGGAAGTGGGAAACACGTTTTAGTACATCTAAAATTGAACCATTTAATAGGTTGTCTGTAGATCTTGCTGCTTAATTTAAGTGGACAACAATATCCTTGGTCGTCGTCAGCTAAATGTCCATTTAGGAATATATATCACAATGACTTGTCACTTATAATCTGTCCCAATTGTCAACATCCTTTGTGTTTAAGTAGACCACAATACCGGTGATTGACCAGATCTAGACATGCAGGCGTGTGCTGATAAACGATATTGGATTGCTTGACACTTTGATCCCAAATATTTTGTTTTTGTTAAATTTTTTCATAGTTTTCCTCTATGCACAAATTTAGGGGGAGAATTAAAAATATCAAAAATCAAACAAAAATCAGAAAATTCAAAATTCAAACAAAAAACAGAAAATTCAAAATCCAAAAATAGTGTTCTTTCTGTTTTTATTTTTTTGTTTTTGTTCAGAAAAATCAAAAAATCAAAAAATCTAAAAAATATTTTTGTTTATGTTTTAATTTTCAGAAAATATGAAAAATCCAAAAAATATTGTGTGCTAAGTTTTCTTTTAGTTTTGTTTTGTCTTGAAAAGTGAATTCAGATATAGATGAGACTCATGGAGATTATATCGAAATTTCCAAGCCAAGACTTCATCCGTGAGTGTCGAAGAATTTTCATTCGAAGGAGCAAGAAATGAAGATTATTCTTCCAACATTCAATCCTTCAACCCCAAAAGCAAGGTCAAGCTGTAATTGAAGATTATGTGACAGATTGCATTGAAGCCTCCTCAATCAGTCTGCTGCTATGTTGTACCTGCTGAAGTGATCCAGAAGTTTCGTTCTCTATTCTCTCTGAAGATTCTCAATCTGAAAGCGCCATCTTTCAAGAATCTTTTCAAGAAGCCTCCTCACCCGACGAGCATTCAACGTCAAATTTTGAAGAAAAGCCTAACTGCTCAAGATGAAGTCATTCATTGAAGATTCATCAAGTTCATCTTGAAGTTGTGAAGAATTTGAAGATTAATGTTGAAGCCAAGCTCCCGATGAAGATTGACAAGAAAAGCCAGCTACTTTTTAGGGGGAGTTTGTTGGGTCAATTAGAAAAGAAAGCTATAAACCAAGGGGGGGATTGTTGGGTCAAAAATATGGTTTATACTTTACTTTTCTAGGAAAATGTATTTTTGTGTCTTGGACCGTAAACAGCTTGGTGTTTACGGCCGTATACGTGTTTACGGTTGTGTTTACGGCCGTAAACCCATTCACGGCCCATGTCTACTATATATAGGGTGAGGAGTGCATATTGTAAAGTAAGTAAGACATAGAAGAGAGAAGAGAGGAGCTTTAGTGTGTGTTAGTGTGTGTGAATCTTGTATCTGGATCTTCATTCATATCAAATCATACAAGATTCATCATCTTCTTTTTCTCCTTCTTCTTCCATTTGATCTGGCATCATTCTTTTGATTGGGATTCCGCACCATCAAACGGATCTGATTGATACACAAGCAGATTGGGGACTTACAATTAATTAGTTAGTTTATCTTTTTATTAGTTTTAATTCGTTTTTAGTTATGTTTGGCTAAAACCCAAGCTTTCGATTCTGCAAAATACTAGTACTTTTCATTTGATCAGTTATCGAATTTGGATTTCATTGTGTGCTTCTATCTAGTTGTTTCATTTTTTAGCATAATGAGCATTTGATTTTTAATTATTGTTAGTATGATCAACTAGCTAGAGTTTTTATCATTCTAGTTAATTAGTTAATAGAATCCGTAATTGTTCTCGTCAACTGTTAATAAGTAACAAGTATAATATTATTTCCATGTTTGGGATTTAACTCTAATATAAACTAAAAAATCATACCTTTACGCTTCCGATCTTAATGCAACTTTTCTGATATCAATTAAGAGTTTATTTAATTAGACCGTAGAAAGTTAGGGTTAACTAAAGAGCTTGTTTTGGTTAATTTAACTAGCTAAAAGAGATTATAATAGAGTTTGTTAGTTTATCTCAGTACCCGCTTAGATAGAACGCATTTTGAATAACCAGATCTGAGTTGATTGGATGATTAGGAAAGTCGCAGCATAACTAAATTCGTCTTTATTACTAAGTTTTATTTAGTTTATTTTCATTATAATTTTTAAGTTTAGTTTTAAATAAAAAAATCCATTTTATTATTTTTCTATTTTAATGACTAGTATGTGCCTTACGCGAAAAGGTATTGTCTGTTAGGCTGTGTCCGTGAGGATTCGACCCTGCTTCCCTGTGTTATCTTTTAGTGCAACCAGTAGTGAACTATTATTTGCTTAATAAGCCCATGCAATGTGTTTACAAATTGGTGCCGTTACCAGGGACACATTGCTTCTAATAGTTTTAAGCCAAAAAAATTCGTACAGGTACACCTCTATCTTTTGATCTAGAAATTGAAAGAACTGCAAGGAAACTGAAGAATCAAGCAACAATGAAAAAAACGATCAACTAGTCTTTTTGGTTCATCATCTTTAGTACTACCAGAAATCACCACACCACAAGGCAGTCCCTTGTGGAACGAACCAGACCCAACTTTTCCATTTTTCCCAAAAGTACCCGCATCATCACCTTCAAACAGCCCCTATAAAACATACTCTCCACCGTCCTCAGTTAAATCCGAGAAAACAGACTCTTCTGAAACCTGTTCTGAAATTTCTGAAGCACCAGAACCTTCAGAACCCAACTCTATGAAATCATCCATGAGCAGAGACGATGCCGAAAAGACTCTCATAGAGTGGTCCACCCAAGAAGATAATCAGCACCCTCTCTGCATTACGTTTCCGGAAGCTCAGAATTTCGAGCTTAAATCTGGTCTGATACATCTGCTTCCTACGTTTAGAGGGTTGGAAAACGAAGACCCACATAAATTCCTCAAGGAATTTCATGTGTTTTTTTTAGGATTGAAGCAGCATGTTGTAACAGAAGATAAGGTAAAGTTAAGGGCATTCCCCTTTTTAGTTCAAGATTCAGCCAGAGAATTGTTGTACGAGCTCCCATTCGGTTCCATCACCAATTGGACAGAATTCACAAAGTTATTTTTAGAGAAGTATTTTCTAGAAATGCGAATTCCGAGTCTCATAAGAGAAATCATTGGTATCAAACAAGGCAGAATAGAAGATCTACACACTTATTGGGAGAGATTTAAAAAGTTGTTGGTTTGGTGCTCACAACATGGGACCAGTGATTATCAGTTGTACAACTGCTTCTGCGAAGGTATGACACCAATTGAGAAATGTTTGAGAAATGCTTCCAGTCGCGGTTCTTTAGGTGATATGACACTAACATAAATCCGGGAGCTGATCGAGAAGCTGGCGATAGATTTCAAAGCATTCTGGAAACAAAGACAAGTTGTATTTTGATCAACCAAGATGAGTAAAAGAAGTCAGCAATGCTCATCTGGAGTCTCAAATATCTGAATTGACAAAAGAAAAAGCAGCTACAAAGAAACAATGTGGTATCTGTCTGAAAACTGAACATCCAAAAGATATATATCAAATTTTGCAAGAGGATATTGCTCCGGTCAAAGCTGTCGGAGGATACCAGTAATAGTAGATTTATAATCAACCTCTAAACTATTACCAGAACAATAATTTTCAGCCAAGACAACAATTTCAGCAGCCTTCAGGTTTTAGCAGATGAACTTTTAGCAGAATTCTCAGAATCAGCAGAATTCTCATAATCAACATAACTATCAGAATTAGAATCAACACAATTATCAGACTCCAAATTTATAGAACCATAATTCGCATCAGCAATCCAATAGTTCCAGTATGACCTTAGAAGATATTGTGAAGAGTCTTGCCATGAGCACCCAAGCATTTCAGAACGAAACCAGAGCTCGTATTAAGAATCTGGAATAGCAGCTGTCTCAATTCGCCACTTATGTGGGTCGTCTGAAATCTCAAGGAAAGTTACCATGGCACACTGAAAAGAATCCAACGCACAATGTGAGTGTTATTTCCGTGATAAGTGGGAAAAGTTATGAAGGCGCAAGCATAAAAGAACCAGAAAAAGAAGAAGAAGAATATGAAGAGGTTTTGGTTGAAGAAGAAGATGTAAAAGAACCAGAAAAAGAAGAAGAAGAATATGAATAGGTTTTGGTTGAAGAAGAAGTTGAAGAAAATAAAGGAACAGAAACTCCACAACCAATGAAGTCGAATCTGAAAGAGTACAAGCCCCTATCACCCTTCCTATCACGATTGAGAAACACGAAGCGTGAGTATGAGGACAAGGATATTATGGACACCTTTCGTAAGGTAGAGGTAAATATCCTAATTTTAGAAATAATTAAACACATCCCTCGTTATGCCAAGTTTCTGAAAAAGTTATGTGTTTCTAAGAAAAAAATGAAAATTAATGAAACTATAAAAGCTGACGAAAATATCTCTTCAATTTTCTAAAAAGGTTTTCCCCCAAAGTGCAAGGATCTGGGAATTTTCTTGATTCATTGTAAATTGAGGAACCTTACCTTTTCAAGTGTCATGCTTGATTTAGGTGCATCAGTCAATGTCCTTCCCTTTTCTGTTTTTGAAAAAACTAAATTGGGAACTTTACAAAAGACCGGGACACTCATTCAGTTGGCAGATCAGTTGACAGTACACCCAAAATGTGTATTGGAGGATGTTCTCATCTAAGTGGGTGAGATTATTTTTCCCTCTGATTTTTTTATTTTGGACATGGGTGATTTTGACGTATCAGATAAAAACTCAATTATTTTGGAAAGACCTTTTCTAAAAACTGCTATAACAAAAATTGATGTTTTTGCTGGTACGCTTTCTATGGAATTTGATGGGGATGCGGTGAACTTTAAAATGAATAATGATGATACTACTGATAATAATTCTTCTGGGTACCAACAGTCATTTATCTGAGGGTTGCTATGAGTTTTTTGATGTTTCTATGCAAGATTTATTTTTAGACAGGAATTTATCTGATAATAAATTCAAGGAGCTGAAACGAAATAAGCTTAGGGAGGTGAAAGAAAAGCTTATTTCAGCTGAAGAAGCATCAGAGAAGGAGCTGGCAGAAAAAAGACAAGCTTGGGGAGGAAGAAAAGAATGTTTTTGGAAAAATGATCAAAGAAAACATGATGATTTATGTTGAGAAGATTTCTAAAAAGAAAAATCAAAAAAATGGGAAGACTTCTGGAAATAAGAAGATCAGAAAACGAAGGAAGTTCAAAATCTGAAAAACTTATCTGAAGAAAAAAATGAAGTCTTTCCAGTTTGCTGAACAAGTTCCAGATTCACCAATCTTGCCAAATCTAAAGGGATCTGGAGTGACAAGGAAGAGAGTTGAGCTTCAAAGAAGTCACAACCACACCATTTAGCAAATTTGGTTGGACAAAGTCGAGCCAACGACTTTAAAAAAGAGCATCTTTCCGGGAGGCATCCCATGTAGTTTTTAGTTTTTATGCTTTCAATAAAGAGATGGTCGCAGTTCCAAGCAAGCTTGGGGAAATCAGAGGATCTTCAAAGTTGCTGAAATTCAGATTTTTCGATACAACTTCGTCAAAATCTGATTTCTACAAACTTATCAGGTACATTCTTTCCTACCTACACCCTTGACTTTTATATTCTTTATTGAGATGTTCATTCCTCTCTTAGCATCATTTTAAGCTTGGGGAGGGGGTTAGTAAAAAAATTGCAGTTTTTGTTAAAAACTTTAAAATTTTCAGTTTTTCAGTTAAAATTTTCAAATTTTATTTTTCTTTCTGAATTTTATTTTCTGAATTACATTTGCATATAAAAAAATTTGAAAATCCAAAAAAAATATATTTTCTATTTTTATTTTTCTGCATCATTATAAATAAAAAAAAACCCAAAAAGATTTTTATTTTTATTTTCTGCATTTTGAAAAAAGAAGAAAAAAACGAAGAAAAAAAACGAAAAACACATGAGATGAGGACATTCTTGCATTTGATAGCTCTATATAAGTGGAAAATGGAAGTCTAAAACGATCACATCGGTAGTGGTAAGTTCAGTAATAGTTCCCATAACTAGGAGTCGCAAAACACCGTGATATTAGACGCCGTCTGTAAAAAAATAAAATAAATGGCGTACTGAAACACTATGTGGGCGGTAATAACAGTTCAGAATGATTTGCTTATTAATGTTTAAAAGAATCTTGATCGACAAGTCTGAATCCACAAAACATGGTCCTATTTATTGACACGCATTACCCTCATGGTAACTGAGAACCTTATATCATATCCAAACAGTCAAATGAAGGAAGGGTATAATTGTCATATCTGATATCCAAGTTAAGTTCAATCACTTAATCGACGAAATCTCAAGAAATTTAAAAAGTTGATTGAAGAACTCAAGCTAAAGACAAGATGCAAATTCAAGTTCAATCAAAATAAGAGCCACAACAAAGACAAATCTGGCGTAAGAAGAACTGTGTGATATGATATTTGTCGTTCTCTACCTAGTGAAAGCATAAAGTTGGGCTACTACGGGGGTTGGCCCACTGCTGCTTCGGCGAAGCTGAATTGGTTGTGCGGGTTCTTAAGGATGCGTCGATTATGGTTCTTAATTATCTAGTCTTAAAGACATGAAATTATGAAATTTGTTATTTTTTTTTTGCAAGGCTAATTAAGGTATAAAGTTTAAATAAAAGTTGCAATTGGCTTAATGGTTCACACTGTCGAGCTTCTTCCTCACTTTGCGAATATGTGAGAGATGGAAGGTATCGTAATGATCGTCTAGGTAGTGATTCCATTGAACTACCCTCGGTGTTAAGTCTAGTCATGTTAAAAAAAAGTGAAGTATTTTTAGTTCTAGTTTTTAATTTCTTTTATTTTATGTTCTTTTTCGGTCATCTACATCTTTCCGTTTTGGTTATAATTTTTAATCTTTTTATTACTTGAGGGCAAGTAAGGTTCAAGCTTCGGTAGATTTGATAGATGTCATTTTATGCATCTTTTAGCGTAGTTTTTATTAGCATTTAGCATTATAATTTGTATATTTGCATGCCATTAGTTTAAAAAAATTTCAACTCATGTTATTTGGTAGAATTCCCGTACTGCTTATGTTTCAATGTCATTTTCAGATAACTCGAGAGGAGTAGTACTTTGGCAGCAACTTTCGATGTGTTTCATGGAGCATTGGAGTTAATTGGAGCATGTAACTTATTAAGGATTATGAGGAATGCTTGGAAGATATTTTGGTCAAGAAAAATTCGATCGAATTGATCATACAAAAATAGATTGCTATATTCTAAAGCCTAAAGGATGTTGCTGGCAGCTTTGACCCCTGTCAGTATTTTGACCATATCTTCTGACTCGTAACTCCGATTGATGAGATTCAAAATGTTCCGAAAAGTAGGAAAATTTTTGGACGACTTTCGTGTATGTGAAAAAAATCAGAAAATACAAAATTTTGATTGAATTATGCCCATATATTCGATCGAATTTATACCTTGTAAAAATAGTCCTGAAAATCAAAAAAGTTAAAATTTCGATCATAGTGTAAAAAATTTGATCGAATTTCCTAAAAATTCGATGGAATTTTATGATTTCTTGCCCCCGAAGACACTGACTTGTATGTCTAGGATGCCTCTCTGATCAGATTAAGGTTGGACGATTCTTGAAGCTCCAGACGACGAAAAAGATGATTTCTGAGGCGATTTCTCTCCAACTTCAGTGATTTATGAAGATCTAAAAGCTGAGGATCATTTACTACATTTAGTTAGCAAGATTAATCAGTTCGTTTATCTTTTTATTAGTTTTAATTCGTTTTCAGTCATGTCTGGCTAAAACCCTAGTTTGCAGTTCTGTAAAAAAACTAGTACTTTTCATGTGATAAGTTATCAAATTTTATTTTCATTGTGTGCTTCTATCTAGTTGTTTCAGTTTTGATCTTAATAAATGTTTGATTTTTAATTCTTTTTAGTCTGATCACCTAGCTAGGGTTTTATCATTTCAGCTAATCAGTTAATAGAATCTGTAATTGTTATTGTCAACTAGTAATAAGTAACAAGTATCAAATTGATTCCGATTTTGGGATTTAACTCTGATATAAACTGAAAAATCATAATTTTACGGTTCCGAGCTTGTGAGAAGTATTAGGTATTGCTGGGAATTTTACACAGATATTAATGCAACTTTTATGATCTCAATTAAGAGCTTATTTAATTAGACAGTAAAAAGTTTGGGTTAACTGTAGAGCTTGTTTTGGTTAATTTAACCAGCTAAGAGACATTATTCTAGAGCTTTTAAGTTTATCTCAGTAGCCGCTTAGATAGAACGCATTGTGAATAACTAGATCTGAGCTGATTGTATGATTAGGAAAGTCGCAACAGAGCTGAATTCATTTTTATTATTGAGTTTTATTTAGTTTATTTTCACTGCAATTTTTAGTTTTAGTTTTAAATAAAAAATCCCCTTTTATTTTATTTTTTTGTTTTAAGAGTAAGAGGTATTTTTCAGAAGTGTCAAAACCAGATTTGGAGCCCTCCATTTATAGGGAGGTGATTTGAAACCCTAGAGATAACTACCGAATATAATAGTAATCATTTATGGTATTCAATTCATTCTTGAATATTTCATATTCCTTTATTTACTATTAATTAATTGAACTATTAATTAGTTAACAAAATAAGTCCATCAAATAAATATCTTTTAAGTTCTGCTTTATTTTGTTCTTGCGTGTAACCCACAAGGACACTCTATTTATAGTAATATTATTGGACTTGTTGTGACTATGGGCATTAATCTCCATTATATACTAGTTTGCATTTATCATTCAGATGTCTTATCAACGATTAAATCATGAATGCCTTTGAAGGTAATTTTTGTAGTTCTGGATGAACTACTTACATTTGTGACTGTTCTGGACCAACTCTTCGGTAATGATGATAACAAAAAATGTACGTGGACTTCGTCGTTAGAACTAATATTAACAAGTATTAACCATGATATTACTGAATTGAAATTATTGTGTAGTTTGTCGTACATGTTAGATAACACCTTGATGAAACCAAATGGTGTCTTCTTGATGACAATACTGTAAGCAACATTCTTTGCCAATGACAACCTAGCAACATTCTTTGCCAATGATAACCTGGCAGCATTAAGTGCCTATTGATCTGAAAGATCCCAATCACCTTGCTTCATAGCCTCTGATTTCTTTCTAATCCACGGTAGGTGTAGCTTTTTATGGTAGAGGTAATCTTCTATCTACATTGTCTGGAAAAAATCATGACCTTCAAACATGTCGATTTTAATCTTCCTTTTTTGTCACATAGCTTTTATACCAATTGTTTAGGATTAGGATGCACCTGACGATTTAAACATGATAAGAGAATGCAAAGAAAAACAAAAATCATACAAGTATTTATGTGGTTCGCTTAATAGTTAGTCAAGTTAAGACTACATGAAAACTAGAGAGATTCTTTTTTGAATTTAAAAGGTAATACAACTACACTCAAGTTTTTCTCACATTCTCACTAAGTATTACATTTAATGAGAGAAATATAAAAGAGTTGACCTAGATGACCTAGAATTTAATACTGGCCCAATTGGCCCTTAACAACAAATTTTGCATAAAGTATTTATGTGATTTTGATGCATTCTGAACCATATTGAAACAAG